>NC_079289.1:99604886-99909886 GCF_023638135.1 Falco biarmicus | reverse complement strand
TAGACCCAAGAAATAATTTTAGAAGTTAAAAAACAAGGAAGATCTAATTAAAATTTTAAATTTTAATCTTTAAACTTTAAAGAGTCACAGGCCTGTGGAAGAGCTTATGGTACGCTTTATTTTAGCATAAATAATTCAGAAAGTTGATATGGGTAAAATTAAACTTGGAAAATTTCAGTTTTTCTGGTAAATGGTTATTTGGCCCCCATCTGTGTCCATATGCTTCTTTATGTTACTGTGGAAATGCAACTTGCAAAAGAACAAAAAGCCCTAAATCACATATTTTTTTTGTAGTTTGGCAAGAAAATTGTGCTCCTGTGTAACTGCAGTGATCTTCCTGCCAGAGTGCATAGAGTTTTGCCACTGGTACATCAATCACACAAACTGCTGAGCTGCTGATGGCTTCACAATGCAATGTTTTATTAATGTTAATTAATCTGTTCATTAACTTTGAATATCCACTAGGGGGTAGCACTCAAAATGTTGTCAGGAGGCTATAGAAAGTTCAGTGACAATATTGATGCTGTCTAATGTATTGTTAAGGAAATAAAAAGGTAAAATGTATTAAAGGCATTGATAGTTTACAGTGTGCTTATATTTGCATTTTCGTAGTACTGCATAATTTAAATCCAGTGCACACTGAAGGGGACAGTTGAATCTCTAATGTTAAAGAAAAATAAAATGGTAATATAAACTAACTAAATAAAATTCATAAGGTAAGCATTTTGAGAAGAAAACTTCAAGTGAAGATGTGAACCTGCTAACTGAAAAGTCATCCATTCTACAACCAGTATATCAGTTTTCTGTGAGAAATCAGTTCTATCTTGTCTAAGAGATTAAAAAAGTGACACTACAAAATGGAAGGGTTTTGCTTAATGTCATAGGTGTTGTGTTTCATTATGATATGAGTTTAATGATATTTTAGCATTTATTATCATACTCAGGTGCACATACAGCAGTCTTCAGGTTCCAGAACTTTGCTTTATTTCAAAGTTTAAGGCTGCATTCTATCAGAAATCTTGCTAAATTGGAGAGAAAATAGCAATTATTTTGATTGCTAACTTCAACAGATGGAGAAAAGATCTATTTAATCAGATCATGTGGGCTAAATATGGAATTCCAAACAATATCTTAAAAAAAACAAAAAGGAAAGAAAAAAAATGCAAAACTCTGAGAATTTCTCAAGGCAGATAGCTACATTAACCCTGGAGGCTGCCATTTTTTGCTAATAGCAACAAGAAATACATTTTCATATACAGTTTTGTGGGATTATTGCCAGACAGGAAGCTATTTATTTAGTGGTCAAAAACTTGCCGAGTGCTTCACAAACACATTTACTTTTTTAAAAAAAAGATACTAATCTGGACTTGAAGAACTGATGGTATACTACCTAAGAGAAGAAACCAACAAAACAATGATCTGTGATATCCAAAGCTATAAGAAGATGAAAATGGAGAACTGATATTACAGAATTATATTTATACATAATCAGACAACGTTTTCTTGTGCTTGAGGTCTTAATGATTCTGCTGAATATATCAATGAATGAAAAGAGAGATGGAAGGATATATGGTGGAGGTTTGTGGTTATTGTCAGAAGGCACTGAACAGGAACCTTAGTTCAGATATTTTGTAGTTTTTATGTTCCTTAAGCATCTG
Source organism: Falco biarmicus (assembly GCF_023638135.1). NCBI lineage: Eukaryota > Metazoa > Chordata > Aves > Falconiformes > Falconidae > Falco > Falco biarmicus. The sequence continues at coordinate 99,908,228 of NC_079289.1, read as the reverse complement.
TAGAGATGGAATTTTAAAATTATTCAAGATGAACAACTACATAATGCTAATATTTCCAATCAGGAAACACAGACATACACATAAAAATGTACACACACAATAAAAGCCCCACATGTGGCCAGGGAACTGTCCTTGAAATATTTGGCATTTATTAAATTCCTTCCTTTTCATCACCCTACTGGCAGTGTGGCTATGCCTTAAGTCATTATTTCTCCTTCTGTATTGTCTTGCCAATGTGTGTAAACATTCTGGATTAGCAGACTGGAAGTAGCTTAAAGTTATGAAGAAAGTGGCTCACAGTAATCAGATTAGTTCTTTTCAGAGGAAAAGAAATCCGACATAAAATGAAAATCTATCCTGTCCTTCCCTTTCTAATTCCCAGTTTTCTGAAAGGAAAAATGTTTTGAGATAGCTGTGAGTGCTGAAAGACTTGACCAAATAGTTACTGTGGGCAAAACTGTCACCCAGTGTTACGTGAACTCCTCTATTTTCCACCATGGCAGTAGAAAACCTCTAGCTTTCATTACAAAATCTTTGTCAATCACAAACTAGTTATATTTATCCTTGGAAAACATAGTTAAACTGTTGGGAAGAGTGGAAAAGAGTGGAGAGAGACTGAATATGCAGGTGGTGGTGTAGCCATGAATATTAGGTTAGTAGCAAAACTCCATGGGCTTAAATTTCACAGACTTGCCCCAGTCAGTCTGAAAGAGGAAAACCTCCCACTCATTCTGCTAGCAATATGTCTTCCCAGCATGGTCTTATGAGGGGAAGTCTAGCTCTGCCTAAAGATCCAAAGACCTTTCAGGAAGAGCTGATTGCAGCTGCTTTTGGCTAAACAGTTCTTTCTCCCACCGGTGGAAAACCTTAATTTTCCATAGAACTGCTCTCTCCTGACATGCCAAAGCAGCTTTGTTTCAGCAGGGTGTATGCATAGATTGTTGCAATTAACTGGTAGTGTTTAGCTTTCAAGAAGTCTGAAGGCAGCATAGACGAGTCTGTAATATGTTGATCCAGAAACATTTTCACAGAAATGTTCTGGAGAACATTAAAAAAAAAAAAAAAAAAATCCAAGGCCACATCTGTACTAAAGTCTCTTTTGATCTTCTGAGATGAATGTTACCACAAGAATACTGTTTCACAAGATCAACATGCAGTAAACAAAAGCCAACACACTCTTACATAAAGGACACTTCTTTTACAATAATTGTTCTATGTATTTTCAAGTATTCAGGAGCTGAATCTCTTATATCTGTTGTATTGCAGTCATGATATTGGAGAAAAATAATTGCTTGTTTAAGTTTTATCAGTTCCTTATTACTGTTTTTCTCTATGGAAATATAGGAATGGCACGTATCAGATAATTCCTGTTCTCTCTTCATTTCAGAAGACAAATGGTTATGTGTGCATTGCAGACTCTCTTGAAATCTTTGATCTGTCACAACAATCAAGCAAGATTTGTTTGAGCAGGTCCAAGGCCAGTGATCTAATGCAAACCATTTAATTCTCTCCCCTTTTACACACTGGTCCAGATCTTCAGCTGATGTAATCTGGCAATAGCTCCATTGATGTCAGTGGAGCTCTGCCAATTCATGCTATTGAGGATAAGTCCTGTTAAGTGCTGCTCTGTGCCTTGAATTGTCCTCATCAATTTCAGCAACTCTGTATACTGAATATGGGTCAGACCATGAGTATTTTCTTCCCATGACAAGCAATTATTTTTTTACACAGATAATCTCATACTGATGTGAGATATGCCTCTTCTGTAGCTGGCTCCCCAATGTGAATTGGAAGACCATAACTATGTTAGAACCTAATACTTAAATAGATAATAACTAAAGCAAAACATAGATGTAATTAATTTTTTCACTTATATTGAGTGAGATCAGAATCTGGCTGAGACTGTTAAATATTGAAGACTTGATGTGTAAATTAGGATCCAACAACAATGGAAAAGTACATCATAATCTTTCTTTATAAACAGTATGGAAGATAGTTAAAGAAAGAAAGAAAGAAAGAAAGAGAAAAAAAAAGAAAAAAAAAAACAAAACCAAACCCAACCAAAACCCACAATGTTAATCAATATTAAAAAAATGTAGGTAGGTAAAAAATGGAAGGCAAAACAGAAAGCAAAATGAAAGATTAATCTGCTAAATAAAAACAGAAATACTATCTTCAAAAAACCCTTACAGGTGAAGAATATAGTACCTAACGTTTTCTGAAAGTATATTTAAATAATTTCAGGTTTGCTGAAGTTAATAAATGAGCTATCAAACAGGTTAATGATTTACAGATCATTGACAGAAAATTGTCCTAAACTACTTGTCAAGAATGTTTTATGGGTGTGAGTTTGTTGTAGTATAATGTATTGTCTTGTTTGTGCCTAAGTTTCTGCATTAGGGCCCTGATTTAGTAGAATTTTAGTTTCTAATAAGATATATTTATCATTATATATCACTGTAAGAAAGACTTTAGTGCCCATATCAAAGCTCATACCCTGAAAAACATTGGACAAAAAGTGATTTGTGTGTCTTATAACATCTACCTTTCAAACAAGCATGTAGACAATAGCCCCTTTGCAGCAAAGGGAGATAAGATTTTGCTTGTACAATGTACTAGTTGTGTAAATTTTTAATGCAATACAAAAGATTGAGTACATTGTCTAGTATTAATAATTTATAAGGAATCTTTTTAGCCATCCACAAATTGGCTACAGATAGCAACACAGAAATGGGCTCTCATATATCTGTGTGGATAAACATTTCTAATTCTAGCTTCTTGGGAGATATCTTCTCTGTAGTTAGCAGACTTTTTGCTGGATGTTACATCTGACTTGACTTTGATTTATAAGGATTTATTCTGTTTTGATTTAAACCAGCATAGGCTTACTGGTCTGGGTTCAGCCAAAGAAGGCAGTTTACTAAAACATGAAAAGGCATCAGATGTGACCCCAGAGACGGGATTATTTCAGTGTACTTGAACTAGACACTAAACTGTTCAATCTTGTGGAAGTAGAATGGTTCAAAAATTTGCTATCAGCAGCTTCAATTTTTCCATGATCACTGTCAGATCATGTTAAGGTGTGTGACTGAGCAAAGGACAGCTCCTCTTCTCCAAATGACTCTAAGGCTTAGACTTGGAAGTCCTTGCTCTCCCCTGGGCATATAAACCCTATACTCAGAAAACCCCACTGAGCCTGCTGTTGAAGCATCCTTGTCATCCACCCCATATTGGTGAATGGTTTATACTGTTTGGATGGCACACTCATGCCCACAAATCTTGGGATATCTTATATGACTTTCAGTGTTCCTCTAGGCACAGTAAGTTACAAGTTTTGGTTTTTTTAGGTTTGTTTTTTTTTTGTGCTGTGCCCACTTATGTTAGGGCTTTGGCTAACACTGGAAACCAGACAAATTCATTCTTCTGTGAAAGACCACTCTTAAAAACAGACAGACTCCTCCATACTTTTCCAAAGTTTTACAGTTTCCTTGCTTTACTGTTAATCATGGATCTTTTCTTGTTTCTGTTCTCCTGTTAGACTAGTTGAGCTTTTCCTGTGCTGTTAACAATAGTCTTCACAGAGCAGGTGAGCCAGGAATAGCCTCCATTATGTCTAATTTTTCCCTTTGCATGTTGAACTTTCAGCACCATGTGCCAATCATCTATTTGTCCCTTCCTGTAACATGTTTACCACTTCTGAGGACAGTGTTATGTTATAAAGTGAAAAGATCATGGAAAGAGTTGAAGTGGCCTCTGTTAATTTAGCAGAAGGTGGGAGAAAACAGTAAAAGTAGGTTAGAATAGGAACATTATTTCTTTCCTTGTACCAAGGGCCGTACTAGCCCTGCTCTACTGCTAGTCCAGGCATCTTGGCTTCAACTGCCTGGACCTGCTCAGCTCTGACATGTAAGGATGTATTTTCCCTGAACCCACTGAAGAACACACAAGAAGCAGTGGTCAGATATGTAAGGATGTCTGAAAGCTTTTCTTGCAGGGCAACTCAAAAGACTGGAGAGCAAGCAGGAGATACAAGTAATCTGAAATATCCTTGTAGTCACTACCTGTCATATGACATTATTGACATCTACAAGGGTAATACAGGGAAAATTCCATTGGTTCTTTAATTATGTCTTCTTCCCAGGAAGCAACTGAAACACAGAAAGTACTAGTGAGAGCTGCTCTGGCTCTGGCTCTCCTCTCCTCTCCTCTCCTCTCCTCTCCTCTCCTCTCCTCTCCTCTCCTCTCCTCTCCTCTCCTCTCCTCTCCTCTCCTCTCCTCTCCTCTCCTCTCCTCCCCTCTCCTCCCCTCTCCTCCCCTCTCCTCCCCTCTCCTCCCCTCTCCTCCCCTCTCCTCCCCTCTCCTCCCCTCTCCTCCCCTCTCCTCCCCTCTCCTCCCCTCTCCTCCCCTCTCCTCCCCTCTCCTCCCCTCTCCTCCCCTCTCCTCCCCTCTCCTCCCCTCTCCTCCCCTCTCCTCCCCTCTCCTCCCCTCTCCTCCCCTCTCCTCCCCTCTCCTCTCCTCTCCTCTCCTCTCCTCTCCTCTCCTCTCCTCTCCTCTCCTCTCCTCTCCTCTCCTCTCCTCTCCTCTCCTCTCCTCTCCTCTCCTCTCCTCTCCTCTCCTCTCCTCTCCTCTCCTCTCCTCTCCTCTCCTCTCCTCTCCTCTCCTCTCCTCTCCTCTCCTCTCCTCTCCTCTCCTCTCCTCTCCTCCCCTCCCCTCCCCTCCCCTCCCCTCCCCTCCCCTCCCCTCCCCTCCCCTCCCCTCCCCTCCTATGAGTCCAAACCCACTCACCCAGTCCCAGAACATCTGGAGGAGACTTGTGGATGTCACTGTCTCAGCTATCAACTTGTTCACTCAAGTGGAACCTTGCTTAGAAAGTTTGTCTCTTTTCAGGATGACAGAGGAGTGACAGAATCATACTGTCCTCTTTAGCCTTTTCTTTTACTTCCATTTAGCAGTTGTGCATCTCCATTATTTATCCAGATAAAGAAGAATTAAGGAGAAAGACAAATATTCATGGTAAACTGCTTGGTGCTTGAGACATGTTAATGAGGCTCATGTCAGTTTTAAGGCAGAAGACTCGTTTGTTTGCCTTTCAGCAGATGAGTGGCTACCTTTACAAGCACAAGCCTTTCTCAGGTCATTGACTGAGCATTTTGGTTATCTTGGAGTGATGGCAAATCAAGACCTTGTGACAGTACTGGCTCAGCAGCTCTAGTTTTCTATAGAGAATTTTTGCTCAGCACTTCTAATTAGCAGTCCTGATGTCAAAGAATAGACCTATCAGCAAGATTTTGGATCAGCATATCCAGTGTATTTAAATGATGTCAGAGATCAGGCCACTATGGGGTTTCTGGTTTAGCACATCCTCTCACTGGAAAGAGACCACAGGATAAAATGTAAGCAGCGTTTGCGATGTGGTATTTGTGCCCAGCATTGGCATTGCTCGTAAGCTTATATTCTGCTGCATATCATATAATGACTTGCAGAACAAAGCCTATTTATTTTTTTAATGACCAAGAATGAGAGCAAGGCTGGTAAGTCTCATACAAGTAAAAAATGTGGTTTTTTTTTCATTTTGGTTCTTTTTTTTTTTGTTTGGTTTGTTTTGGTTTGGTTTTTGGGGGGGGGGTTGGGGTTTTTTTTGTGTTTTTTTTTTTAAACACAAAGTAGATTGTGAATGTCCTGAGGTGAGAACACCCCTCTGGTCTATTCACACTGCCTAGGGAAATGGAATGCTGATCCAGGACAGTGGGTTTTGATCTATGGGACTCAGATACTGCAGTTTAGAGGTCCACAGAAGGTGACCAGCATAGAAAGCAGTCTTTATATTAGCTGATGAACATAGAAGGATTCCCACTGGATATTTATTTTGTACATCCAAAATGGAAGTCAGCTTTAAAACACTGATTCAGGCTTGGCATCTGTAAACATGATCTCAACAATGAAAAACAACATCTCAGAGACAATTTATTTTGTTTCATTTTGCACGGTAGATTCCTCTAGAAAGTCGGCAGTCAGATAAATTCACTATTTGATCATCAGTTAAAGTGCACAGATTTTAGTCTTTTAGTACTTCACTAGACTAAGAAAAACAGGAAAATTACCACCATACTACAGTTGAATCTGTAGTGTTCACTGTGACAATGGCACCGCAAATCAATGAACTGAAATACCTGGTACACCAGCTTTCCTCAAACAATTTTGTAAGGATGACTTTACAGATGAATTCTAGCACTGCATCTTAGGTAAATTTCACTTACAGTAGCTCTTCAGCACTATTTAGTGAGTCACTGCTACAGTGATACTACTTTTTTTTCTTTTTCTCTTAGAATAAACACTCAAACATTTTATTGAACTACTGCAGAATAGCTACTCTAAGATTATTCAATGAGTAGAAAGCGTGAAGCCCTCTGTATAGTGAAAATATTTCTGCAGTTACATATACATTTTTCTTGGCTTTGAAATTTTCTAAAACATATAGACACTAAAACATTAGATTTAGAGTACATTCATACCAACAGCATTCAACATAAAGACCTGCAATAAGCACTTTCCTATAATCAAAATGATTCCTTAAAACATCATTGAAAGAATTCCTTGGAATAGAAATTAATCCTTCTTCTTTGTGCATAATAATTTAATTCTTACATATTGATCACGATACAGAAACTAATGAAACACCATCATAGTTATATTTATTCACCTGTAGGTACTATAAATTTGCACTCATATTCTAGACTTTTGATTTCAGAGTTACTGCTATAGGTATGTTATACAACCATTAATTTGTGATATAACCTTTCTACTTGCAGAACTTTGCTCACTTTTTAATTTTCTTACCTTGCTTACAAGGACAAGCTAAAGACTTTGGGAGACTTTTCTTTGGAAACAATTCAGTTTTCCAAATTTCGGTTTTCTAGTTTTCAGTGTTCCGCAAGTTTTGTTTTACAGTTCCTGCATACTACATGCGGTCTTTATGTTTGGAGCTTATCTGGTGCAAAATGTCCAAGATAATGAGGTAACATGAACTTTGAGATGATTCAAAGACAGCAAACAGGAAATCCATATAAAAACTCAGCCAGCTTCCTTAATCTACCCCAGCGGATTAACAGCAGATTCTGTTTCCCACCCTTCTTTTCCTCCTCCAGAGAAAACCATATACTGAGAAGATTTCTTTGCCTAGAGACAATACTGAAAAAGCTATTTTCAGGATATTATTTTTTTTTTTAAGAAGAACAACTAAGAGTATTTAAAAATATGACTTTGAATGCCTCTTTCTTTTTCCTACTGTCCTTGAAACTGTGTATTGACTATTTGCTGCCTCAAAGAAAATAAACTGCATCTAGCTTAATTCTGAGTTATCATGTCTCAGTATCTCATATTACCCCATGGACTTTAGCCAAATTTTGTCCTAGCTGCTATGGTAGAAAAGGTCAGTCAGTTCCTGATAGGACGTTATTTTGTGGAATGAAGCCTGAAATTGTAATGAAGAATAGAAATGTATTTGCATGTAGTAAAGATGGTCCTTGAAAACATTTTATAATTTTACAGTGTCTGGTCATTTTTTGTATGTATTGTGTATAAATTAAAATAGCACAGGCCTCAAGAGTTGCCTTGTTATAATATTGCTATTCAGCGTTTTCCTTTAGAAATGCTGATGTATTGTCTTAACCTTAAACAGCACAACAGTGTATAAACTCACCTGAGAATACACATCCCAGTTTTTATCCTGTGCTGTGTATTTTCTGCCTATTATTAGTGACTTGTTTTTCCTTTGCTAGCATATTCTCATTACCAGAATGAATGACTTTTGGTAACAGTATTTCAAAATCCTCTCAGAAATTGTTAGTCCAAATACACTTACATGTTTCACAATATTTTTTGTAATAACTGAGAAACATCAATACGTGCAAGGCAGTTTGGTCAAGAACCATTTGGGATGAAGTAATATAACTCAATGGCATTCAGTACATTTCAAGTACATTTGGGAAGAGATGAGAAGAAAGGGAAGAATATGGATACTAATTAAAGATTAATTTAAATGAGAAATGCCTTGACAAGCTCTTTTGTGGAAGAAAAGAGATATTGGCATGAAAGAAAGGGAGGCTGCCTGAGGTAGAAGGTTACATTTTGAAACTTGAGCCGATAACAGCTTCTAATACTTAACATCATTTGCAGCATCACCACCATCTGCTTCAAAATGAGCAGACACTTCTCTGCAGAAAAGTAATTATCCTCAAGCTCATGCTATATTTGTGGTGAGCTGACTGTTCAATTCACATGAGCCCAAGGTTTTGTATTTTGCACAGCTTTATTTAATCATGTCCTGTGTTCACATTCAGTGCTAAATTAAGGCTGCAGAAAAGGCCTTTCTCTCCTCTCTAATATTCTGATAATTTTTGCTAGCACCAGGGAAAGGAAATGAACATAAGCATAATTCTGACACCAAGAAATCTGTCTGTCTCTCTAATCCACCTAATCTCTTTTATTTCTCTATACTTTTATCATCATTGTATCCAAAGAATATCACAAAAAAAACCCCAAAAAACAAAACAAAAACCAAAAACAAAATAATAATTAAAAAAAACCAAAAGATTTTTAGCTATATAAATAACAAAGAGAAAAAGGTTGGAGAATGGAACACAGATAAACGATAAAGGTGGCTGCTGAATGGAATTAATACTTTACCTCATTTTCTGATAAAGGCAATGGTACTGAACGTGGGAGAAAGGCAGGAAGGCTCATGACAACAGGAGCAAGGAAACAGAACTATCAACAGAGGTGGAAACAAAGCTTATACTGTTTAGTACACTCAGGTTGAGGAGCCCCAATAAGCTCTGCACAAGGGCTAACAAATGACAGATCAGGCCTGATAGTAGTTATTTTTAATAAATCTATCAACTTTAGTGTAATATTTTGAAACTGGAAGTAGTGAGTACAGTATTTATTTTGAGTAAATCAGAAGGAGAATGATAAGGAGAAGGTAGGAAAAGACTGAGTCAAAACACAGTAACATGATCTTAAGGATAAACAAACATGAAATTGGAGGTTGGATTAAGAGTAAAACAAAGAACAGCAAAAGACATTTCTGTAAAGAAAAAAGGTGCTTAAATATAACATGGACTTACATAGATTGGACTGAAATAAGCTGCTGTCTTCCTCTGATAAAGTGATTATTTTTCTACAAAAGGGAAACATAAATATAATCTACCTGGAGTTTACTAAAATATTTCATTAAAATACTTGATATGGTGCTATTAGAGAAACTTACTTAGTATGCAAAAAATGAAATTAGCACAAAAATAATAAGCTACTTTAGGAATTGGTTGAAGGGGAAGGACTAGGAAATAATATTGAGAAGGAAAACACTTGTGAAAGGACGGGTTACTCAAGGATCATTCTGTTTTCTTATTTAATATTATATTTTCAAAAAATGACCATGACTTGAAAGAAGTATGCTAATAAAATGTACTGATGAGGAAGTCAAGGACAATTATTAACTTAGGAAAATCAGAAAGAACTGGGTGGCCCTGAGGACTGGAATTCTAAAATTGGGAATAAATGCAGCCATTAAAGATACAAGATGGTATATCTGTAATATTTTTTTTTTTTGTTACAACCTGGGAGTTCATCTGCTTAAAATGACTGAGGAAAAGAAAGGCCAAACTGGACAAATCTGTCACAAAAAAAAAAAAAAAAAAACCAAACCAACAAACCCACATGAGACATCAATGTAATGCAGCTACAAACACCTCACTTTTGATCCAACAGCAAAGGGTTTCTGGAAGAGATTGAAAAGTACTAGCCAGTGTTCAAAGCACTGATTTTGCCACATCTGGAATGTCTATAATAAAGAAAGAAGGAACTCTAAGTAAAGCAGGTGAAGAAATGCTAAACTAAGGTAATTAATTAATGGTATGTTTATGTAGCTGGATGCTAGGCCTGCATACAGGCAGAGCTGAGAGAATATTCATCAATTTCATTGAGAAAACACATACCTGTATTTATTTTCTCTTCTGTGGTCGAGAGGTAGCATTGGACTGGGTTATACCCACTGTGTCAGTACTGGTGGAGCTAGCATGAAATTTTAAAGATCTAATTTTGTACATGTGCTTTAAAAGTTCTTGGCATCAAAAGGGGAAACCGTTCTGCCTGCTGGCCCCCTCTCAACTCAGAAATCACAAAATAGAACCAAGGGAAAGAAAAATAGCAAGAGCAAACAGGCAGAAGTGACAGAAGAGTAGCAGTCACTTAACAGTAGCATGAAAGAGAAAACCCAAATATTATTGCTTGTGGCCTTTACTGAAGAAGCACCTTTTGGTTCATTCTTCCATCCACCCTCAACATGGCAGACCAAATGCAAACACTCTGTGTGCCTCACAGAAAGACTTGGAGAAATAAGATGAAACTAACTTTGCTATGTACTGTCATTCCAAGATTCTAAATTTCTTGCTGTCATGAGCAGAGAGTTCAGAAAAAGGTTAGGAATTGAAATAAACCATATGCATGCTGTTTTTAAAATAAAAAATAAAAAAGGCTTTGCTGACAGTCCATTTCTGAGAAACAGCAAAGTATTTGCATGTTTTTTCTTGTATTGTAACTGGCTATACTTCTTCCATAACATAATATTTCCATATTTCCTGGTGTTATCTGGATGCATTTTAATTCAAACCTGACATTTCTTCCTTGCAAGGAGTTATGAAATATTTATGGGATTATACCTGTATGTTTCAGCTGTGATACAGGGATTTAAGAACAGGTTGGCAGACGGATGCCCTATGTTGTCCAGTGAAAGGTCAGTGTCAAGTGAAATGCTTCTCATTTATGCCATCTGTTTCCCTCCAACAACTAGAAAAAACAGGAATTACATTTTCACCTGTTAAAGAAATTGAAGTGCTGCAAAAACAGTTTGCCAGTGTAATTTCCTCAGAAGATTATATCTCTCAAGAAATGTATTTTTTTATTATTTAAACCTGGTTTCTTACCATCACCGTCTTGCTTTCCACAGAGTAAGATTTGGCATCACAGCCTGAAGAAAACATAAAATCATTTACATTTATCAGTTGTCATGCAACCTCATTTAGACTTTAAAATCTTTCCAAGACTTCACCTTCAATTTTCCTGTTCAGTTTAATCCATCACTTCAACTACTATATTACAGGCTTTACATTTGCAAAGATGGGGACATGACTGCATTGGTGAGTTCCCTTGGTCTGCAGAAAGGAAACTTGAAACAATAGTTGTGTGGAATGTGCACAGCCATGTTGTACTCGTTAACTTTTTTATAGCTGATCATTTCACTCAAATAATAATAATAATTTAAAAACCTCAAACCAAAACAAAAAGCAATAACAAACAGCTCTCTGGCTATTGTGCTTCTATACAGCTCTAGAATGAATTGGTGATTTATTTCTAACCACTAAGTGGCCTTGATCAGTTTTCTCTTTCTTTTTTCTTTGGCTTTCAGGACTCCATTCAATTTTTTGGGGAAAAGAATCACAGAATCATAGAACCATTTATGCTGGAAAAGACCTTTAAGATTGTAGAGACCAGTCGTTAACTCAGGACTGCCATGTCCACCACTAAACCATGTGTCTGAGCAAAACTTCTACAGTTTTTTGAACACCTCCAGGGATGGTGATTCCACCACCTGCTGGGCAGCCTGTTCCAATGCTTGACCGCCCTCTCATTGATGAATGTTTTCCTAATATCCAATCTAAACCTCCCCTGGCACAACTTGAGGACATTTCTTCTTGTCCTATTGCTCATTATCTGGCAGAACAGACCAACACCCACCTCACTACAACCTCCTTTCAGGTAGTTGTAAGAGTGATAAGGTCTCCCCTGAGTCTCCTCCAGACTAAATAGCCCTCGTTCCCTCAGCCTCTACTCATAGGACTTGTTCTCTAGACCCTTCACCAGTTTCGTTGCCCTTCTTTGGACACACTCCAGCAACTCAGTGTCTTTCTTGTAGTGAGGAGCCCAAAACTGAACAGAGTATTAGAGGCACAGCCTCACGAGTGTCAAGTACAAGGGGATAATCACTTCCGTAGTCCTGCTGGCCACACTATTGCAGATACAAGCCAGGATGCTATTTGCCTTCGTGGCCACCTGGGCACATTGTTGGCTCATGTTCAGCCACCCGTCAACCAGCATCCCCAGGTCCTTTTCCACCAGGCAGCTTCCCAGTCACTCTGCCCCAACCCTGTAGTGTTATGTGCATTTGCTGTGACCCAAGTGCAGGACCCGGCACTTCTTGTTGAACCTCATACAATTGGCCTTGGTCCATTGTTCCAGCCTGTCCAGATCCCTCTGCAGAGCCTTCCTACCCTCAAGCAGATCAACATGCCTGCCCAACTTGGTGTCACCTGCAAACTTACTGAGGATGCACTCAAATCCCTCAATGCATCCAGATCATAGATAAAGATATTAAACAGAACTAGACTCAATACTAAGCTCTGGGGAACACCACTTGTGACTGGCCACAAATGGATTTAACTCCATTCACCACCATTCTTTGGGCTTGGCCATCAAGCCAGCTTTTTACCTAACATAGAGTACACCTGTTCAAGCGGTGAGCAGCCAGTTTATACAGGAGAATCCTGTGGGAAACAGTGTCGAAGACTTCACTAAGGTCCAGCTAGACAGCATCCACAGCATTTCCCTCATCCACTGTTTAGGTCCCTTTGTCATAGGAGATCAGGTTAGTTGGGCAGGAGCTGTCTTTCATAAACCCATGCTGACTGGGCCTGATCACCTGGTTGTCCTGCATGTGCTGTGTGATCTCACTCAGGGTGATCTGCTCCATAACCTTCCTTGGCACCAAGGTCATCCTGACAGGCCTGTAGCTTCCCAGACCCTCCTTCATGCCCTTATTATAGATGGGCATCACATTGGCTGACCTCCAGTCTTCTGGGACCTTCCCCATCATCCAGGACTGCTGATAAATTATGCAGATTGGCTTGGCGAACTCCTCTGCCAGGTCCTTTGGAACCCTCAGGTGGATCTCATCTGGTCCCAGAGGCTTGTGAATGTGTAAGTGGAGCAGCAGGTCACTAACCATTTCCTCCTGAACTGTGGGGACTTCATTCTGCTCCAGTTCAGGGGGCTGAGTACCCTGAGGATAGCTGGTTTGACTATTAAAGACTGAGGCAAAGAAAACATTAAGTACCTCAGCCTTTTCCTCAGCCTGTGTAGCAATAGCCCCTCCCCACCTACTCTCCCCCCCCCCCCCCCCCCCCCCCGAGTAAAGGATGCAGATTATTTTTGGACGCCCTTTTGTTTCTGATGTATTTGTGAAAACATCTTTTGTTGTCTTTTACAGCAGTGGCCAGCTTAAATTCTAGCTGGGCCTTTGCCTTTCTGATTTTCTCCCTGCTTAACCTAATGACATCCTTATAGTTCTCCTAAGAATGAACTACTTCTGTTCTATTCCCCCATGCCAGAAACAGCTGAAATGCAAAAGAAAAATTTGATATGACAGGCCATATATATTTCCAGTAAAAGATAAATTTTGATAGCATAAGGCAAAACCATTCTTTCCTCTAAAGGTGTGTCGTGACCAGTTGACCTTCTTCTAATTGTGGCTGTCTAAGAAATAAGTAAAAATCATCCTTTTTTCCCCCTTTCCACTCACCAGCCAGTAGGGGGGAAGAAAAAAGATACTCTCACTGTAAAAATTCCTGGGACAGTAAGAGACACATTCAAAAGGAAAGAATGGTCTTTGCATTCTGTGAGGGTTGAACAGTAGTTTAGATATTACTGTCTGAACATGCAGAATATGATGTGGTGTATAACAGCAGGAATACAGCCAAGATGGATTACAAAGAGAGCTATTTTGTTATGAATTCTGTCCCTTTGACTAATATTAACCCTTTGGATAATCTTGATGATATATGAGGTAAGAAGCTACAATGTAGTGAGAAGGAAAGGATGAGTGAACGGCAGAAAATATCTGAGCACCTGCATGGAAGGTGGCAGCTTTGACTACAGTGCAAGAGACATCTGTTGAACTTCTAAAGTGAACTCTGTTATACTTGGTCCTTTCACCTTCCGAGTTAAAAGTGGAAGATGAGGTCTTTCCAGTCCATCCCCATATGAGGTTATTCTCAATCCAACAAGATTGGGTTGGAAATAAGCTAATAGTTAAGGCCTTAGACAAGGAAGAGTTTATGTAAACTAAGACTTTAGGGAGGGATATAATTTTAAACTACCAGTCACCACACACATTTCAAATAAATTTCATTGTTTTCCTTAAATTAAAAAGAAGAAAAAAACAACACAAAACCGACCATAATTAATAGTTCTTCCATTTGCAAGTAATTGGATAGATACTTTTATGTTTTAAGAAAAAGTTTGTTACATGTTCTAAAAACTAGTTGTCAGAAGAAAGATATCATACTTATTGCACACTACTGGAATTTCTTAAGTGGTTGAGTTTCTTTTACTGGCTTCCATCCTCATTTAACTACTCAGTGTTAAATTTAACTGCTCTCAGTTGGACAGCAGCTTTACAGTTTTGAAGTAAGTCAAGTTGAACTCACACTAGGTACAAAATGCTTTTGTTTAAAAGAAAAAAAAAAAAAAAAAAGAGAGTCCAAGGAAATACCAAGTTGCTCAAAATCTTGATAATGAGTATCTTTTGTTTCAATTCTCATTTCAGCTTGGTGGAAAGTTTTTGCATTCTTTCAGAATACACTGTTGTTCCCTTCCTAGCAGGGCAATAACTTGCTAGGAAACAGCTATGCAATGAGGAGTGGTACTTACAAACTATGTAAATAAAGGAAAACAATTAAAACAGAATAAGAAGGAATTGAATTCCAACACTGGAGACACTGTTATTTATTTTCAATGCTTAAAGCCCATCAGTGTCATTGGAATTACAAGAAACATTATCTAGGGATGATTACCTGAGATGTGCAAATGAACATAGCCATATAGCTGTTAATATATCTTCAGTTAAAACTATATCCTGAAAGCATTTGGTATGCTGTGCACCAGGCAGATTTTTGTTGTGCTGGGGTACAGAAGTTCTGAGGGACTCCATGCTTTTCACCCGGAAAAGTATGTTCCTACATTCATTGTAGTACTGCAGTTATTTCCTTGACTACTGCAAGAAACATCTACTCTGACAGGAAGAAGAAAGTCAGCAATGTGCACTTTATATCTTTGTAAATAAAGACAATGGGACATTTATGAAATAGAAGTACTCCAACACTTTTAAAGCACTGTTTGATGCTACCTGAATAGTATTGATTAGCACAGAGCTCACAGGATCAAACCATGTTTTGACCATGTTGGAGCTATAGCTTTGTTGCTTTGTACCTCCAGCGTGGTCATTTTGTATAATGTAGGTATGATTTAAAGGAAAGTCAAAATGTCACTAATCACAGAGGATAAAGAAAGGAGGTCAGAAGCAGAAAGAGAATAGCAAGAGAGCAGAACAAGTAATGGAAAAATAAGAAATTATCTGCTGGAAAATTGCAAGGCACCCACTTGTTTTTGATGAGTATTTTTCTGGGAAAAAAAAAAAAAAAGCAAAAAAAAAAGCACCTGATCTTGCTTTAAGCACAAAATTTATATTCCAAGGAACTGGATGTCAGAAAGACAAAGCAAAAAAAAAAAAAAAAAAAAAAAAAAAAAAAGAGAGAGAGAGAGAAAATAAAGTGGAAACCCAACATATTTTCCCAAAAGTTCCCCTGCAATTCTTTCTTTGCATGTAAATGCCAAAACTTTAATTATATTAACGTGCACCAACTGATGGTCATGGAGGTGACTTTCCATCAAGCTGAGATTCACTGATCATTTCTGTCTTAACCCTGAATCTTAAACTTACAATCCACTTGCTGCTGTAGCCTCTTATGATCCACATTATGAGAGATCTCCAGCAAAGGTTCTGTGCACACTGGCAACGGAAAATCTACTAACTGCCATCATCTCCTAACACAGTTTTTTGGCATTTAATACCTTTGTTTTTCTCCATGTTTCCTAGCAAGCACCTAGATTGTGAAAATTCATTTCACTCTGGTTCTTCACTTTTCTCATGTTTGATGAGACCTGTAGCATCATCTGGCAAATGGAAAACATGGCAGAAGCAATCTTGGACTCTGATTTCCATTGTTTTCATATTCTTTGTGCATGGCTCTCCAGTGAAAAATGAAGAGGTGGTCCCTTGAACACAGGTCTCTCCTTTAAAATATTCCCTCCAACTATATATAATTGTCTGATTTCCTTTCTGGTTTTTTGTATAGTATACAACGATGACAAGAAGTATGGACAAAAATGTTCCCTTAATGCCTTGCAACTAAGATGTTCTCTTGGAAAGTGGGAATTTTATGTTCTAACTCCTTCCATTAGTGGAAGATGGGGAAGATATTTTAACATACACAGAGACTGGGCCTCTGTAGGTATTTCCCTCCTGCCTCTAAATCACAGCTTGTTAAATATTTCTCACCTCAGGCTGGGGGAAATCTATATCTTGTGAGGTAGCATTCAGACTTCTAAGAAGCTTTTCAGTCTGCCTAGGTTTAGACTTCTGATGATCAGATAATCAAATGGTAAGTAGGGTGAAGTAAGGCCTTAAATTTCACTTCACGTTGATCTAGGCAGTCTCATAATATTTCTTGGATATTGTAGGCACTTACTGTGACAACCTGGCAAAAAGAATATAAAATATTATTTCTATATAATAAAATAAATTACTTTCAGGAAAAAAATAATCAGACACTGGAAAATAATTTTAGTCACTTAATAAATATTTCAGAAAAAAATGAAGAGTTAAGAGAGAGTAAAGATGACAACTTTTTTATATTTAAGCTTTAATTATTCAATATGTCATACTCTAATCTTTCAGATATTGTAATATCTCAAAGACATTTGTTTCCAGTGAGGATGTTCAACGTCTTCCGAAAACTGCCTTATTCCAAGCAGGACTGGGCATCAGAGTGTTTTCAGCTTGCACTTTTTCAATTCCTCCATCCTCTGAAAGAAAGCCTACATTTAGAAATAAAACATCAATCCATTTGCTGTTTCAATATCTGAATTAGGAGCGTGATATTGGGAAATAAGAAATTTGAGAAAGGCAAATGTGTATTACTTATTTGTTTGTCAACACAGAAAAAACATGATTATTTATTTTGCACAGTAAGCAATATGGAAAACAAGAATTACTGAATATCTTACACAGTCATACTCTCAACACACGCTCTGTCTTCTCCTGTTTTCCCTTCTACATGTGTCCTTAGCCATGACAGTGAATTCAGTTATAATTTGAATTTGAAATTACATTACAGGAAATAGAAGTCTTTGCTTATCAGTATTAGTCTAGAACAAAATAGATTTTTCCTACTGTTCAAACATAAAATATACCAGGTTTTGAAACAGTTTATCCCTTCTCTCATCTGATCTTTTATGCATTCCTTCTAGAAGTTCATTTCACTTAGAGATCAACTATCTTCTCTGGAGAATATTCTCTATACCCAACAATAAGAATTCCATACTGGTGGCCAAAATGTCCCTGAAATTAGAGTGCCACCGCTTTAAGGTCTTTCTGTAATTTTTCCCTGTTAATGATTCAAATTAAACACTTTGTTTCTGAGAAATTAATTATATGCACCTTGCTGGTACACTTTGAAGGTTATATTATGTTTTGAATTCCCTGACAGAATTTTGATATTTATTCATGAATTGTAGACTTCTAAGTGTACTGCCTCTAAAATTAAAACTTAAAATCACACATATTTTTAGGTAATACTGGCTAAAAATAAGGATATATTGTGTGAAATTTCAAACAATTCAAAGAAAGAATGAGCAGATAAAGTTCTTTCACATAAGCATTATGTCCAAAATCCTTAGCTATGACTTGTTTCATCTTCCACAACAATAACACTTCCTGTAGGCAATGGAACATACAGAAGTTAGGGTATATTATTACATCTAGTCACCACATATAGGTATACATTTATAAATTAATAGGTACCCAAAGGTCACAGGCAATAGTCCTTGTCATAAGTTTAGACCTCAGGCTCCAATTGGAACAAGGTGTGTTATCTTCCCCTCCCTAACCATTATGTAAACCTTAATTATTAAACCATTGATCCATCTATCTATCATACCATCTGTTTGTTTATTTTTTGTTTTAGTATTGGGAGTTTTTCTGGTTTGTTCGGCTTGGGTTTGGTTTTTTGGTTGTTTTTTGTTTGGGGTTTGTGGGGTTTTTTCTGTATGTATGCATGTTTAATGGTTAAACGGAAACACAGGTGAGCTTACAGTGTCTATTTATTGTGTGGTGCCACCTGTCACTAAAGCCAAATTAGTAAACAAGGCCACATATGACTGCAGTCAATAAAATCTTGAAGCGCCAATGTCTTCATTTTATCACTTCATTAATGTGTACAAACCTATGAAATGAGAAAAATTATACAAATTCCAGTTCTGTCATGTATGGAAATGTCTGCAGGCTTACAAAGACCTATTTCATAATGGATAATAAGTAGTACCAGAAATTGTCAAAATGCCACTGAAAAGCAGGCACATTAAATGACTCATGCATTTATGAGTGATGCATTCAGGTCTGTAATTCCGGAATCAAACAATGTCGATTCAGCAGAATGTAAGAAGTGTGGTAAAGACAGCAAAATCAAGTGCTGCTCCTTCAGAATTAAGGAATCAAAGTCAGAAGGTTATTAGTAAACCTTCAAGAACAACATCAATCCTTTGTCTTAGCTGTACAGAGAAGGTTTAGCAAGAAGGTTTAGCAAAGTAAACATGGAGTAAATGACTTTTTAAAAGGAGGTCACAGGAGGAAGGCAGACATAACCAATCCATGAACTAAGCCCCACAAAACATCTTGTTTCACAGACAACTCCTTTCACAACCAGATCTTTTGATCTAAAGCATCTTTAGGGGAGCTGGAAGCCTAAATGGGTATGACAATCAAAAGATTATGTGGATCTCACTGAAAACAATTGTTTTAAACTAATATGGACTAAGGATATAATTTTCTCTTCAGTTTTAAATATTTTTAACATCCAAATAATTAGACTAGGAAGTAAGGACACTCATTGGTGCAGAATTCTGCAGAAAGAGAATTGAAGATTCACAGAACAAGAGAAGAACTTTCTAGTCTAAATGTTAGAATAAAGGTAGTTCAAGAAGTTTTACTGAAGAACACTGAAAGCTTAAACTCAGATTTTATCTGGCTTTCATATGGGAATAAGATTTTACCATGTTACCTGTTAGTGCCCGTAAATAACTTTTATGTTCAACTTTATGTGTTTAAAAGGTAGTTCAAGAAGTTTTACTGAAGAACACTGAAAGCTTAAACTCAGATTTTATCTGGCTTTCATATGGGAATAAGATTTTACCATGTTACCTGTTAGTGCCCGTAAATAACTTTTATGTTCAACTTTATGTGTTTATATGTTTAAGGAAAATGAAAAAAATTCAATTTTTCTGAAATGGAATATGAAAATATCTTATGAAGTCTTGCAAATATATTTTTTTTGTGCAGATTCAACAGGAAGGTGGCTTTCCAAATAAGCAGAAATTGCAGAAATTGTTCTTGTTTTCTGAAAATGAAATCAGTTTGGAACAGCAATTAAATTTCCTGCTGAAGCCTATTTCTCACCAAGCACCTATGACACATAAGTTCAGAACATGAAAAGTACGTTGCTATCTATTAATTTAATGAAAAATTTAACAACTGTAGTCATATATTACTCGGCCTCTATTTTGTGGGACTTTGTTTCTCATTCTTTAAAGTAGATTTTACTGATCTGTAATATTGCTAGTACATTTCATGGGAGTAACATATCTGCATACATGACAGTTAATTAGCCTGTTAATCTTTCCAACTGTCTCCTGTATGATAAATTAGTTGTCATCTTCACAAGGCAAAGGAACAATGATTTCATGAGGTGCTGGAACTAAGAGTATGTAATTAGCTTGGCAATTGTGGCACAGAGAGTAAGTTGTGCTTCATTAATGAATAGTAAAATAAAGTACTAGCCATACTGGACTGATATAATACTGATGTTCCAGGGCATCAGGACTTCCCTCTTTGGTCATAGCTCAATTTCTCTGGAGGTGTCTTCAGGATAGCTGTGTACCAGTGGAGTGAAACTGATTTTTTTATAAAATTCAGTGATATAGGATGCTGAAAATAAACCTTGAAGAGTTTAGAGACTTGGAGGATATTCCCTGAAAGAAGAATTAATACATTTCTGTGTTCAAAACCTCACCCTAATAACTGATTTCAGGGATGTTCAGCCTCATATCATCTCTCGGGCAGGTGGAATAAGTTTTGGCCTGGGCTGGTTTACTGTCTATGTATTAGGAGTTGTCGTCTTAATACACACAGCTACAAATGGTAGCAGTATGGTTTTTCTTGCATCTTTCTTCACTAGGTGGAAGAGAGATTAGCAGTGACTTCCAAGTAGTGCCTGGTTATTCTAAGCAGAGTTCGTTGCACAGAGTTTTTCCTTTTCCATAGGTGAAGAAGAGACAGGAGCTGCTGCCATCATTGCGCATGAGGGTAATTTCATAGCAATAAGGGTAAATAAAGCACAGCTTGGCAGCCTAATCAATATAGCCACACACTGAATTGTTTCTAGGTGCACATCATATTTAGACTCATGAGAAGCAACATCCCATTCTGAAACCTGGAAACTAAATCCCACAACCAAACAGAAATAGCATGTCAATTCTTGCTAAATCCAATTTTGCCATCGGATTAGGGCATACTTTACCTTCTCCACAGGGCTGCAGAAAGAGTACAGAAGTACCTGTTCAATAAACTCCAGCTTTATGTATAATAAATTTTCTTTATTGCATGGCATGTCATATTCTATTTCATATGAAAATCATTAACTGCCAAGTAAGAAAACTCAGAGAGGGTCAAAACCATTAAATTTAGAAATTTTACACTTTCAGCCCAGCTCTCTGGGTAGAGCTGTTATGAGGATGCTGTAGTCCGACAGGCCATTTGTTGTATTCGGTGTTCTTAAACACTGAAAGTAGGGTGTCAGTTTCATTTGGTGGTGAAAAACTTTCTAAGGCAATCAGTATTATCTATCAGTACTTCACCAACAGTTTTGGTTTATGGATTAGTAAAGTCATGAAATAGATGGTTTAGATTTTGATATTCTAAATTAACATTATTCTTAATGTAAAGAAAATATAATTTCCCTCCAAACTGAAATTGCCACCTTCATATGTCAAATTTGCCACTCATTACTGACACAGTATCTATAGAGACCGGTGAATAACTTTGCAGACACTGTGGTGAAAGTTTCTTTTCTTTCAAAAGGAGTATGCCCCTATAGAACTTTTGCCCTTCACTAATCTTCCTCTGAATAAAAATCCTTATTCTAACATTCATATTTTTAATTTCAGTAGAAAATTCAAACACAACTTAATGTGAACAAAGAAATAAAACCTTAGTTTACTACTGTCTATCACTGGAGTATGTATAAAATCTTGAAGCATTTTCGAAAGGAAGTACTGCTAAAACACAATTAAGAAATTAATCTTTAATAATTTTGCACTTGCATGTGTTTCAGTTACAAACAGGCAGTATAGATATATACCTTTTTTTCAATAGAGCACGTAGAGTTCTAAGTTAACGATCTGTGGGGTTGGAAAATTGTATAAGACAGTGATGGAAATGTATTTGTATTCTTACAAAGCAATAAATGATCTGTCATCATTAATAGCCACAGGAAAGGGCTGTTAACTCAACCAGAATAAATAAGAAAAGAGCATGACAGCCTGTCACTGCCTAATGAAGCTGAGACTTAAAGGTATTCAATCGTAGTATTTTACCAGTACACCTGGATTCTCTTTATTAAGAAGGCATTTATCTAATGATGCATAGTAAGGTATTTCCTGACAGAAAGTGGATGGCAAAGAACCAGAGGAGAAATTATGCTGTATTACATTGCTGCAAGGCCTAGACTCTGAGTGCTAGTCCTGCACATCTTTGTGCACACACTCAGCTTTGTGCATATGAACAATTCAGTTGTATTTTACATAGGGCTATTCATGTACATAAAATTACCAGTAAGCTTAAAATAACTGGGACTGACTTTTTGCTGTATGTGATCAATCCATATAAACTTGAAAACCTGGGGGATATATTTCTCAGGTATGATTTCACTGAGAAGGTTTGTCATCTTCAGTGAAAAGGCTTCCATGTGCTTCAGAGGGATTCTGTTCTAGACAGAAATAAATTCAAATAAATTAGGAATGGCTCATGGATTTTCCATAAGTAAAGAAGGAGGGAAATTAATCCCATTAATTATTCGCTGCAAATTACTCACTCAGCTCAACCACACTCAACAAAATTGGTAGTCAAAAAAATTTATAATTATTCTGTGATTATTTTTTTTTTATTGAATGTGAGAAAAATATACACCCTAGAGTGGTGCTGTTCAGAATCTCTTTATTTGGATGCAGCAGGAAATTCTGGTGTTGCATGCTCCCGAGGGGATAATAGAGAAACCTGACAAGTAACAATAATGGGATTTGTCTGACGCTTGCACGTTCACCATGCTAAAAGGGGTAAAGAAATTAATCTTCATATAAAAAAGAAATTTGTATTCAGATAAAATGATAACTTTGGAATTCCTGTATAGAAATTTTTGTCTGTTTACTTTTGTAATTTAATACATAGATGAAAAAGAATAATTTTGTAATTCTTACAAATTTGCTTTAATCATACTTCTGGTTTTTGAGTTATTTACCAGGAAATAGAGTACACATGTGTTTAAAATTGCTAGTAACTGCACAAGAGAGAAAATTGCAAAAGGTGTCTTGAAATTGCATGGGTTTTGCATATATACAAAGGGTGAAATAAATATGAAGTAAATATTCAGAAGAATTCTTCTAAATTCTATATAAAATTACTTGTTTGTACATTCAAGGTCAAAAGATGGGGATATAGCATCATCCTCTCTTCCCTCCTCGCTAGGACACCTTAGTCTTCAGACTTATGATGAGAGGTAAAAACTGACTTATTTTGGTTTTTGGACTTCTGTGGCTTATAGTGTCTCTGGGCTTTTCTTGTCATTTTATCAGTAAGAGACAGACAATTCCTGATCACAGAATCTATTTCCTGAGAGAAAGGCTGATGGGAAAAAAAAAAAAAAAAAAAGGAAAAAGAACACTTAGCTTCATTTATATAAATTCACCTCCCTTTCCCAAAACAAAAATAGCTGACAATTACCAATAAGATAAAGGGTATGCTAATATCGCCTTAATTTGAGTTTTGCTAATAAGTAGTTTTAAAACAAGTAGTAAGCAGTTTGAGTTTAGGCAAAAATAAAATAAACACAAATATCTTTAATCTTCACCAGACATTGCTGATAGACAACGGAAGATAAAATATTTCATTGTAGATCTAGCCTGTGCATTAACATATATTGCATCACTAACAAAGTTGCCATTTTTCTACAAGCCTCTCTATTTTTTCCTTAGGACAGCATCCTTACATGAGCTGCTTGCACTGGTCTGCCAAATTTTATTAATTTTAAGCAATTATTGAAGGAAGGTCAAACTCTTACTTTTAAACCTACAAAAACCTTGCTAATAATGTAATATGTTAAAAAAAACCTACCTTGGTAAATATTAGATATGAGAAAATTTAGAAGATCTACATATTAATCAGGTGGATTTCTTACAAGATCTCAGGCTACTGGTAACTGACCTTACCCGGAATACTTGTGAGATGAAAGATACACCTCGTTTCATCATAAATACGCTGCAGGGTTAGCTCATGTTACAAGTCGTAGCTTATTATGCCTGCTACATTAACTAAATATAGTTTCATAAAACATGACTTCTAACCCAAACCTTCTGAAACTGTAATTATTAGCATAATATGGCAGGTAATAGTTACTTTAGAAATCTTCATACATGTTAAAATTTCAGTTCCTGAACACAGTAGAGTCTTAGTTGCTCAGTAGCAATGTACACTACTTAGTTCAATTTACAGCTGTGGAGTACATATATTTTTATTTCTTCAAACTGACAAGTAAATTTCAGGTAAAAATTACTGAAGAAAAAATTCAAATATATTTGTTGAAGAAAATGTATGCCATTGCTACTTTTTGTTTTGTTCTTCTAGAATGCTTTGAAAGAAACCTCTTAGGGTTTAATATATAATAAATTTTGAGTAATATCACTTCTCAAGTGAGTCTTTATGTCCTGATATAATACTATGAATAATCCTAGCAATTTCATCATACTTAGTATGATGTAGATTCTTAATAATTAATACATTACATTTGTGACCCCAGAATATCCATATCACTGGAGTTAGCGTATAAGCCAAAATTCATTATTGGATTCAGAAGTAGGTTAATTAAGAATCTAGTTGTAAGGAAATATTTTATTAAATTGCAAAATTAAATGAGAAATTTAATCAATTAATAAAGAATACAGAATACCTTTGATTTTCTTCTAATGCTACTATTCTACTTTTATTCACGGGTGAAGTAATTGGATTTTTTGTAAATAAGTTATCAGTTATGATGATGAAGTCCTTTGTAGATTGATTTAATTCTGTGCATAGTGCATTGATTTTGGAAATCTTTGTTGGGGAATATGATTTCATGTCATCTTACCTATTGTGCATACAAACAAGTCTTCATTCATCTACTAACTGTGGATTTTGCAATTCAAGAAATGCATTTGACTTGCTGAAGGGCAAGCAATGTTTCTGGAGTGCCTGACATACCAGGCAAAACTGAGAGAGCTGGGACTGTTCAGCCCTAAAATAGGGTGGTGAAGGCAAGGCCTTGCTGTTGTCTACCATGACCTAACAAGAAAGTGTAGTAGAGGTGGAGGCAAACTCTTTTTGCAGGTGCACCTGAAAGGACCACAGGCAATAGACATGTGTTGAAATTCAGGAAATTCTTAATGGATAATAAGGAAAAAATCAACAAGGAGGATAAACAAATATTGGAACCAGTTGCCCAGAAAGGCCTTGGAATCCGTATCTTTTACTACATTCAAACCCCGACTGTATTCAGGTTGCCCTGAGCAACCCGATGTAAAATGACTGGGTTTTGAGAGTATAGTTGGGCCACATGGCATTTAAAATCCCATATGGCCTAGATTATTTTATAATTCCAATAAATTAAAAAAAAAAAGATACTATTTTTCTTATCCTTGCACTTCAAAAAAGTAGCTAATAAAGGCGAGGGAAATTGTTCATTCATGCAGCAGTGTACACCAATGTTTGCCAGGTTTTTTTTGTTGTTGTTGTTCATCTGCTCTATTTCTTCTGCTCAAAATTCAGTGAGACAAAATGTGGAACATCTGTCTCTGAATCTTTCTCCAATGTTTATAATCTTTTATGTGCCTCAGCACTTAATATATCATAATTGTACTCAAATAAGTAAAGACCTCTGAAGTATCAAGGACAGTCTTTTCATTTACCTACTATGCTCTGGCTCAGAGATGCCCTTTATCATGATATTGAAAATCTGACATTATTTCCTGTTTCAGCACAATCCATCCTCTCTTTCTATCCAACCTGTTTTATCTTCCCTCTATTTTCTTCTACGTTTCAACCTGCTCCCCTTTGCGTCCTAGCTAAGGTCTCTTCCTCTTCTCAGTTTTATCATGCTTTGATTTTAAAGTAGTTCTGTAATAGCATTATTTCATGTTCTTGTAGTGCCTTTGTCTTAGTTTGTTACAACTTAGCTACATTTCATTCTTTTACAGTTAGTATGATCTCATCCATTTACGACTTTTACAGAGATTTGGT
This sequence comes from Falco biarmicus, assembly GCF_023638135.1. Classification (NCBI taxonomy): domain Eukaryota; kingdom Metazoa; phylum Chordata; class Aves; order Falconiformes; family Falconidae; genus Falco; species Falco biarmicus. The sequence goes on along the minus strand of NC_079289.1, from coordinate 99,882,460 downwards.
GTGTATAATCTCAGCCAAGTTGCAGAACCTTCACATTTGATGCTTTCCATCCTGTTTTATAAAGATATTTTAATACCCCATCAGAGGGGGAATGTATGTTTCTTAATTTACGAATGCTCATTTCAAGTAGACTGGAAAGTTCCACACACTTATTCTTTACGTTAGTGCAGATTTTTATCTGATGTCCTGTGCAAGTAATTATAGTTTTTATCATACAAAAAAAATGGTGTTGATGTCACATTGTGTGCAACACTGAATAGAAACTTGGTGTATTTTTTTGCAGTTGAATGTCTGTCTCCTATGTTTATTGGAGCATTCTTGATGTTCCCCATAGTCCTTGTAAAGGAGAAAGAAATAAGGTAACAATAAACGGCTTATCTGCAGACCCACTCCCAGAGTTTTTTTATTACAAAAAGAGAAGGTGGTCTTACATAATGCAGTAAATAACAATAATTAAAGCATCAAGAGAAAAAGCAACTTGATTAACTATGTAATCAACAATAATAAAATAATAATGAATCATTGTATCTGGGTAATAAGATATCCCTGTTGTGACAATAAGGACATCCTGCAGCTATGACTTCCTGAGACAACTTTGATTAGTTGAAATAGCTGTATTTCAGACAGGTTTCTCAAGTTCGTAGTAATGAAAAAATACCTATTGTTAGGTTTGTTTGCATACAGTTTTAGGCAGTTGATCAAAGGATAGGAGTAGAGTTGTTGAAAAATAAAACTCTGATATTTACACATATTTACTTTTCCTTTTTTATTTAGGAACATTTACTGGAATTTTAAAATATAAACTAGAATATTATGCAGAATATTAAAGATATTTTTTCCATGTTAACATTTTTGTCAGGATGCCAAAGGGGCCTCATGTAGGAAAGCAACATGGAAGCTGCAGTTCAGACTGGAAGCCACAGCAACTATGGAGTGAAACCATGAAGCACACAGGTTACATTTGTCACAAAACAGAACTGTGATTTATGCTTGAAAAATGAAAGAAATCATTACAGGATTAAATGAGCAGTCATGTAGTACAGATTTAGGAACATTTGAATCATGTCTTCATTCAAATGTCAAGAGTGACAAGTCTGTATAGCTGAATTTTTTGCCTCTAGGTAATCTACAGATACACAGATGTGATTAGACTTGTATTAGAATTAAATGAAAGACAACTGAGAATGAAGTAGATTTCAAAGTGTTTCTGTTTTTACTGGATCAAACTGGTGAACTATGTTGAAGATCGTGACAATGATGAAATCACTTCTGGCAAAGGCACATGGGAATATTTTTTAATATACCATTAAAACCTCCCCTGCCCCCTTTAAAGCAAATGGCTGTTCACCTGAGCTATTAGCTCTGTAAAGATGTTCCGCTACACAGACTTACCTTGTCCGGGTATTTGATGAGGGAGGCTGATGGGTCTCAGCATAGGTTACCGTGTTCAGTGATTTGCATGTCGTAAACTCTCATCTCAACATGGAAATCAAGCCCATTTTTCACTGTCATTCTTTCCACTCTGTGCTCTAACCCTCTGAAAGCATCTTCCCCCAGTGCAACTCTTACCAGCCACTCACATTGTAATTATCTAAGCAGCCGAAAGCCCAGTGATTTATTGGCTTTATTCTAGCTGGGATAAAATGTAAATCTGGATAATAGTTGTCATTTTCAGGTTCAGAGCTGGGAATGTGAGATAGAGGTTGATTTTTAACTGTCCATTTCCTTATGCAGTGTTTCGTTTCGGCTTGTGCTGAATGTCTGTCACTGGAGACACAACACCTGACCACATCAGGGTGTCTACCCCCTTGAAAAATGGTTTTGAGGAACAATTTCTGGGACACGCCAGAACAAAATAAATTTAAATTTGGGACTGAATATTCTCAAGACTATATTTAATAGGTTGTGGGTTTGTTGTTGTTGAGTTTTGGTTTTTTTCTACGCTCCTCTCCCTTCCCCCCACTCAAGACACTGAAAATTTGAAAGGGAAACAAGTAGATCATAGCACTGGTCCATAAAATTATCATTCACAAAATCTAGAAAGCTGAGGAATATTAGCTCATCTGATGACATCTTGTCTTCATATAAGTATTTGTTTTATGTTCATGTTCATTTACACATAGTAATCTTCTCAGTTCATGGTAGAAACTCTTTTTCTGTTTTACTACATATTAAACAAACTTAATAATGCCGTACCAGTTTATTCTGTATTTGAACTGCCAATATTAAATATAGATGACTGTAGTTTGACATGATTTTATTGCAATGGTGTATTATCCAAATTGGATTTCACATAAATGGTAGACAACATGGAAGAAAGCTGTTAATGCTCATGTGTTTTATTGATATCACTGATCCTTTCTACATGAGATAATTTAGCTAATTAACTCTTCCAGTTTGGTGGTGGTTTTTTTTTGTCTGAAGCAGAGTTTACCAGAAAGCAGTCATAAGGCCTCTTCATACACACACATCTATGAGTAGTAAAGTAATTGTTTCTAAAATGGCGTAGATAATATACAGCGCTAAAAGGATTACTGTTATCTTCATAGTTTCTGACAAGTCTGTGTTTTACTTGAATGAGAGTGGAGACTGAGTTTGATTCTTCCCAGAGGAGTTCCTTGATGGTAGGACAGTTGTATCTCAGGCTATTTTATTTTGTTAAAACATGTTTCATGGAACTAGTGAGAAACTGACTCTGGAACAATGCTGTTAGACTAGAAATGATATTATCCACCTGCAAATATTGAAAATCTGTGGTTTACTGGTAAAAAAATACAGAAATGAAGCAATGCTTGTTTTCATTTTGTTCAAAAAACTGAAAAAAACAATAGAGATTAGATGAAGAGTGAAATTACAGAAAGATACCACATCTGAAAACAAGCATATATTCATGTGAATTATTAATGTAGAAAGTAGATATTGAAAATGAGCTTCACAGAATGCAAATATAAAAAAACTTTTTACTGATAACAGAAAATGTCTATTATTTCCTAAGTATTTTAAATTAAATGCAACCTTTATGTAATAATGTCATATCTGGCCATGTTTTATATAAGGAGCAAAGCACAGCATTTGAGCAAAATAATAATAATTTTTTTTAAAAAAAAACCAAACAAAAAAAACCTCAAAACACCCACAATGGTCTTCCACAAATAATATAAACTCAGAGCATATAACCTATGTAGTAGAATTTTTCTGTAATTAACCACAAGAATTAATTTTTCATAATCAAAGCTTCCTCGTTCCCACGGAGATATAGTACACACACATGAATAGTCAAAATCTATTAAATTTTACGATCCTTTAAACCTACCCATCTTATTCCTACCTATCTCCATTTTATGTTATGCAGTGACAATAACTGTTCCTGACAAGAAGTCTGTGCAGTCAATAATATTCTAGATGTTACCAATTCCTTGATGAAAATGTACATGTTTAAAATACAAATAATACTTCTTCAAGCTTGCAAAACAAGAATAAATTTTACACAGAAGTGCATCAGCTCTCCTTTTAAATAAGAATTAGTTTAGTTTCTCTTCAAAATACTATTTCCTTTTTTTTTTTTTTCTTTTTTTAAATTGAAGTCAATTTATGTTCTGGTTTTGAATGCAGTCTGGCAAGTAACAGAGTTATAATACAGTGATAGTATTAATTATTTTATTCCCCACTTACTACTAGAAGCAATTGAATTGCTAGTTACTAGGGGATTTGCTATTTTTAAAATTTGATATGATTATACAGAATGATCAAGTGAACATTATCAGAAGTCAGAGCAGTAGAAATTCTTTTCCATTTCATAGTTGTGCTTTGATACATAATGTGACCATTTACTGTTCATGGACAAATAGAGTTCCTCTTATATTCATCTGAATCTGGAAATTCTTTTTTTTTAGGTGAGTGGTCCTACACCTCACTGCAGTTACCTGTATGTCTATCAGTAGTCCATCATTTCCTAAGAACTAAGTACCTTCTGCTGCTGACAATTTGTGTTGCTCCCTGTTCACCACTTGCAGACAATTTGAGAAAAAAAAAAAGCATTCTCTACTAGGTACTTTTTGTTTGGGTTGTTTGTATGTAGAAGTTCATTATGTGCAGTTTAATGAAAACTAATATTCTGTTAGGGTAGCCAGGAGCTAATTATTTAGCCCTTTACAACATAATCATAGCATCATAGGATCATTTAGGTTGGAAAAGACCTTTAAGATCACCAAGTCCAATGTTAACCTAGCATTGCCAAGTCCACCACTAAACCATGTCCCTAAGTGCCACACCTACATGTCTTTTATATACCTCCAGGCGTGGTGACTTAACCACTTCCCTGGGCAGCCTATTCCATTGCTTTCAGTGAAGAAATTTTTCCTCATATCCAATCTATACTTCCCCAGCACAACTTGCGGCCATTTCCTCTCCTCCAGTCACTTGTTACTTGGGAGAAGACACTGACACTCACCTCATTGCAATCTCCTTTCAGGTGGGTTTAGAGAGTGGTAAGGTCTCCCTGTGCCTCCTTTTCTCCAAGCTAAACAACTCCAGTTCTCATAATTTTTTAGGATCAGTGGCTTCAGTTCTGAATAGTGGCTCCACTCCTCTGAATCAAAGTTTTAGCTGGACGAGATCATCTAATTCCAACCCCTCTGCCATGGGCAGGGACACCTTCCACTAGACCAGGCTGCTCAAAACCCCATCCAGCCTGGCCTTTAACACTTCCAGGGATGGGGCACCCACAGCTTCTCTGTGCAATTTTCCAGTGTCTCACCACCTGCACTGTAACAAATTTATTCCTAATATCTAACATAAATCTACCCTCTCTAAGCTTAAAACTATTCCCCACTGTCCTATCATTTCATACCCTTGCAAAAATTCCCTCTTCACCTTTCCTGTAGTCCCCTTTTAGGTACTGGAAGGCTGCTAAAAGGTCTCCCTGGAGCCTTCTGTTCTCCAGGCTGAACAACTGCAACTGTCAGCCTGTCTTCATAGAAGAGGTGCTCCAGCCCTCTGACCATCTTCATGGCTCTCTACTGGACTTGCTCCAAGAGGTCCATGTTCTTCTTAAGTTTGGGGGCCCCAGAGCTGAATGCAGCACTACAGGTGGGGTCTCACAAGAGCGGAGGGGAGAATCACCTCCCTTGACCTGCTGGTCACGCTTCTTTTGATGCAACCCAGGATTTGGTTGGCTTTCTGGGCTGCAAGCACACATTGCTGGAACTTGTTCAGCTTCTCATCCACAAACACCCCAAATTCTTTTCCTCAGGGCTGCTCCAAATCAATTCTCTACAAAGACTAAATTGATTCTGGGCACTGCCCCAACCCAGGTGCAGGACCATGCACTTGGCCTTGCTGAACTTTATGGAGTTTGTACGGGCCCAGGTCTCAAGGCAGTTGAAGTCGCTCTGGGTGGCACCCCTTCCCTCCAGTATATCGACCACACCGAACAGCTTGGTGTCATTGGCAAAATTCCTGAGAGTGCACTCAATCCCAGTGTGCAATGATAACAAGTCTACATTTTCTTAAGAGTAAACTTTGATCTTGTTGAAAGGAAGATGAAGCTATAATATTCTTAATGTCCTTGTAGAAGCTGACAATGCCATGTAGGATTTCTGTGGTGAAACAAAGGAACCTCTATACATAGCTATATGGGCCATCAGATGTAAAATAAAATAAATTTTGGAAGCTGTCATCATCAACGTTTCTCCACAGCTCGAACTGATTGCATCTGTGGGCAGATATGTTTCTGTCATTGAGCAGACTCATTTCTTTCATGCATATTTTTAGCTCTCTAGGTCTCTTCAGAAATTCTATTTTTCAAATGTATCTTGAGCATTTCAATTGCAAATGTGGATAAACAGATGGGATAGAAAGACATTGGATAAGGTTTTCTGCACATATTTTTTGTGAGAATTTGCAGGTTTTCGGTCCCTTCCAGTCATTTTTTCAGTGCATTACATGATTTCAATCATATTTAACAAAACTCAGGTACAATCTCTCATGTATTTGAAGTGCTTTCTAGTCATAAACACAAAGTTATATCAATTTCTGTTTCTTCAGAAGAACAGCTCTGTTTGTAAATTGGAACAACCTGTTTCAAGCTTGCAATCACCTGGGAGTTTTTGTGTATCGTGTTTTGGTTTTGTTTGGTGGTGGGTTTTTTTAGGTGGTTGTTTGTTGGGTTTTTTTGTTAATGAAACAAGATAGGAATCAGTAGTGCCTAAAGTTTCACTCATGTTTAAATACTTCTTTGGCCACTTTATTTTATATTTTTTTTTATTTCTCCACAAATAGTGAATGTCAATTAATGAGGTGATTTCAATATACATTATTATTTAGGTCAATAGAGATACATGTATTTAAATTAAGTCTTTGCAGTTCTGCACTATGTAAGACAAAAACTGCACCTGAAAGATTGCAAAAGGACTACTGTAAGCTGGTTTTAGCCCTTTCAGGTATATGCACTAGTGTACTAAGACCCTGAGTGACACAGATATGCAACAATATAACTCTCTTCCCTGTCCCCCCCGCCCCTCTTCTCCCTCTCCCTTCCTTGCTCTTTTTCTTTCATTTATTCATTCTAATAGCAAACAGTAACTAGCTTTTACTGTTGCAGCTTTGTCTTAGGCACCCTTGAGGTGTCTGAGCAAATAGAGAAACAACATGGGAAAAAGGTTTCTTGCTTGTTTGGTATTGACATGTGGTCTGTAATTTTCTTTTCCCTGCCCTCATTTTCAGCAAGATTTGTATTTTAAATTGCTAGAAATTTGAGGACATTATATATTTTAATTAGTGCTGAAACTCTTCCAGGTGTCACACTTCACATAGTGGGTGAATACATGGTAAAATGCCCAACAACCACAGAAGGATTTTCTGCACATTCCATTGAAGACATGGTCTTCTTTCCTGAAATTAAATATCAGCTTTCCTCCTCATCTTTTGATTATCTTCAGGAAACTTCTGCCATGCTGCCTGTAAATCTAGGCACTTCAAATCCTTTCATGTCATGATGCTAAAAATCTTTAAAACTTTGTTCTTCAACAGCATTTAGTGGGGTATCAAGCACTTAAGCATGTACTGAATTAAAGTTAGCCTTTAAATGTGCACATCTAAGCTTAAAATATATTTTAGAAAGAAGACTAAGCACTTTGAAAACGTATTTGAAGATTAGGGAAGAATAAAGGCATTTTCCTCAGTCATCTTTGTATAAACCACTTGTTTATTATCAGTCACATCAGAAATTTTTAATACAACAGTGTTTATACATTCTAGTTCTTCTAAATATCTTGTAAAATTAATGGGTTTAGGAGATGGGGGAATGGGATTGCTGAGGTTTATTGGCATTTATTTGTGGGGACTTTTTTCTTTGACTTCCTACATTTAATTTTTTTTTCTTTTTTTCTGACTTATTTAGAGTCACAGGATCATTTGGGCACGAGGGGACCTCTGAAGGTCGTCTGGTCCAATCTCCTTTCCAAAGCAAAACCAGCTTAGATTAGTTCTTTCAATCCTTTCTGAAATACATCACCATTAAGTAATTTTCTCCCTTTCATTTCTGTTATGCATTTCTATTTCTCAGCATTTCTAACATTTATATTTTCAATAGATGTCCTTCTGAGTGTTCTTCAAGATATATTGATTTTCTTCCAGTTCCTAGTTTTAGTGTTGCTACTTCTCAGCAAGACCTTACTAATGTCTTGAACCCAAAGATTAAACCTGACTTAATTTGGTCAGAGCTAAAATTGGGTTTTTTTGCAGGCTTATGGTGCAGAATGAAAAATTAATCTCCCCTCAAAAACCTAGGAAGAATTTTTTGTAAAATTTATTTATATAATCTTTGTTTTTACAAAGCACATAACTATAAATCCAGTTCTAAATTGATAAACAAACAAATTAACATATTTCTCTGTAAATAATACTTAGTTTAGCAAATGATTAATAAATCAACTGTCCTAGGACATTTCTATCTCACGGTATTCTATGACAATAGTGGGCGGTTTTACACCAATTTTCTTCAGGTAAAGAAGTTAAATGTCAGTAAGAATAATTACAGAAATGATAAACAATGTGATAGCAAATTTTATGAGGTGACATAGGCCTTTTTCTCTTTGGCATAATTGTAGAGGAAATTTTGAGATATAACAATACCTATAAAATATTTTCTTCACAGTTTTACAGATTTTTCCACCAGTCAGTCCTAACAAAACTTTTCAAGTTTAAGGATAATGTTCTTTAACAGACTTTCCTACATGATTTAAGACAGCATTTCTTCTGGCTTTTAGCTTCTTTTTTTTGTACAAGCTCTAGATACCACGATAAGACTATTTCGAGGACTGGCAAAATTAATCAAGTAGGTAATTTGACCTTTATTTCATTACTCATAATAGAATTATTATGAAAAAAACCCTGTAAAATATTTTTTATGCAAGCTGGCATGCCATTAGGTAGAGAATTCTGAATATTTTTTAAGCATTAACTCAAGTTTGAAACCAGCATGGCAGAAGCTGTAGGTCTTTAGTAATCTTCATTTATTGCCATGTAATATTTACATTAACATAGAATTTGAATACTATTAGACTTTGTTGTGTCCTGGTGATTCTTAGAGTCTGATTGAATAGAACTGTCATAGCTCACCAAAATAGTTTACCAAAAGTTTCCCTGATCAAAGTACAAATAATTATATGATAGAAATTAGGGAAATTAGGATTATATCAATCTATCAATTTCATTGTCCCTTGAGGATTGTGTGTTCCCTGGAGTACCTAATGCAGTAGCAATGAGCAAATCTAGATCAGAGATGATATGGATCTGTGGGGCAGCAATTATCAGCTGTGGATACAAATCACATCTCATTACTGAATAGTTGTTCCAAACTGAAAAGAGAAAAGGAAAAAGAAAAACCCCTCGTAAAAATCAAAGAACGTATTTTCAGCAGGGTTCTTTATGTCAGACTAATTATAAAGGGCTAAATATCATCTTAAAGGTGAAATGACACAACAGATTGAAGCTAAGGGCAAAACTCAGCTTGAATTCTGTATCGTTAGATTGCAAAGAATCATAGAACTGTTTAGGTTGGAAAAGACCTTTAAGATTATCGAGTCTAACTGTTAACCTTAGCACTGCCAAGTCCACCACTAAACCATGTCCTTGAGCCACTCATCTATACCTCCAGGGATGGTGACTCAACCACTTCCCTGGGCAGCCTGTTCCAACGTTTGACAACCCTTTTGGTGAAGAAATTTTTCCTGATATCCAATCTAAACCTTCACTGGCACAACTTGAGACCACGTGCTTGTTTAAGTTAAAACTTTTGCAAACACATGAAGAAAAATCCTGAGTGTAAGAAAGAAAAATAGGAAACTGAATTATCCCCTTGGTGACCGGGGTGAATGTTATATTTTAGCTTGAGGAGTCAACATAAATAGAAGAGTTAGCAAAAAATAATATACCAGATTTATTTCTCTGACTCTTGTTTCCCCTTAATAGAAGCTGAACTTGTAAAATTATTTCCACTTTATGAAATGTTTAATGCATTAATATTTCTTTTTTATGATGATTTAGAATAAACTGAATTCTTGCAAACCAGTATTTACTCAATTAACTACCTGGTGCTGAAAAGTTTCCATTGGATGGAAAGCAATTTCATTTATAGAGATAGAGAAAGAAAGAAAGTGACATATGCTTATAAAAGGAAGCACCTCTGATTCATTTATAGATAACTGCATTCTGTCTGATCTGGGAACATGAACAAGGATTTCTCAAAATTTGACTATTTACTATAGAATTCTTTTTCTGGAAAATCTCTTGATTTCATAAAATAAACACAGAACCAGGTCTACTAAGATACAATGCATGTCAAGTACCGGATAACCCATTTGTGATTACATATTTCTGGACTATCTTAATGTCATATCAATATTCACATGTGAAGCATAGAGAATCAAAATATTTTATTCATTAAAATATCTACATTTCTTCTCCTCCCCTGACATTTTCACTAATTTCATATAATTTAACATTAAAAAAAAGGTCAGTTACAATTTCCAAGCTTTGAAGACTAATTTCCAGTGCTAAATATTCTGACAAAACTAGACTGGATCTTGAAATGTACATATCAAATGGAGTTTTAAGTAAGAAAAGTGACTATTAGAGCTCTTCACGACTGTCTGAAATACAAGCTTTCAATAAAATAAAAAAAGTACACTTCTTAAGATTCTGTTAAGCTTTCATCTTGGAAGCTAAAATTCAATTTTACCATAAAATCAACAATTTTGTTCTTTACATCATTATAACCCCATTATATACTTAATTATAGCAAATTAACATTATGGTTTTGTGTTTGGGGTTTTTCTTGGTGGTTTTGTTTTTGTATGAAAGAAACAGCCAGTAATACATAGAAGACAAAAGTAATATTCTCTACTTTTTGGATTTCTTTCTTAGTTCATCTTTCTTCTGTGCAATCTTAGAACACTATAGCACATTTTATATTGTATGTGGGATACTGTTCTTGAGGTCAAAGGGATTTTATAGAAAATAAATGTCGGTTTCAGCAAAATTCACCTATTTTCTCGCCCTATTCTTAAGACACTGAGTTATATACTTCAAACATTTTTAAAATAAACATGTATTTACTTATGATATAAAACTAATGCAAGAATTAAAAAAAAGAAATATATATATAAATTATGAAAAAAATCTGAAAGTCAGATGGCTCTATTCATACCAGCATCAAGAGGTGATAAAAATGGTGCTTATGAATCCCCAACCACACTGTGTGATGCAGGACAAGCACAGCACTGTTTAACTGTTTCCATATCTCTGTCTGAGAAAACGTGGACAGGCGCATATATGCTGTAAAGGGCAGGCACTACCGAAGCATTTTACCAGTTATACTAGTACTACATTGCATAGACAACCAGCACAGGAACACTTTCTTGTGTTCTGGATAAGCTGAACCTTCAATGTATGCAAAAGTATTTTAGTGAATGCTCAGAAGATTCCAAATGATCCTGCTGGGTTCAAAGAACAAGTGCTCTAGTAAGTCTCATACAATTTTTCCCCCCCCATGAGTATATATTACATACAGATTTCTTACCCAATGACTTTAATTCTGACCTTCTGGGCTGAAAACTACAAGTTTATACCATGTGCTGAGAGGATTCTTACCCTGCTGCTGATGTACTCTGCTTTCATTTTCATTACTAAAAGTTATGAAATTCAGAAGTCAGGATATTTATAGAAAAGTTGGGCATCCTTTTCTTTTTGCCTCTATGAATCTTGCATAAACACTAATGTATAAAACCTCTCCTGATTATTTCTTTCGGCTATATAGATAATTATAGAATAGATGCTGGAATAGCATAAAGATTGTCAGAAAATCCTTAGAACTAATCTGAGTTTGTCTTTCTTAATGTATATGCTCATTAGTAGTCTGTCCATTTTTTTATGCAGAAGTTTCTAGGATGACTGCAGCCTGTTCTTACACTCATGGGGTCCTCAGTAAACTCCAAAGTACAAAACCTTTTTACTTCCTTACTGCGTTTACATGACTTAGACTGTTATGTTACTGTCAAACAAAATGTCTCTTCATCATTCAAGAGGTCTAGTACCTCAAACAATTGTCTTTTAAACTTAGTCTTAATATATGTGAATGGCTATTTCTTATAGAGAAACTATGTGCTTGTACCTGTGTATCTTAGATAACATATATTGTCCATGCTTTTGCTGTTTGTTTTATATGTAAAAATAACTTTTAAAATCACCATTTTCCAATTTTTTTCTCTTGTTCCAATGATGTTTTGCACACTTGATAGTACACTATTTGCAGTGAGGGGTAGGAAGTCATCCCAATGCTGTCCCCTGTGGCATAGAACTTAATGCTGGTGTCTAACAAATAGTAACATCTGGGGCTTTGGTCAATATTGAGCTTTTTCTAGTTTTCTTGGAAAATAAATGTTGGAGTTTATTGAATACAATATAGGAAACACAACAGAAATAAATGCCCCTTGCCACTGTGTTTGTTATGAATAGGAACATAACAATATCTACATCTCTATTCGTAGTGTCATACACTTCAGAGTTAGTACTGACCTACTTATCTTGTCAACTTCCAAGGCCTACATGGATGGTCATTTGAGTACTTGCATCACAGAGGAAAATGTAAAACCACGTTGTGAATTGACTAATCAACTGGCAATGAGTTGGAGTTCCAAGGTATTTGGAAGCTTCACATGCAGTACTTGTACCATTCAAAGCTCCTAATACCTTGTGGGCAAGAATGAGAGCTCAATGGGAACTGCACAGTAAGAAAACAAAGAGTGAAGTAAATTATATGTGACTAACAGTTTGCTGTCACATTTATGGCCAGCACACAGCTGGTTTATGCACTACCCTAATGAATAAAGAAGACCCTGATCTTAGATCTCCACACACAAGATTTTTGTCAGAAACCCAGGGTGAAATTACAAATTCCAAAGTGTGTATCTTAGTAAAGAATCCTTTGGAAAAAAGTCTTTGTTAAAAAAATACGTAATATTTTATTTTCCCTTACACTCACAATTTTAACATGATTCTTTTGAACATCACATTGCTACAAGAAGTGGAAAAGTAAAATAGTCTTTTTCACCAGCTTTTCATATTATAATGTTAACTTGTGTATCACCATAGCACCTGTGGGTCAAGATCTCAGTGTACATACACATCATTGTATAAAAAACAAAGCTAAGGAAAAGAGGTCCCTATTCTAAGTAATTTGCAATATAAGCAGAAAACCAGATGAATGTGGAGGACAATTGTTCAAGCACAGCAGCCTGGAAACAGTGTTAAGGGTTATGTAAGTTTTACAGAAAAGGGAAGGAAACAAAACCAGGAAAAACCCCCAGAATTTATACAGAGAAAAAATAACAAGCTTGTAAAAAATCTGTGGGATAGTATTATGGTATTCCCAGTGAGAGGAACAGCAAAAGGTGCTAAAGGTAAGTGAGTGCAACAAGGTAATAGAAAGAACCATATTCAGAGGATAATTCCAAATGCTGAAGGTTAAAGAGGTGTTGGGTAGGCTGGAGATATCCATGATGTGCTTGAAATTGAAGAGGTTTGCTTGATTCATTGGAGAAGTGGAAGGCAGCAGACTGTCAAGAAGGGTGACGCTGTCAAAGTGACAAGGTGGTGAAAACCTCTGCAGCTTCATTTGAAATGGACAAAAACTGTGAGACGGCAGTTGTCACAACCGGAACAAAAAGGATGTTTTAGCGACTGACAAGTTGACAAGAGCCAGGATGACAGGTTTAGGTATGCAGTTGAACAGAAAAGACTGGTCCTTGAAGAACTGGCAAACACAGGAGTGAGGGCCTAAACAGCTTTGACCTAAGTCAAAGATACATGCAAGAAATGGTCCAGAATAACAAGAGGGATAATGCGTTTGGAAAACATGGCATCCAAGAAAAGGGAAGCTAGAGAAAAGAATAGAGTTTTCTGTAATCCATGCTGAGGATTAGTAAATGGCCACAAGACTTCTGAAGTGAAACAAACTTTTTGTCCTGTCTTTGTAAAACACCATTACTGGGGTGAAAGTACACAATAAAGTTTTTGAATATTAAATAACATTTAAGAAAAAATAGCCCAGCATAATATTTAACAGAAAAAAACCCCAAAATGGCAAGTGCCTTCATTAAAATATCAAGAACAAAAAATAAAACAGGAGCTAAGTTTTCCTTTCCACTTAAATTCTTTCAGCTCCAAGACTAAAGAAACTGTCAGAACCCATCGCAGAACTGGAAAAAAATGAAGTGGCAGTCCAACTTAGATGGTAGTGATCACAGAGGGATAAGTGTAATTCCTACTCTCTGTTGTCTTTACTTGAAGTCTGAGGGTGAAGGCAACATCTAACAGTGTTACAATTTTTCTTCCAGAGTGGTAGTGTGCAGGAAAGGTTCACTGCTGGAAATTATTTTTAATAATAATTTGTAGTGGGTTTGTCTGGCAAGGTTCTGGCAGCGGGGCGGGGGGAAGGCGCTACACAGTGCCCTCTGTGAGAAGCTGCAAGAAGCTTTCCCCACATCCAACAAAACCAATGCCAGCGGCTGCAAGATGGACCTGCTGCTGGCCAGGGCTGAGCTAATCAGTGATGGTGGTTGCATTTCTGGGATAGCATATTTAAGAAGAGGAGGAAAAAATCTGCCCAAAACACCTGCAGCAGAAATGTGGAGTGAGAATATGTGAGAGCAATAACTCTGCAGACATGAAAGCCAGTGCACAGGGAGGGGCAGGAGGGGCTTCAGGGGCCAGAGCAGAGATTCCCCCCCAGCCCACGGTGAAGCCCACGGTGAGGCAGGCTGTGGCCCTGCAGCCCATGGAGGTTAATGGTGGAGCAGATACCCACTGGCAGCCCATGGAGGATCCCACACTGGAGCAGGTGGATGCCTGGAGGAGGCTGTCACCCGGTGGCAAGCCCAGGCCAGAGCAGCTTTGCTGGCAGGGCTTGTTTACCCCATGGGGGACCCATGCTGGAGCAGTCTGTTCCTGAGATATGGCACCCCATGGAAGGGACCCACACTGGAGTAGTTTGTGAAGAACTGTCTCCTGTGGGAGGGACCCCAGGCTGGAGCAGGGGCAGAGTCAGAGGAAGGAGCAGCAGAGACAACACGTGGTGAACTGACCACAGCCCCCATTCCCTGTCCCCCTGCACTGCTCAGGGGGAGGAAGTAGAGAAATTGAGAATTAAGTTAAGCCTGGGAATAAGGGAGGGGTTAGGGGGAAGGTATTTTTCTGATTCAAATGGTAATACATAAACTAATTTTCCCCATGTCAAGTCTGTTTTGCCCCATGACAGTAATTGCTGAGTGATCTCCCTGTCCCTATCTTGAACCATGAGCCTTTGTTATATTTTCTCTGCCCTGTCTGGTTGAGGAGGGGAATCATAGATGTTGCCTTCACCCTCAGACTTCAAGTAAAGACAACAGAGAGTAGGAATTACACTTATCCCTCTGTGATCACTACCATCTAAGTTGGACTGCCACTTCATTTTTTTCCAGTTCTGCGATGGGTTCTGACAGTTTCTTTAGTCTTGGAGCTGAAAGAATTTAAGTGGAAAGGAAAACTTAGCTCCTGTTTTATTTTTTGTTCTTGATATTTTAATGAAGGCATTCAGCCAGGGCCAAACCACCACATAATTATAAAATCATTTTCTTGATCTACAAGGAAGAAAGCAAGCAAACTGATTTTATTCATTTACATAACCTTAACAACACTCCAGTATCTTTATTAAACTGTTGGCTATATTGAAATACCTTAGATTTCAGAATTTCTCAGATGAATTGCAGAAGCATAGAGTCACAGAATAGTTGAGGTTTGAAGGTACCCTCTGGCATATCAGCGACTCCTCCCAGTTTTGTGTCATCAACAGCCTCACTGAGGATACACTGCCCCATCAACCAGATCATTAATTAAGGTGTTAAACAGGATTAGACCCAGTATTGACCTGTGAGGTACACTGCTAGTTACTGGCCTCCAACTAAACTTCATTACATGGACCATTACTCATGGACATGAGCTTGGCTGTTCAGTTAGGTTTCAATTCACATCCCTGTCTGCTCATCCAGCCTGTACATCAACAGCTTGTTTATGAGTTTCTTACAGGAGATGGCATCAAAGGACTTACTGCAGTCCAGGTAGACAACATCCACTGCTGCCTCAGTCTGAAACTATGACCTGAAACTACTTTTCCTGATCAATGAATCAGTAGGATCTTAAATCTGTTTTACCTCTTGCGCTAATGACTGGGAATATTTTCTGTACAATAAAGTCTATTTAATCACAAATTGAAGGTCATTTCTTCTCTTTTACTGTTACCTCATCTCATGTTGGTAGTTGCTTCCTTAGCAGAATTCGTTTCTCTTAACTGCCCACATTACTCTTAACTGTGTTTTCTGTGAAAAACTTGTAATACAAATCCCATGACTACAATACCTAACAGACCATAAATTATATATCTCAATTATAACCTAAGCACAAAGACATCTATTTATAGTTTTTAAAAAATGTAATGTATAAATAAATATATAAAATATATATGCATAAATATGTGGAAATAAATATGTAAAATGTATAAATAAATGTATAAAATTTCAGTAAGCAGGGGGTTTTAAGCTCACCCTAGTAAATGAGTCAATTAAATTCCTCAGGTTCTCCCCATATTTCATTATCTTCTCCAAAAGCTTCCATATTTTTGTTAGCCCCACACCCCCATTTCTTACTCTGTGTCTGAGTCCATGAACAATTGCAGATTAGGAACTCCATTCTACCTTCTGTTACACCAACCATGACTTATGTCAAATTCAGCCTGGTATCTTTGAAATTCTGTCCTCATGGAGACAAGGAAAGTGTTGAACAATGACCAAGTCACACATTAGAAGGGAAGTAGTATTTGAAAAACTAGTATGCCTAAGAAAACATGTCAAAACAGATACAGTTCCTTACTAAGTTTTTGGGATACTTCCGTAAAATATTATTTTTGTCTCCCAATCTGTTTTCTTACCAGAGCTTTCCTGTGCTTTCTGGACTGACCAAGGGAAAAACATCTCTTTGCAGGTACCATGGATTTACAAGGGTCTGTAGCAATCTGGATTCTGTCTTTCTTACTCAGTGAAGCAACTACATCACAACAGCCCAGAGTCTGGCACAAAGCAACTTAAGAACCCAGGATAACACAATAAATAACTCCAGCTGAGCTTCCACACTTGGTGTTCCGCTAATAGTCCTGGCATTTATGAAGTAAAACCTGTTGGTTAATCATCAAAGAAAAAAATTACTAGAAAGCTGCTGCTAACTACTAATCACGTACAAATATCCTAAATGTGTAGTTCATTAGTCTGTTTAAAAAAGATTTAGTCACATATCTGTATAGGTGTCAGCGAACATGATCAATACAAATGCACTGTTAAACCTTCTTTTCACATGTTCTAATCAATGGCTAGCTTACTTATTGCATTCGTAGAATTATTTTAGACTCAGTTGCAGAATATCAGCTCTATGTCTCTCACACCATCTAAGATTATTATATTTTTTTAATGAAGGTGTATATGTACTAAAATTATCCATATCCTCTCCCATATTTCTGGGTTTATTATCACTTAAAAATTGGAGAAAGTGTAACTTGGTATTTGAAAATATAAAAAAAATAATAAAAAGCTGTTCTCCCTCTAAAGAATGAATATTTTGCATTGACTCAATATTCAACATATTCCTAGGCTGTTTTGTATTCATGAAATGAAAACAGGTTTATTTGTTAATATTTTAAAATAGACCATAATCTAATGGATTCTCCCAATTGCCCACACTGGCCTGTGTTGCCATGTCACATGCAGAGCCTCTGGCAATACAAGTGTAAAATTAATTGTGATCAAAGGCAATGTATACTTAGGATATGTATATAGCTTATCAGATTACCCAGTGAGTAAATATCATCTCACTAGTAAACAAACCAGTTTGTGCTTGCAGGAAAGTATCAACATAAACCATAATTTTATATGATTTAAATCCAAAAGCTTTGATATATTCTAGAGAACATATTTAGTGGTTAGTGAATTTGATGATGGACATTCTTCTGCCAGTGACTATGACTCATATTGTTTTACACTCTATGACAGAATATCATGAGATGAAAGGTTATTGCAAAACTTAATAGTGAGGAAACAGAAATGGCTCTAGAAAGGAGAGTCTTTTATTCCAGAAGTTTTCTTGCACGAATTATCAAGGTGCCAACATTCTTGAGCAAGTTCACAGCCTTAAATCCACAGTTCATGAAGACTTTATCTTAATAAGGGAAATTAGGCAATTAGCTGTGAAGTGTATCCAGACAAGGTAATATTTCTGATAGAAAACAGAATGTATTAATCACTGAGATTTTATAAAGCTAAATTTCTTGGTCTCAGTGTTAAAGATACTTTTAAATATATCTCTTCCTGAAATTTATTTAATAATAACTTATTGGCAAAATCCATGTTCTCCAGACAATTTTCCTATAATCATAGGAAGCAGTGTATATAAGCTACCCTTAGGAGTGGTGAATTGCACTTAAAAATTTGAAACAAGTTTTTCCGTTAATGGAAAGTCCATAAAATCCTGAATAGATCTATTTCAGTACCTGCTAACACTGACATGAGAATGATTTTGTCTCTTCCTTCTGTTCTTTTGCTTCTCTTTTTAAAAACTTGATTCTCATAGGTTTCCTCTGAGGAATAAGGATTTAATTTTTAAAACAAAACCTCTGGTGACTGAATTTTCCATTCTACTACAAAGGCACTTTTTATTCTTTGTAGGTACCTCATATATAATGACCTATTCATTTTCTAGTAACCATTTGGAAATGTACAAAAATTACCTTTGTGCATCCTCTGGCTGAGGACTTCCCTTCCTTTGTAAGTATTATACAAAAGTTGAGATTTAAAAAAATAAAATTAAAAAAAAGAACAAACAGACAAAAAACCTCACCATCAAACCCAGAAAAATATTCCAAAACATTCCACATTGTCTACAAGCTTCTATTGTTTATACATCTCTCCTTAAAATATACTAAAAATTTACATGACTCCAGTCAATGACCTTTGGTATAGTTGCAGTCATCAAGCAAAAAAATCCTTCCCTCAGTCCTCCCTGTCTCTGCGATTTGTGGTAAGAATCTGGGGGGGTGGGGGAGCAGAGGAGGGAGGAGAAGAAGCAATAGTCATTGGTGGTGCAAATAGTTTTACAGCAACTCATTAGTTTAAATAAAATTGCATACATTTATCTGATCGACTCAATTAACTTACATTCATAAAATAACAGAGGTGTAACAATGCAAACTCAGTTTTCCTGGTTTAGTCATCTCTGATTGTAATGGCTGTGAACTGCAGTCAGCTTGTCCATAGGGACAAGAAAGAATGGATGGACATTATGTAGTGCACCCTTAGGAAGTTTTAGAAATGTATCTCCCTCTGTCAGTCCTTACTCATTACGGTTATATGCCTATATATTTTGAGCTAGACTAGCAAATTGAATTCAGACTATCCTTTTTTATTAACTTCTAGTTATGTTAACCAATAAAAAACAAACCCAAACTTTATTTCACTAACTGGGAAATTGTGAGGCACATCCATGTTAACTTCTGGAAAAGAGTTAGGGTTTTTTTGGGGTTTTTTTCTTCCTTTTTTCTGATTTTTATTCTAAGGCCCATAAATTACCATGACAAACAGATGATTTATTTTTTTTTTTCTAAAGTCTACCTACTGAAGTACTGATTTCTACACCATGCAAGCTTCTCGCAGAAGTTCCACTGTTGCCTCCAGGAAATCACGTGCATTGTATTGGTCATGTGTATGCTTCCCTTATTTTTGATAGTGTCATAATAAACCTCACTGAAAATAGACACACATTTACAGCAGAAAATCCCTCTGAAAACTGTTGGTCTAAACCAAGAAAACCAAGCTCACATGCTGAAAATACTGTAAGCAATTTTGCAGAAGTAGAAAATGATAACTTATTTCTTTTTTCATGAAAATTATTTCTTCTCTGCAGCACTATGATCTGCCTCTTGTATAAAACAGCTCTGCCTCTGTCTTACACTTCCTGGAGGCAGCTGATTTCCTTGACATGTCTTTTTAATAGATGATTACAATCAGAGTCCCATGTAATCTCAGTAGCTGTTTTCAAAGAAGAAAGCTTAATCTAATAACTTATTAAATTCTTAGTTCCTGTAGGAGTACTCAAAGTAAATAATTTCATCTTGGAACCCAGTTGCTGGTTACTCTCATCTTTCCTAATGAAAATTTATTTCAGTGTAGCAGTAGATTCACTATTTGTTACATTTTGATATTTTCTGAACGAGAGAATTTGTGTGTGCCTATTAAATTCCCAGCAGAGACAACATGACCTGAAACAAATTATTTTCTTTCATTAATCAAAAGGTTAATTCTTTTCTGCCTGAATGTTCTTTTTTAGAAGAAGAAAATATTTAAATGTGCTACAGTTGTTTAGTACCTGAGTGAACTGTGAAAAGAACTTTTTCATTGCAAGGACTATATACTTACCATGACTTCTTAAGAGCTTTCATTTTAAGAAAAAAATAATCTTAAACTTGCCGAAGTTTCTTACTAGATACACCAACTCTTCTTACATAAAAGGATATAATTTCAAGGTTCCCAAGAGGAAATAACTCTCTAGGAGCTAGGAACTGCATGTTCAGGAAGAATTCATACTTCTATTAAACCATTTATAATCAGAATAGGTAGATAGGCCAAGAATGAGAGAGTGAAATCATTATCATAAGAAAGCATTTTTCACTAATGAAATACTTAGTGACTTGATGAAGTCCCAGAGCTAATGAGATAGCTGGTTTCAGATCTTTCAGGAAACTCTAAAGTTCTGAGAACCACTTTTAATTTTTTAACTGAAATATTTACCTTTATGTCCCTGCCTCCCCTCCCTCCCTCCCTTCCTTCCTTCCTTCCTTCCTTCCTTTGCTTTCATCCCCAAATTCTGACTGTGAAATAAGAGTGGATTTAGCAACAGGAAGTCAGGACTAAGCGCCTCTGAGAGTCACTGAAGGGCTGGGACCCTTGGGTCTGGACAGCTGGTCCCCAGGAAAGGAAGGAGACAGTTCCAAAACGTTCGGAATGGGCCACTGTGGTGTTCTATAGCTTTCTGCTGCAAAATGATACCTGTTCATGACTCCTACTGAGCCTGTGAGGAGCTTTATGTGCCTGTGGCATCTCAGCCCCAGCCTTGTTCCTGGGTCTTTGCCCACCCTGCTCTGGAGAACTGCTGTGCTTCACCTTGTCTCCTCCAAATGCTGTCCACAGGAGCTCCCTGCAGCTCAAACATTGGTGTGCCCCTAGGACTGCCCTGCAACCACTGGCTTTGAAACCGGCAACTTTTCCAGTGACCTTGAGAAATCACACCAAATGCTGCCAGATCCCAACATTTTGTTGCTAGAAGTTTGTTTAGAGAAGTATGTTTCCATTAAACTTTTATTTATATTTTTATTAAACCACTCTCCACTAGACAAACAAGGAAACTAACAAAACCACACCAAACAAGCAAATAAAATGCCTGCTGCAGACCTAATAATTTGTACCTGAATAGCCTGTGTCTTGGATCTGAAGTTCTGAGATCCCAGTCAATACATTCAGTATAAGGACCTTTCTTCATTTTGACAGACATTAAACAAACAGGAAATTCCCAAAGGAAGAGTTGTTGTACTGACAGTAAGCTGATGCTGACTGTCCCCCTCCTCCAGCCCTCCGTCTTCCAAGCCTTTGCTTTGTGCAGACATATTTTTCCCCACTTTGGCTTGAAAAAAAAAAAAGTGTAATCAGCACAAAATTTGGTGAAAGCTCTTCCAGTTAGGACTCATGGTCTAATTCACAGCCAGACATTATATATTTCTGGCTTTATTAGTTCATTGCCTTTTCAGGTGAGCTTGCACTGGCTACACCAGGGAAGGATACTACCTGTGTTTGCAGAGCATCCTCTCTGCAGTCCTGTGGCTGCTGTTTCATGGCTCTGAACTGCCAAGTGTCAAGCATACCATGGAGTCCCAGAACAGGAGTTCCTGGATAAACCCACCCTCCAGAAAAAAAGAAGCACCATTGTATTAGACACACAACTTAGTGTGTGATAAAACCAAATTTTATTACACTCATAGTTATTTTCCTAAATACTTTAAAGTCAAGAAAGTTCCAAAGTGCATTCTTCTATAGATAAACTAATGTTTTCTTTACAAAACGCTTTTAGTGTTCAACTATTTACCTTTGTTAGCATATTTATCATCCTTCTATTTAAATACTTTGATGACCTTTAATCATGAAGGATATATATAGATTGATTGACTATTTAGTGTATAATACTTACAAACAAGCTATCATTTCCACTCTAAAATGCAATAAAAAAACCCCAACATATCACTTAAATTTACATTTAAATCATCATAATTTTTTATCTGAGCTTCATAATATGAAAAATGTGGAAAGTAATTTCTCTCATACTTCAAACAAAATATGGAGAGGTAGACCAACATTCTAAAACACAGAATGTGTAACTGACCCAGATATACCTTTCCAGGAAAAGAGATTGGTTTTAGACATAAATTCTGTTTAAATATGCCAAGACTGATAGGTTACATTTGATTTGTTATTACTGTAGCAGACATTAATGCACCCAATGCTGTCTGTGTAGCCACAGCTTCAGAGACCATAGAGCGGGTTACAAAACTTTCTGAGAATTTGTGCACTTTCTTGGCCAATTAGATCAATGTGCTGAGATCTGTGCTGCCATGATGCCACTCAGATTTTACGTACAACAACACAGGAGGTAAACTCCAATGTTGTCTTCACTGTCTCTCAAGACATCCACCTTACAGGAGCTGGACTGATAGTAGCATGTAACATCATCTTTGTTTAGAAAAAATACGAAATTAAATGCTTCCTTTTAAGCCATAATAATGTTCTGCTTTGATCCAGTGCCTGAGTCAGTGGGGAAAAGAAATCTCAAAAACACCACACATAATGACACTGTGGGTGGACTGAGATTTGTATTTGCATGCTGGTTTTCCTGATATATTATCTATCTTTAACTGCCATGCTCTGCTGTACTGTCTTGCTTTGGGACTGGTTGTCTGATATCAGGTCTCATTGTGTTAAATCCAGGAATGGAGTTACATCAGGTAAATTTAAAAGATTAAGGGAATCTTTAAAGAAGACCTTTATCATCTTTCAGATTTCATACACTTGCCTGTTTTATGCATTTTTCCTTATGTATCTCTTTGAAGGACTGGCCCTTCATTAATTTGTGTTATGTGTTATGATCCCTGTTATACATAAATAAAATAGATAGACATTCTCTTAATACATTTCTTTTTCCAAAGAAAACCATGCCTATTTTAGTGTTTTGTTGTTTTGTGGATTTGTTTTTGTTTTGGTTTGAGTTTTTTTCCTAAAAAAATGGTGCAGTTGTCTTAGATTAAATGTTAAATGTTTACTGACTTCTGAAGCCAAAGCCTATGATCAAGTATATTCCTGACTTGCTGAATAACGGTTTGCACTACTTCTTAACAGTATGCTCTATGTGCTAATAAAACATATTTTCTGACACATTTGTCAAACGGAATCTGAATTACAGTTCCAACCTACAGAAACAGAGACAGTGCATCCTGTTTCAGAACTGATGTGCAGTGGTTGAAGTTCTGATTTGTTTTCTGAGAAGACAATAATAAGTCACAGAGGGGTAGAAATCTCCAGAAATTCATTATTTAGGCATTAACCACTGAAAGTCTTAAAGTAACAAAGCTACACTGCAAAAAAGGGAGGAAAACACATTATTCTGCCATGATTATGTGGGAAAAATACATAAAAAGACTTAACAGGAGGAGTGCAGTATGATTAAATAAATAGAATGAGTGTTTAAACTTATATTTAGGGAAGATAATGGTTTTAAAAAAATTCTTTATTTTCATGAATTTGAGTAACTAGAGGAACATATGATTCTCACCTTCCACACAGCAGTTTGAAAAGGCTCTGAAGAATCCCCTCCCCAGTCCCAATTACATAGTGTAAGGTTCCAGATACGACCACATGTAATAATTAGTCCATTTACACAAAACCCACAGCTGTCCGGCCATTTTCATAGCTGTCAGTGTTGCATCCACTTTTGATCAAGTTATCTTAGAAAAACTAATGGAGGCAGAGACTCAAACAGTTACAGAGCTGGTTGTGAGCAGCAGTGACATTGAATTCTACTGTAGGCCAGGGTTAATTCACTGCTGCTGGAGCAAGGAGACCGCAGAGCAACAGGGCCTTGAATCTGAGCTATAATTGCCTCCTGAGGCTGAGCATGATATGGTTGTGTTTGTCTTCCTCCATCAGATCGTCAGAAGGAACATGAAAACAGCAAAAATGTCTCCTCTAAGAGAACTGGTCCTAAGCCCCGTCTAACTAGGGAGCAGCTGTAAATTAAACCACTTGACGGTTTAATACTTTTGCTGGCAATACTATTCAGCCTTTAAAAATCAGTGAGACTATAGTAGCAAAGATTTACCACTTATCTACTATTAAAACATTTGCTCACAAAGACATTTTGCATTTCCATTTCTTGATAAGTAAATAAAAACTTTCCACAGAGTAGAATATAATTTTATTAGCTTATTTTTTCTGTTGCCTCTTTGGTGTCCTTAGCTTTCTTAGCCTTTGTTTTATCTGTTTCATTTGCTGCCTTTTATTTTCCTTCCAAGCACATGACATATGCAATTTGGTAGCATTTTAATTTTTACCTCAGTTTATGTTTATATATCTTATATATTTCTAAATAAGTTAATTTTCTTTTTTTTTCCTTTCATGTTTGGTTTTTTTGTTGTTGTTTGTTTACTCTTTGGTTGGTTTGGTTGATTGTGGGGGGTGCTAGGACTGACTTTCTAGCAGGCTTAACATCAGCATGGCTTTATGCCATGAAAAAGAGAGAAGCAGAATACCCTAATATTACTGTATACTATGTTATATTATTATTTAAAAGGCTAAGACATTTCATGCAACCATAGATACTGCATTTCTACATTTTTCTTCACCCCTTCCCTGCACATGGAAAGGGCTTTTATTTTGCTCCATTGGCCCCTTTAGTCCTGCAAAAGGTGTTTTCCAATCTCCTTCCCAATCCAATAATTTTTCAATGTTTATTTCCCTTCTGGGAATAATATGATTTGAGACATTGGTGCACAATGAGTAATAAAACTATGCATTGTTGGAGTATTTAATAGTCAAGATTCAAGACAGCATATATGTGGATGTATAAATATATTTTTAAGGAACACAGCTTACTACTGAATTAAGAAAGCTCATTATAAATTACTTTTCTGACAGCATATGGTTTGCAAGTGTCGTATATCATTATATACTATACCAAGCTTCCTCTCATTGT
Organism: Falco biarmicus; assembly: GCF_023638135.1. Classification (NCBI taxonomy): domain Eukaryota; kingdom Metazoa; phylum Chordata; class Aves; order Falconiformes; family Falconidae; genus Falco; species Falco biarmicus. Next base: position 99,857,536 of record NC_079289.1, on the reverse strand, counting down.
GCCCTGTGCTTTCTGGAGTAATAAGTAACTTTGATATACTCTGGAGATGATTTGCGTGGTTGTCCTCAGGGAGATGGCTGTGTGTATGGGGGTGGCTGTGAAGGTGAAGAGAGAGGAAAAGAGAAAAGTCTCCTCACGTCAGGCTCTGACCACTGGCTTTTTCTCAAAAGTGGTGTCAGGCTGTGCTGCTGTCAGATCAGACCGGACTCTCATGGATACATCACTATCTTGCTTTCTCTACTTCCTCCTCAGAGTGGTTTCAGCAGCAGAAAGGAATACATCCTACCTATCAGAATGCTTGACTATTGTAATTTCTAGCTGGTATCACAAAGGAGATGCCACACATGCTTTTTTTTCACAGCTCCTTCCTGACTGCTGCCATACAAAAAGCCTGGTATCCATTTACTCCTTAGATTGCCTTGCCCAACACAGTCATTGTGCCACTCTGGCAGATGGGCAAGAACTAAGCCAGTGGCCATCTCCCCCATATCGGGGGTGTCTGCAGCTACCACCTGAGCACCTGCCATGCGGGAAAGTAACATGCACCTGGATATCTGAAGGGGACACCTCTCAGATATTTTGTTCAACAGTTACTGTGCTTCAGCAGTTGGACTTGATGATCTCAAAGGTCTTTTCCAACCTTAATGATTCTATGATTTTATGATTCAACTAAAAAAGGCTAACATTTAAAAAAGTACTACAGTCCACCAGTGTATAACAAGCTCACTAATCAATAGTAGTTTCTGCAGGCTCAGGGACTGTTTTGTTTAAGGTTTTACTTCTGTTCAGATTGTGAGATGTCAAACAAAATTTCTCCTGACAGTGACAAAACCCTAGAAAACCTTAGCCATCTGTACCATATACATTCCACAGAAATGCCGCAGGCTTGACTAGGGTCCACCTTCAATATCACTTAGTAGTGGAAACCCACAAGGGCACTAATGAAAATTTTATAGACGCTTAAATAATTATTTCTGTTGTGATAACTCAGGCTGTAAAGTTAGAATTCATCTACTCTAACTTTAGTAATCAAAAGGTCATATTTAATCATAGACAGTTTCCACTGTGGTCCCATTCCCACAGTTTCCTACTGATGTCAATGGAAAGGCAAAGGCATCTCCAGAAGAAACTTTATCCTGTCCTAAGACAATGCATAAATCAGGCTCCAGAGGTGTATTTCCTTTGACTACAGAGGAGCCTAGACCTAGAATAAACATTTAAGATCATATTAAGATAACTAAAGTTTGGTAAAATAGATACCATATATAATGAAAAATGACACATAAATAATAATATTTTATTCATTATTATTCATTATTTTCTCCATTTTACCTATATATTAAAAAGGAATTCAACTTTATATACTGATGTAATGCAGTAATGAACTGTAATTTTATTAATTGTTTAGTAGATATAACCTCTGTCTATGCAAAGAAGTATTATAAGCTAACAAGTCCAGTATAATTAATCAGTTTAATATGTAATACTTTAAATAAAAGGAAGTGTTTTTATTGACTGAATATGTTAACAGATTTTAGAATAAAATTAGAAATTCTAGGAATATCTTATATTACTTAATATTGAGTGATTTTGGAATAAACCTTGAAGTTTTTTTCAGGTTTAAAGTAAAAAGTTGCCAGTTGTACTGAGTTCATCATAACAATAAAAATTTCAGCACAGTTTCCACAACTGCATGCTAACTGAGAACAGATGTTTTGTCAGAATAACACTGAAGGGCTTAATCTTTATTCTTGTATCCATAATAATCACAGTAAAAGGAGCTTTATCTGTATGTATCTGAATTGGAAAACCAAAGGCATTGGTGGATAATTTTCCTTGTATATAGTGCTCATAAATGTAAGCAAAGACCGATACACTGACTCACAGGTTCCAAAAATACAGCTTCTTATAAGTCTTCTTTAAAAAATAAATAAATAAATAAATGCTTCATACAATTGTTCTTTGTTACTTTTGCATTAACCTTAAAATCAAACGAGTAAGTATTACAAATATTTTTGAGAATTCTTTTGATGAACTTGTACTAGATATCTCCTGATGCATGTGATATAAGCCTCTGTCTATAGAAGTTAATCTGAGTTCAAATGCAGTTTTGTGCAGTGTAGTTTGGATGACTTCTCAAGGTTGCCCCTTTTTATATCTCATCCCAGTTTCCTATTCCCAGAGAAAAGTGTTTTAAAAAATGACCAACAGATCAGTCCCTCTTGTCCTTAGGTTGTATCCACACAGGTCTATCAGTCTTTAATGGCACAATTTCACTGAGCTGATTTGCCTTTTGCTACAGACAGACCTCTTCTCTGAACAGCTAGCTTGTTGTAGAGCCAGCATCTGGATTTTTGTATCTTTTCCAAGACATTTGAAAAGTATGAGGATTAGTGACTGGATTTCTCTTAGTAACTGCATTCGAGGTAAGTTGTGGGAACACTTGCGTTATCTTACAGAACTACTGTATTATTTGCACATAGTAGGCATGGAGGCATACCTTTTGGACCGCCACATGACATTTAATCTGCTTGCTGTATTTATTCGCAGAACAGAATAGATGTCCTACATTTCATTCATGTCTCCTTACAATGGAAATAAATTCTCAAGCTATTTCTTAGTAACAGTTATCAGAACACATTTGTTTTATCTTTCACAGCTGTTGTGTAATCTTATAAATGGTTCTGTTATCAGTCAGAAAAGTATTTACTCATGCACTTATGCTATACATGTGTGGTTTTAACTACCAGCATAATATACTATAAAACATGCTAACTTTATATCTGTATAATGTATTTATCTCTTGAGAGATTTCTTGAGCTGATGTCTCAGTGAAGTAGCCACTGAATACTGATACCATTTACCAATAACCCACCATTAATGAAACATGCTAATAAAGATAGTCAATTACTATAGAATTCTGTACCACATTATGCAAAGGTACAAAATTCTTAGATATTTTTCTGGTATCATATCCTTTTAAAAAAACAGAGTCAGCATGACTGTTTCGAGGAATCAAATCAAATTCAGTTACAGCCTTTCACTTCTTTGTTTTTTAACATAATTTACTTGGCTTTGCTTAAGTATTGCCTCTTAGGTTGTTTTGAAGAGTATATAATGTTCACAACTCACTACCAAGTGTAGCTAGTAATTCTAAAAGGAATTTCAGAAATTGTGGTGTAAGACTAAATAAGTTACTTATTTCAATTTTATTTCTTTGACACCATGAGCTTAATGTTTCTTGTACATTTATCCCACAGGTCTCCTTTTTGATAGTCTCTGCATATTTCTTTCATCTGGCTGTTGACATTGTTCTGCCCAGACTCTTTCTAAAATTGAAAGATACTTTGCATTCTCAATCTTCCATATAGGATATATTTTACTTTCCGTATTTGAAGGTAATTTTTATTTTCTTCATTTTTTTTACAGAAAACGTTAAAGGCTCTCACTCTATTCTGAATTATCATTGTGCATATAAATAGGTAGGATGATGAAATGTAGATATCTATATCTAAACTGATTACCATGAATCATAGAGTGTCATAGACAAAAGGGTTTAGGTGTCACAGGTGAAAACAAGCAGTAGAAAATGGGCAGCATGTGTAAGTGTGGATAAATGCTCCAAACTGAACTTTTGAACTCTCAGGCAGAAACCTGGTACTCGCTAGCTGCAATTGTTAGGTTGTATGTTTTGGTAACACCTGAATTAAACACAAGTGGTATGTCCTGCATCCCTCACTTAGAAAGTAGATGTGAGACAATTGCAGGAGGCTGATCCTGTATTTTGCTTCTGGACATGGCCTATTTAAATTAGAAAAACCAAGGACTTGAGGATCCAGAAAGAAAAGCCGGTGCTGGAAAAAGAGGTTCCTGAAAAAAGTGATCTCAGTAAGATGGGACCTAGCAAGAATGTGAATATCCTGGCCGAAGGCAAGATCATGGAATTGGAGAAAGACCCCAGAGATCAGGGAGAAGCATGGAATAAAAATGCCAGGAAGTGACCAGAGACCCCACCAAGTAATGCCCAAGACTGGTCACTATGAGCAGCTGCATATCATTAATAACTTTCTCCCCAGTCTCCCTGGACTAGCAGCCATCTCCCTGCTGAAAAGGGAATTCTAGACCTAGAGAATATAATGCTGTGGGTGGGTGGGTGAGTAAAAGAAGAACGGAGTGTATGACTTTCAAGTAGGTTAAAACCTCAAATTTTTTTTCTGACATAACACTATGCAGATCCAATACATGTTGCCATTTACTCCCCCTGACCCATGAAAGTTGGCAAAAGCCATTCTCCTTACCTCTGGCCCCATAAATTCTATCCATTGTAAGAGATCTGTATAGATCAGGAGACAAATATGCAGTTTCCCCACAGAATACAAATTAATTTATTAATTTAAGAAGACTCATTGAAATGTTACTTTAACATATATAAAAAATAATTATTGTAAAATGTCCCAAGTGTAGTTTAATAAAAGATATTCATAGTCTGAATAGTAATAAGTATAAATCAGAAATCTTTCACACAAAACCTGCAAGAAACAGCAGCTACTCTGCTTTGGTTCACTGTAGTATCCATGTCATGCACAGAGGACACATTTGAACAAACGTTCCCTGGGTACTAGTTTGCAGAAGTTTGGCACTGCACCCTCAGCATGTGATCACTTTAAATGAGAGAAAACCCTAACATTCAAGATTTTAAAAGAAATAGAAAACACCAAGGGTAACAATACCTTGTTTTCCTAAGTCTTCTCTGCTAAGAATGGCCTTCAAGAGACACAAGCCCATGATATTGTCATAAAGACTACAGCAAGAAAAGCTTACCTTCAGTGTAGAAGGATCATGTTAGGGAGCACATAAATAGACCAAACAAACAACTCCATGAAATCTGATGGCGTGCATCAAAGGGCACTGAGGAAGCTAGCCCATGTCATTGTGACACTACTTTCGATTATCTTGGAAATGTCATGGTGACTGAAGGAGGTTCCTGGTAACTGCAAGAAAGAAAATTTGACTTCTATCTTCCAGAACTGCAAGAGGGAGGATCTGGGAAACTACAAGTAGTTCCAGGTCACTTCACCTGGGAAGGTGATCAAACAAATCATCATGTTTGCAAACATATGAAAGACAATAAAATGATTGTGATTTTTTAAAAAAAAACCAAACACCTGACCAAAGTGATAGGCTTCAACAAGGAAATAACTAGCTGAAAGGACAATGGGAGAGCATGGATGTTGTCTATCTTGACTTTAAAAAAGCTTTTGATGTCTGACATAACATGCTCAAAGACAAACTGATGAAACACAGGGTAAGCTGTGTTTCAGTAGGTGGACTGGGAACTGGATCAGTTGCTGGGCTTAAAGGATTGCAGCAGCGTGAAGTCTAGCTGGAGGCCAGAAAAGGTTAGTACTGGAGCCAATGCTGTTTAGCATCTTCGTTAGTCATCTGCATGATGGGCCCAAGCACATCCTCTAGAACGTTGCTGATGAGACAAAACTGGGAGGAATAATAATTGATATGGCAGGGGTGTGTGCTGCCATTCAGAGGGACCTCAACAGGCTGGAGAAATGGGCAAACAGAAATCTGACAAGGTTCAATAATGGGAAGTGACAAGTCCTTCCCCTGGGGAGGAACAACCCCCTGCACCTGTACATGTTGTGGGCTGACTGGCTGGAAAGGAGCTCAGCAGAGAAGGCCCCAGGGGTCATGGTGGACACCAGGGTGAACACATGTCCTTGAGGCAAAGGCAACCAATGATATCATGGGCTGCATTGTGCAGGGCATTGCCAGCAGGTTGAGGGAGCTGACACTTCCTCTCTACTGAGCCCTGGTGAGACACACCTGGATTGCTAGGTCCAGATCTGGGCTTCCAGTACCAGAGGGACAAGGACATATTGGAAAGAGTCTTGCCATGGGCCACGAGGGTGACTAAGGGAACATTTTTCATATGAGAAGAGACTGAGAAAAAATGATTTTTCAGCCTCAAGAAGAGAAAGCTCAGGGGGTATCTTATCAATGTGTATAAATGCTTGATGGGGGGAGCAAAGAAGACTAAGACGCTTCTCAGTGATGCCCAGTGACATGACAAGAGGTAATGGGCACAACTGAAATACAGGAAATTCTACTTAAACATAAGAAAAAAAAAAATCTCTGTTACTCTGAGAGTGGTCAAATCAGGTCAAGTTTTCTGTGGAGCCTACATTCTTGGAAATAATTAAACTCCAGCTGGGCATGACCCCGAGTAACCTGCTGTAGCTGATGCTGCTCTGAACAGGATGGTTGGACTGGATGATCCCCAGAGCTGCTTTCCAGCCTCAACCATTCTGTGATTCTGTGGGAGAGTAATATAAGGCACAGCAGGATCAGATTTTTATTCATTCTGTGCTTTTTATTATAAAACATTGCAATATGGAATAGAAAACCATATTTTTTTCTTTCCGTCAATTTTTGGTTGCACTAGAGTAAATAGAGAATATCATTCTTTTAACTGAATAACATACAATGGTTTGAAAACTTAAAGAAAAGAAAAAAATACTTTTTTTGCAGAGTTCTTGAATAGGGCTTTTGTCTCTTAGAGAACTCTGAAAGTTAACCCTCTGATTCATCTGATAGAATCTTTCCGCTGGGCTACAGTGCAAGTGATCTGATTCATCAAGCGTATTTCCCTCTCTTGGCTTTTCCTATGCAGCCTTTTAACAGCCCCTTTCCATTTCATAGTGTTTCAGTCTTGTAATCATTTAATTTTTGTAAAAAACCTCATTTCTACCACTAGGAGATCTGCATTAACTCCTATGACTTTGATGATAATTTGACACATTTCAACTGTTCTGTCTCAGCAATACATATTTCTGTCCTCTCCACCATGTCCATTGCAAAAGCTAGCTAATGGGGGGTGGGGGGATGGGGGGGGGGTGGTGCAGGGGGAGAGAGAGAAAAATCTTACAGGAAAAATTTACTGTGTCTTCTTATAATCGTACATGTAAAGCTCTTTTACTCAGTATGTTAAAGCCCTGACACGTCACCCAGTTTGTCTATTAATTTTCAATAAATGTCGGCCGGTCTGTAATTTTGCAGTTATCAAAAGGGTCTCACATTTTCTTTGTTTTCTGAACAGTAAGAATACTGCTTAAAGCCATTAAACTTCTTCTGATATATGATTTATTCACTATACATTAGTGTGTATACCAAAATATTGTAGCTGCAGAAATAAACTTTTCTGACAAGCAATGAAGTTACTATAGTTCCACAGGCCTCATGGACAATATGGTAATTGTCCTGGGCATAAGCCTTCAATCAGCTTTAGCTCTGCTTTTAATGATTTTGCCGACACTCAGGCACTTGATCGCTGACATTCATGTGAGATAATAGTCAGAAGGTTGCAGAAGACAAGTAAGTTTTATATGAAAAGTGAAAAATCTTTTTGAATATGAAGGTATAATTAAAAATTTCCAGCTTTTTATACTTAACAATTTGTCCAAGCAAAAATAGCTGTCTTATTCTATATGCAAAGGAGATTAAATAATCTTGCTTGTAGCCCTACTCAACCTTGTCCTAAACATGCAATGTAAATCAATCAGGAGGCTTTCAGCTAGAAAACTTTATTTAAACTATAATGTAATTTGCCTGAGGATAATTTTATATACTGTTTAATCTATCCCTTGATGCAGCTGGTGCAATCAGTTTCTTTCCAAAGTTACTTATTTTAGGGTACATACTTAGTCATTTAACTCTTTCAGCCTATTGCTGAACAAGTTCTCTATTAAAATGATAAGATATACATATACAGAAGACAATCTTAATGAGGTGGTCCATTACAAAGAAATGCCATCAATACTGGGTATACCCTTAGACTGACAATTCTATGAATGTTCATGAACATAAGCAATAAAGACTGAAGATGAAATACCAAGTCATGCTAAAATCAGATTCCGTGTTCTGTGCAACATCAGTAACAAGTGGGATTATGAGGTTCTCACGCACACAGATGTCCCTGAGCAGACACTCAACCTTTTGATTCAGCAGTCACACTCTTAGCCAGTTTAATAGCATGATCTGGGTTAAAAGAGGGTCCTCCTTTCTTCCTTTGTTTTCCTTTTTTTATGCATGTGCAGGCAGATGCTCAGGAGCAGCCACCTTCTTTTCCTCCTCATATACATTATTAATGTTATAGTTCATTGCATATGTCTGTGTAGAAGGAAAGACCTTACAAAACTTTTGAAGCAAAGAACCTGGAAAGAAAGATGGTGGCCTTGATTCATCCCACCTGAATTAGACACAAGGCAAAGTTAAAAGTCTGTTTGCCAAAGCTCAGTTTGTAGCACGGGCAAGAGATCAATGGCTTTAGATAATTCAGATCCTGGTGGGCTGAATAGGTCTTTAGCAATGTCTGTGTCTCATCAATGGCTGTTTGCCTAAAGTCACTGTTAAATGTTAAAAGGCTTTATTTTTTTTTTTTTTCATTTTACCCTAAATTGCATAGAAAATAAATGGAAAAAACTGTCTGAGCTTTGATATTAAACACTGTGAACTGTGAAGGCTAATTCCAACCAGCTAGAGACAGCCCAGCTGAAATCTAAAGCTGCGCTAACTATCTTTTTCCTCTCCCGTCCTTTCTGTAAATGAATAACCTCTCTTTCCCCACCTCCCCTCCTTTTTTTTTTTTTTTTATTTCTTTCTTTTTTGTTTTTTAATGTGAAAAACCAGCTTAAGCTTAGCCACAAAAGATGGTTTGAACTGCTGGTTCTTTCCCAAGACAGAAGAACTAAAGGTTTCTTTTGTTCTTACTGGGTCAACTTTCTAGCATCAAATCATCAGAATCTCACTTCTGGTGACAGTAGATTCATTATCCAAAATCACTAGTAGATGTCCTCAGGTTTCTTTCTCTTTCTACAGGCCACTGATCTTGAGCTTATTATTCCATGTGTGAAAATTCAGAAGACCAAGTTTTTATCTTACTTTGAAAGACTGAAGATGCTTAATTTGAAGTATTTTAATTGGCCATGCATGACCAGAGCTAGCTGATTAAAATGTTTCTTCAGGGTTTCCTTAAACATTTATATTAAATAAAATTTGCTGCTGTTTTAATAATATATTTCAAAATGTTTAATTAATTTGTCCAATGTTAATTTGTGATGCCCAGTAATGTGCACACAAATTGGAAAGTACATTTGTAATGCTGGGGAAAATACTTCTTTTGCCTATCTTATATATGGCAGCACATTAATAAAAAAAGAGAAGGAGAGATGAAATAGGAAAGGAATAGAGTCTCTTAAAAAAGGAGAATTAGTTGAAACTGGGGAAGAAAATAAAAAGGTTATAGGAAACATACTGTTCATTTGAGGTGAAAGAAGGCAAGAGCTAAAATGAGAGGTAATATATGACCAGAGACTTTCTTCAGACAGCTTTTACTATTCACTGACTCCCTATAAATTTCATTCTGATTTTTAGCAATGAGTAGTCAACATGTTCTGAGCTAACATCCTTCCCTTGACTTGTCAGTTAGTCAATAATTCCTTGATTTTAAATGCTTTCCAAAGTAGTACATGTGGTAATGTAAATGAAAGTAAATTGACATGAGATGTCATTCACACTCATTTTCCAGCTTCTGCTTTGCCTTGATAAAAGCGGGGGGGTGGGGGGTGGGGACGAATAATACAGGGGACAAACGCAAGGACAAGTGAGTTTTAAATGCATTGTTTTGAGGCTAAAGTATGAACACTTTAAATTAATATAAAACTACTTGTAGTACCGCAGAAATGGGTTAAATCTTTAGCCTTGTACAGTGCAGGCATGGATATAACATATAGTACTTTTTTCTAAGTCATCTTATCAAAAATATTGTTCCATAGTATTAACATAGTAGTAGCTGCTCATAAATACTATGATCTCAAGTTCGCATTAAGAGGCACAAAATATAATTTAGAAGTTTTCTCTTATTCTTTCTGAGTAGAGGATGGTTTCTGCTTTCAATTTGGGACATTTAAATCCAAAAAAGAAACATTTTTCTTTATGGTACTTCTGGAAATTGGAAAACAGAACACACTTAAAAAAGCAATGTAGTTAATAATAGGAACCAAGGAACCAAAGAACCCGCAGAAAAAAATGCAACTTCATAATCCTTTCTCCTAGAAATAGAGACGTGTAATTTATTATGGTGGAGACTGATTGATGACAAACTTACCAGAACAAGCCTTGATGATTGGTTTGTTGTTTTTTTTCAGACTTGTAACCCAAAATTGCTAAATACAGGTGACAGTTTCAAAAACGCCTTTGTGCTCAGCTAGTGTACCTGAGGCTGTGGCAGCTGTTAGAATGTTCAATAAACTGAGAGGGAGGAGGGGTCCAGGAGAACTGACTGATTTTCAAAGGTCACTTCTGAGCTCAAGAACAGTCCACCCCCAGATGCAGGAAGTCAAACAAAGGTGGCAGGAGTCCTGCATGGGTGAGCAAGGGTCTCCTGATTAAACTGAAACATAAAAAGGAAGCATACAGGAGATGCAAGCAGCGACAAATGACCAAAAAGGAATATAGAGACACTGTCTAAGAATGCAGGGATGGGGTCAGGGAAGCCAAAGCTCATCTGGACTGGAATCTGCTGAGGGATGTGAAGGTCAACAAGAAGGGCTTCTGCAGATACAGCAGCAGGAAAAAAAGACTAGGGAAAATGAGGGCCAGCTGCTAAAGGGTGAAGGGGACCTGATGGCACGTGACATGGAGAAGTCTGAAGTACTCAGTGCCTTCTTTGAAGTACTCAGTGCCCTCTTCAGTCTTTCCATAATAAGACTGACCTTCAGGAATCAAGTATTTGTTTTCAATTTAAGATGTTTGCCATATATAGTCACGTGCTGTGTCAACAGAAAGTTGTGTGTAAAGGTAGCATGTGTGTCTCTAAATGCCACATTTATGGGGATATTTATTACATGCTTATGTGATCTTCTGTGTCTGCCAGTCTCTGAGCACATTGTTTTTTAGGTTTTTTAGGTTTTTTGTTTGGGTTTTTTTTTTCCCTAAAGGTACTCTTTAATTCACACATAAATGCTCCAGAACCGACAAAGGAAATTCATGAAAATTCAGACAATGTGAAGGAGGCTACTCAGATACCAGAATACTTTTCAAAGGTAAACGTCCTGGATACCCAAACCCAGAGATTAAAAGATGTATGTTACTCTTTGTTACTTTTTTGTTACTTTTTGTTGAACGCCATACAATTGGCCTCAGCCCATCGATCCACCCTGTCCACATCCCTCTGCAGAGCTTTTCTTACCTTCAAGCAGACCAACTCTCCTGCCTAATTTGATGTCATCTGCAAAATTATTGAGGATGCACTCAATCTCCTTGTAAATGGGATGTGTTTAAGTTACGACTGTCACTGCCCATCTTCCTTCAACATTCAGCAGGGTATAGTGAACTCTAGAGATCTGATTCACCTGCTGAGACTGCCCATTTATCTCCTTTGTCTCTACAAGCCACTTTTAAAATTTTTACTCTCATAAAGTTGCCTGAAGTTTGAAAGTGTGCCACCAGGCTTACCTGCCTACAACCCCACTAAGAGCAGTCCTAATGCTTGTTTTATGCTTTTCATTTGTTTTTATTTTAGTGATATTCTTACCCTCATAATAAGCATATGAATGCTGCAAGTGGCCCCAACTAGCAAGGCTCCCTTTAGACAGCTGACTGGAACAAACCCTCACTGTCTGAGAAACTAACATGTTAGGAAAGTGAACAATTCTTTCAGAGCAATGCTGGCATCCAGGTGGCTGCCAGAAAACTACCTGGAGCAGTGTAGATAGGCTTTAGTAGATGAACCCATGCACTGGATTAAAGACCTGTGAGTGTTAATAGCTCCTGAAATGCTGTCACCTGAATGACAGCAAGTTTTGCAAAAAACACCTCAGTTAAGTGACTCATATCTGCACTATTCCAGTCTGCAACAGCTTCCATCTTTTCAGAGTGATTTATAGTCTAAAATGATCAAGCTTCTTTAAAGGTTCTTCATAGAAATGTAAAGTGCATCTAAGTGCTCAGACTAGGTCAGTGCCCTCAATTGCTAAAGTTCAATGGAAAGTTAGGAGCAGATGTTGGGTCACTGTCAGAATATGTAGCAAGAAAATTGCATCTTTGGCACTGAGGAGAAATAAATCATTGGTGAGGTCATTAAACCTGTTACTATAGCCATAAATACACATTCTACTTAACTGTAAGTGAGGAATTGCAAGACAAAATTGTAGAGCAATTCTAGTGTTAATATTGCCTTGTACTGCTCAGAGTATCATTGCTTCAATCTTGTATTATCATTCAGTTAACTAGACTCCAGCTCACAGATGTGATCACTACCTGACATATCTCTAAGTGCTTCCTTCATGACTATCAGTTTAAACTCTTATGAAATAAATTGCTGGATCATTTTGTGGTCTGGAACCCCCTTCATAAACCATGTGCTTCTATTTCACCTGAAAAACTTTCTAACAGAGAGAAACAGGATATCAGCTGGTGTGTGTCAGGTACCTTTATTTTGACCTCTCAATATTATACATAAGCTTCAGTGAAACGCGGTGATGCTAATGTATTTAATTTCCTTTAGTCTCAAAAAAATAATTCAGTCTTGTCTCTATCATTCATCTTACATCATTCTCACATCCTGACACCATCAGATACTGCAGTAGTTTACAAAGATCAGGATGCCTACACTGAAACTACTGCATTGTTGTCTCATCTTTTTGCATAGTTCTCTGCATGTAGCTTAAATTTCTTTGCATGATACTTTGTTTCTGTTTAATCTACCTAGATATGAAATCTGCTTGATAAAAATGTAAATTCAACCTACATCAAGTAGTTCCTAAAAGTATTTCAGAGCTATCATCTTAACTGACACATTTATGAAAATCATACTATGTGAATCAGTTTTCAGAGCCTTAGTACTTGGTATTTCTGACGCCTCTCTATACATCTATCAGACATTCTGCATGGTAGGAGCACCCATCTATCATAAACAAATGCATTTAACCTTTCCTCTGGCCTCTTTGTGCTCTCACCTTCATATCAAATACATTCAGTTTTATGTAAATTTACTGGTCTGATTCAAAGATCTGAAAAATGGGAATGATTTAATAGTTAGTTATACAAGTTAAATGTATCAGAATGCTTGGATGAAAGGTCTAATCACACATTAGAACATGTTAAACATGGTAAAGTCTATTTTTGTTTCAATGTCAACCAAGATCTCTAAATATAATAGCAGTTTTTGTTTGTGGAGTCCTGGCCTTTGTGAAATATATATGATTATCAGTCTTGACCTGGATGAAAGTTGTCATAGGGATCAACAGATTCCTTACTCCTTTCTCAGTTACACAAATATATAGTTCATTAATTTTTTTTGTATTATACAGGTCTACAACAGTCCTATGTAGAGAAATATATGCTACCACAGCTACATTAAACTTGAGTGTCTTTCTAGGATTCCTTCATAAACACTGATTTGAAGTAAAAATCTGAAACAGTCCCATTTTAAGGCAAAATAGTGTGGGGATTTTGGTAAAATTTAAATTTATGTGAGAGGAGGAGTAAAAAAACCCATCTGTCATATCAGATGTTCATCTCTGTTTTAAAATCCGTGCCAGAAAAAAAAAAAAAAAAAAAAAAAAAAAGTTGAAGGTTTTGAAAGCAGTTATGTGAAAGAAGTAGTAAGCATAAGCATAGGGAGTAAAGTCATTTATTATTCATAAATTTCTTGCAACTCCTGTTTGCATGTATATATCTGACATTAATTGGGGGGGGCATATTTGCTTTATATTGTTACATATGTATAAAATACTAAACCGTGGAAAATTCTACTTTTTTTTTTTTCCAGAAAATTGGGCTTTTTCTGTAAAAATTATACATTATTTTGCATGTTCGGCAAAGGATATATATAGCGGATGACTATTTCCCTCCTCATATACAAAAGATCTTTTGCATACAGAAATGGCAAGTTGAATAATCAGTAATAAAAATAATAGGTAGGATATTAATGTTTATAAATCAAAATTTGTTTTTGCTCTACACTTTTTTTCAAGTGTAAATAATTGTTAGTTCTTAGATTAAAATGAATGCCAGTAATTTAAGTGGACAAGGCTATGATTCTTCATGGCAGTGCATTATTTTTATTAATGTAGATTGGCAAAATACATTATTTATGATACCTTAGTATTAAAGCTTCAACCAATATCCATTCATCTGGTGTATGTTTATTAAAGTAGAAAGATAAAAAGAAAGTAATCTCTTCAAGAGCTAATGATTTAAAATACAAGTCAAATTTTTAGAGTATTGATGGTTTTTTTCTTTCTTTTTTTCAGGATTAGGCACTACATTGCTGCTAGAATCAAGACTACCATCCAAGTGTGTGGAGTCCCATCTTACATTTTCCCCTGGTGGACTAGGGATCATAGAAAGAGGCAGTACAGTACTTCTGTGTCTAAAATACCAGTATGAACACAGCTGTTCTTTCATTTCTTTTGGAGTCTGTTTTTAAAGAGAAATATATTCCAGCTGGAGTGCCATTTCTCAGAACTGCCAACTGTCTAAATGTATGACTGAGACTTTTTGTAATAGTTTTATCTTGTGATTCCCTGTTGCAGGGATTTATTGACTAACATAAATTCTGTTATGTAATTACCCTGCTACTAAAACACAGTACATCAGTGTCTGCCTCTTTTGTTGGAGCTGTTCCATTTTAAATAAATAAATATTCACTGGGCCAGAACAAATGAGTGATTGCCTCTAGACCAGTGATTAAAGCACTTGCTTGGGAAATATGAGTCAGACTGAAGCAGTGGCTCCAACTGTTACTTATGCAAAGTGGAACAGCTCCAGCCTGTTCTTTAATTTTCAGAAGCTTAGGTAGGTTGCACGTCACTTACAGGTACTCGAATCCCAGTTCTAAATCAGGCTAATAAGAAATATCTGATGCTGTGTGTCCTGTAACCCAGGGATAATTGGACATCTTGGGAGAGATGGAGAAGTCAGTACTTTTCTACTACATTAACCAAAGAAATATGTTTCAGCGATTTCCAAAATATAAAGAAACATAATGAAATTAAATCTTTCATTAAAATGCATTTTACCTCTCTCCACAGGAACTATACATTGCTTTAAAAATTTGTAGTTAATGTTACCTTGGAAAAACATTTCTTTCATCACAAGGATGTTCTTTGGGTCCCTTATGCATTATTATACAAATATATAGTTTAAAAATAAATATATGTAAAATGCATGTATGCTAATTACTAAAAATTCCCTACCCACAACCTGTCATAAAAAATGGTTTAACATTACTACAAAAACACTCAGAAAAGTGGAACTTTATGGTGCAGCTATTGTGGATATAGCCTTCTCCAGACTGCATGCAGTTATCTCTGCACGAAGTGCAGATGCTTATCATGGCTAATAAGGGTGAGCAGTCAGGCATTTGGCTCTTTAAATGATACTGCAATTTTGTTAGTAGCCTTATAAAAAGATTAGATAGATAGATAGATAGATAGATAGATAGATAGATAGATTTAGAGAGAATCACATATATAATTGTATATATAATTCTATTCTGAAGTCTTTGAAAGGTGCTTTTTTTACCAATTCATTTTTTGGGGGGTGGGTGAGGGTGAGGGTGGAATGGATAATTAGCAGACATACCTGACATGGAAATAGTCTGCTTTAAAGATTACTTCAGACATCTATCAAATAAACATATATCTGAGCATATTATCTGGCTCAGAGAGTGGCCAACAGAAGGAAATAAGATTCTCTAGTGCTCAACTTATAGGATCTATTTTAGGTCTGTATATTAGGGTAAGATAAATTGCAGCCTTGAATAGCTATTTCTTTTCTTTTTTTGTTTTTATAAACCAGATCTAGATGACCAGTTTAAGGCATTCCTGTGTTGTAAATTGCAGTTAAGATGAACCAAACTCCCTCATTGCCTGACAAAAATAACTACAGAAATGTTTGGTTTTCATTAGTCCCATTTTGTTTTAATAGTTTCATCGTGTTGAACACATCTAAGTGATTCTATCTGCTGACTAGGTATGCAAAGTTCTATATACAATGCACTAAACTATATCATATTTATTACTGTTTAATTGAAGATACCTCCCTTGTTCCAGAAAGCAGGATCCATGATAATGTAGTCTACCATTACATTTAGTTGGCAGGGGTTATTAAGAAAGAATTAACATCTCAAAGCCTATGTACTTTCTAGGTGTGGTTCTCTCTATCAATATGACCTTTTTACATTTTATTTTCAAAAAGTGATGTGTTGAAAATAATCAATATCTTTAAAAATTTCTACTACCTTATCCTAAGGCTAATATTTCAAATTCTAGCAGGAAAGTTGTTAACTAACATTTAAACTGAATATCTGTTTGATATTACTGAGTTAAAAGACTTAAGCCACTGCACAAAAACTTGTCTGCATGCAGAGATATAATTTTTTTTTTATTTAGAGGCAGTTTGTTTGTAAGCTTCTATTGTACATTTTTGAGCCTCAGAAGTTCAACCTGCCATTCTTTTACTTTCAAAAAAGTTTCTCAAGATGTGTATCTTGCATGCTTACTGTGTCTGACTTGAATAAACTTAATAAACTGTAGATTCTGAATTTGTAACAAATAAAAAAAAATGTAACAAGTTATACTATAATATGGTCTTTTTTGAAAGTAAATTGTTTTCATACACCTTTTTGATTGGAATTCAGTGGGAACTGTTTGAAAAGTAAATAGGAAAGACACATATCAACTCCCAAATAAAAACTTGCTGACACACCCTTGAAAGACAGTGGGAAAATTTTTGATTCTTGAAGATTCCTATTATATAGCACAATCACAGTTGTCAACACAGTGTTTCAATATGTCAAAGGATAGGAGTATCGCTATAAGGGCAATGTTTTCCAGACATCTTCTATTATACTTTTCTAAATAATTTAACATGTTTGGAACAGGCTAATCAAGTAAAGGCTGTTTAGCTCATAATGCTCTTATGATATGGTTATTAAATAATAGAAATATATCAATGGACAAAAATAATCAGTTTTCTCAGTGGTTTGTGAAGGGGTGGCAATTTTTGTTTCTGTGTAAAATATTTGCTACTCCACCACAAAACTTGGTATGACATATGCATACATTAGAGGCATATAGGATACAATTACCTGTAGCTAATTTACAGTACTAAAGCTCACATGAAATAATCTTAGTGACTTAAAACTGGTTATTTAATTAAATAAGATGCATATCAATGACAATTATAATGCAGGCATTACCCTGGAAACATCAAGAATAAGACATGAGAAAAAATGTTATACTTTATTGACTGTCTCTCAATACACCCTAGATAATTCTGTCCTTGTGTTTCTAATGCGAGTAAAACCAATTTAATTTTAAAATACTTTAGCATTTTTTGAGCTACTTTATTGCCAGTTACTTTACAATAGCAGTATTACCACTACTTAATTTGTTTATGCAGTTGGCTTTAGTGCCTGTCCTAGACTTTATTACCAATACATGATGTAAAAAAGCCAAAATCTCTGTTCTAACACTGGCCAGAACTTAAAAATTAAAACCAACAAAAAGCTAAATTTTATTTAATAATAATATAGTTCAAATTGTTCTGTGATTACATTTGAAGATTATGTTTTAAATATGACTATTTCTGAAACTCATTTTAAAACTTACTAAAGAAGATTACAAAAAAAAAGTGTGCCACTGATTCTTTAGTTTTAGTGCCTTTCTATACCAGGAGGCATATTCTATCAACAGTCCTTTAATAAAAATGACAGCTTTCCCTTCAATACGTTCAGAGCCTGCTTTATGGCTATAAACTTAAGGTCTAGGTGAGATAAATTAAGACCTTGTTTACTGATCCCTGTCAAAGATAGGCATGATGCTAATGACAGTCTACCATACAGAGCAGGTAGGCAGTATGAATAAACCAGATCAGGAACTGGATTATCGTTATTACAAACTTTATTATCTGTATTATTCATGTTCAAACCGGACAAGTTAACATATAAGGCTGATCACCTAGTACACTTGTATATTAATGCAAGAGTCTCTTTCCCCCCAAGGATTTCAGTGAGTATTTCTTTTCTGCCTTTCAATGTGCTGTATAAATACGTCAGCTTGCCTGGAGATAGTCTCTGTATCTGTAGCACAGCAGCAGCATTAAGGTCTATCTGACCAGAGCAGAAGGAGGTTTAGACTCCTGATTTACCTTATTGCTGAAACTGGAAACATTTATGGTCTCAACAGGAGGAGTGCAAGGGAACAGATGAAGCTGCGGTAGAGCACTGAAAGTGCAAAAGGTACCAAATCTCTGACATGGTCCGGTACAGTAGGTCTCTGTGCTTGAGATTGATAGGTCACACAGAGAACTGATAGGATGCTGAGGAACTGGAAGGTATATATTGCAGAGCCTTATTTCACATATACATGTTTCTGTATATATATGTATTTATTTATTTATTTATTTGTATTTTTATTTGGGTATAAGTTTATATATTCTATATGTACCAAAGCTGGAGCATTATTTAGACTAGACATCCCATCTGAATTTTCTGCTTTTCCCAGGGTATTATTGTCCTGGAATTAGGAAGGTAACTTCTAATGGGCAACATTTAAAATTAATAATTTTTTAATGTACTTGGAAGCCTACTCAGTAACTAGTATGATATTAATGTAAGATAAAAAAGTTTATCACGTGTATTAAAATATGCTAGCTTTTCTATTTCTAAAATGACAGAAATAAATCATTTCTACTGTTATGCAATTAAATGCGAAGCTAATTCAGTCTGCTACTGTATGTTTTCTTTATCACAAGAGATATTGTCCTCCCCAGTAGTTCAATATTTAAAAGAAAGCCACTGGAGCCAAGTGACTTCCTCATTAATGTGACTGCCATCAGGAGTTTTAAAGCCATCAGCATTTTAGCCTATTAGCCACTTACTCATTACATTCAACCAATAACTTTAACAGGTGATTGATGTTTAGGAAACATTTGCTATTGCACAGGGCTAGTAATCTAAAGTCAGAATTTAAAGAGAGTTCTGTCCTGAATTATACAGAAACAAAGACTTCTGAAAGTTGTGTGGCTATTCCTGAAGGCTCAAGGCAACAAATATATCTTCTTCAGTTTAAAATAGTGGAATTAGACACAATTTAAAAAAAAAAAACAAAAAACCAAAACCAACAAAACAACAACAAAACTTAGCTAGGAAGTATGGACTTAATTGCTGTAAAAACACATATTTGACAAAAATTAAATTAAAATACTCTCTTGGATCTCTATGTCTGTAAGAGGTTAGGGGGGTGGGGGTGGGGTAGGGGTGGGGTGTATTGGGGGGATAGTTCGTTTGGATGGGTGGGTTTTGGAGGCTTTTTTGGTTTGTTTTTATTCACTTTGCAAAGTTAAAGAGGAAGCTAACAACAAAAGCTTATTTTTTTTACTGGTGGTGCTTATGTCTGTGTGGCCATGATATCTAATGGGAAAAAAACCCACCCCAAACCCAATAGGAAACTGATAGTGTATTTGAGCAGCCTTCCTCCAGCCTACACTAATCCTTCCTCCCTGAAAACACTGTGAAAACTCTAAGCTCCTGATTTTTTTAGGCAAGAAAAACTAAAGTGAAACAAAACACTGCCAGAAAAAAAAATGTTTGGGGTTTTGGTTTTTTTTTTCAGCATGGAACAGCTTCTTCTCTTCTGCAGCAGAACAAGGATGCTTGTTTGAGGCCTGGAACTGACAATATTGTCTGGATCAGTGACAGCTATCTGATCTCGTAAATTCCCTACTAGAAACATGTGCATTACACCTCTGGATTTCTAATGTGGTACAGGGCTCGGTAATCCCTCAGAGCTTCAGAAATAGCAACTTGTATCTGTCACACGACTGGGACTACCTGTCTCTCAAACCAGAATCTACCTCCCAAAGCAACAGTAGTACAGCTCTTTCTCTGAGGCTGTCCAAAATGGTACCACCATCTGGCCCTCTTCCAAAAAACTGCTTCAAAAAAGACTATAAACTGTCATATTATCCACAGTGGCTTGTCCAGTTTCAGTCACATTTAGATAAAATTTCCCTGTTGAACTTGTCTGCCACAGAAGAACAGTCACTATTAAGATTTTTAAAGAGATTTTTTTGTGGACGTTAATTGTTTCCAGGTAAGCAATCACTTCTATAGAAGAAAAGGGAATTAGTGGCTATGGAAAAAAAGACCTCACTTTTTGTTCAAAATGTCCTTGATTTGCAAATCACTGAAGTATACTGAGGGTAGACTGAGGTAGAAGCCCTTTCTTTCTTATCTTTGTTAGTCATCCACTGTCAGTTGCTGCCAGAGCAAAGATAAGGGATTGCATGGTCTTCCTCTCCAATTTTGTAGGGACATTTTTATGTTTTCCAGTTTAGAGGCTTGAGAAGGAAGAGGTAGAGTTACTAAAGTCTCTTCCAGAAAGCATACTGCTTTTGGGGACCGAAACCCAATCTGACAAGTTAAGATTAAGGTGACACTTTTAAGATTAGAACATTTTCTTTAAGATCCTTGTAAAAATCAAATAGATAGTTTAAATAAAAATAAGCAATGATTTCTTCTGTAAGTAAGCAATATTTAAAGCAATTTTAATGGAATTTATCCCTGGACTATAGGCAGCTAAATTTAAGGTGCAAAATAAACAAGGTCAGTGTCAAAGGTTCATTAAGGGTTAGTACAGAGCTAGGGAGTGATTCATGCAGCTATATATGAGGTGTCCCAGGTTGTCCCATGTGGCTTTCAGATGCTGCTACAGAAACATGGGTCTTCTATCTATCTGCTTTGTGTCATATGTGCTAGAACTATGTGGATATCTTAGCCTAACAACATTTGAATTGACACTGCACACCCAATTCTAGGCAAATGCTTTAATACCTCAATCATGAAGTCAATGGAGTCTAGAGAATTATGCAGGTAGCTATATATATATCTACATCATGTGAAATGTGGGGAGGGAGATTTTCTCAGCCCCTAATGTTTGGTCTGTGTACCACCACGCCAGGAAAGCTGAGACCCTTGTGCCCAACCAGTCTGTTAACATCCCATTATAGGAACCCTTCACTGAACAGTCCTGCTGGATTGGAGGGTGATTCGACTGACTTGTTCAGGGAAATATGTCAAAAGCATCAGGGGACCCCTCAGCGGATCTGCCCACTTTGTTTGAATGTTACCTGCAGCTGGCAGCTGCTAGTGCCCACAAAGGACTAAGGCTAACAGTTTACAGAATAACAGTCTTTATTAACATAAATTTGTGACAAATTAAGATTCATGATTGCAGGAGATAGGGACTGTTTGCAAAAACAAACTTCAAGTGATATACAACCAAACTACGTACAACCAAAACTATAATCATTAATAAGAGCTAGCATGGGTTAGTTATTCAGTGGCATGAAACAAAGTTCTTACCCAATAGGTGTCCCTGTGGGGGAGAAGACAGGTTCAGCCCATTGACTGGTCCCAGAAGTTACAATGGAGTCTTCCCTAACTTCCCCCCTCATTCATTCATAATGCACTCATAATACATGTGCATTAGTAGTATAATGAGATTATAATGAGCAAGGTTCACCTAAGGAAAGGAAAGGGATTTCACCACAGCTGATGGCTCAGTAATGCACATCTTCTCTTATATCTCCCATTTGACAGCCGCTATGCAGCTTATCAGCTGTAAGGTGCCATCACGTTCTCAGTCCTGCTGGGAGTACAGCAAAGCCTGGCTGTGGGGTCTCCACTCCTCTCCACCCTCCACTGCTCCTCTAGGATAGCAGGTTGTGTTGTCTAGGGAGCCATGGTGGAGTAGATTCCATGCATGCCAACCATCCTGAAAGTGGCAACTGTATTTTACCTTTAAAAAGTTTCTATAATACTGCAACTTCTATTGGACTCCAGTTTTCCCTAATTTCCTCTCAAAGTAATTTTCCCACAATATAGATGACTTTTGGTTGTTTTTTGTGTGGGGTTTTTTTGTTTTTGTTTTTTTTTTTTTTTGTTTGTTTTTGTTTTGGTTTGGTTTGGGTTGGGTT
The DNA here is from genome assembly GCF_023638135.1 of Falco biarmicus. NCBI lineage: Eukaryota > Metazoa > Chordata > Aves > Falconiformes > Falconidae > Falco > Falco biarmicus. Next base: position 99,835,477 of record NC_079289.1, on the reverse strand, counting down.
GGGTTGGTTTTTTTTGTTGTTGTTGTTTTTTTTAACCTGAATAGGTATCCAAAGTCTATTGGGTACATATAGATCTTTGTTGATCTACTGACTCTCTGTTATACATATTGGGAACACCTGGTTTATGTGAAGACTCCTGAATCTACAATATAAAGCTGAAAACCTTTAGTGGTTTGGGCAGTATTAGTTACCTAAACACAGAAAAGTAGTAACATTTGCAGCTTCCTAAATTAAGACACATGCACCAGATAGGTTTATAAAACAAATAAAATATTAGAAACCTGCATCTTTCTGCAGTAACAGCTGGAGCCCAAGTGGGATACCCTACAGAGCTTGAAACAGCACTAGATCATTAACAAATCTGATCATAGACAAAGCAAATTTGAAGTGAGATTCAGTTACCTAATTATCAACATAATTTCTGCTGTGGATGTCTTAAAGTAAGCCAACTGACCTCCAGCTGCGAGGTCAGAAAGGTTCTTCCACAGACCATGTCTTTCAGATACTCTAGGGCATTCAAAAGGCACTAGTCACCTATATTTAGGCATCTGAAGTCCTCCACTACAAATGCAGCACAAAGGACAATCATATTTTACAATTCATGTCAATATAAAACTGAAGAAACATAAAAGGAGAAGATATAAATATTGAAGAGAATATGAAAGCCTAAAAAATCCATTGCAAGCTAGCAAATCCTACCTTACTTTTGAAGGGAAAAACTCTGAGACAGATAAATAAATTAACCTTTAAATAGATTTAACAGGTAAGTGTACTACTCTCAATTATTTAAAATACTTACGGCACATAGATCAAATAATATAACAACAATTTTGCCAATGGAAGATGCCAGCAAATGGAAACATATGACATGTAACCATAAGAAATGTGTGACATCAGGGGGATATATAAAGGAAACATATACAGTAAAGGAGGAATGAAAAATCCTAAGGAGATATTTCAAGTGTGCGTTTGTGTTCTGACTATTCATGATCAAAAAAAATTGAAGTATACATGGGAAAGATATAATGAAGAGATACTATTATGATCAAAGATCAAGACAAGGCTTACAAAATAAGCCTGCAAGTTGTTTTGTTTTCTTCTTTCTTAGATATAGCAGAAGAATAAATGCAAGAGAGAAAAATGAACACCATAGTCCAAAGAATAGCATAAACACATCAGTAAATGGATACAGATTGTCAAGAGAAGAAACTTCATTTGGAAATTAGATGAATTTTGCCCATGAGCCTGAAGTTCCAAAACAATATCTAGTAGGATGAATGGTAGAAATACATACCAGTGTGACAATACCACAGAATTCTGAGTGCAAATGAACAATATGCTTTCGTCCAATAGACTGTGGGACAGACTACTGCCTGGAGAGCACAACTGCTGAACTAAGAAGTTCATGTTAACCCCAAACAACTGTTTATAGCATGATTCTGTATAAATCTCAGCCAATTAGTGAGGAAACTCAAATACAAATTTTGAAGACAATTTTATCTGTAAATTGTTGGAAATATCTGCAAAAAAGATATGACATCTAAGGCAAAACTAATGTGGGGTTTAGGAACTGTTCTCAACTTTTTAGTATCCTAAAGACCAATTCATCATTTGCTATATTTCAGGGACAGGAGAAATTTACTGTGGACTGGTTCAAAAGGATCTGAAAACTAACACTATTTTAAACACAAGTAACAGAAACTCTTTTCCTCATTAGGGTAATACACACTTAGCAGTGTATTATGGGAAGCTGGGGGTTCAAACAGCTCTTCTGCTAGAGTTTCAAATCTCTGTGTAGGGAATGCTAATGAACCAAAAAGGGACAAGGGACAGACTTGCCCCTGACTACTACCAGCCATTTGTGAGGGGAAGAACATTTCTTTGCTTCATTAAGAAATTATATAAATTAGTATCTTCTAGCTTTCAAAAGAGGACTGTGAAAAAAACCAGATTAACAGAACAAAGAATAAGAGCTGCAGGACATACTGAGGTCCTTATTATATTGCCTATTTAAAAAAAAAAAAAAAAACAAAAACAAAAAAAAAACAACAAAAAAACAAACCAACCAAAACCAAACAAAAACCACCTTTCTATTTCATTGGATTCAAGTGCTTCAAGTCCTAGATCACTATTAGGCATTGCCATACTGAGGAACATTAAATAAAAAAATCTTCTGTATATGGGACCTTGGATTTCTAATGTGTTCAGGGAATGGAGGCAAAAATACCCAATTCCATAATTAATTTCTCCTTAAATCAACACAAAGTCCTTTTCAACAAAATGACCTGATTCATGTTGTTTGTATGAGCACAAATTTCAGAGAATCTGTAGTTTCAGTTAGATTGAGAAGAGGGAATTTCTGCAGAAATTAGGTTAGATATTTTAATTTTCTTTCTTGCATCTTATGCTGAAGCCAGATTTACAGATTTACATTTTAGTTCTTATAGGTAAAATATGCGCATGTAGTACCAACACATCCAAAGAACAAAAGTTATAATTTGTCTGATTTTTAATGTTCAATTTTATAATATAAGCTGATTATTAAAACTTTTAATACTATACCTATGCTCATTAAAATGGTATCATCGAAATATTATAAAATCCATAGCACTTGTATCAGGACTTCAAAATTGCTGTTCACATTTACTGCATTTTTATACATGCGCTCACTGAAGCAACACACAGGTACGACTTTTTGGCCATATCTGTAACATGTTGACATGTAATGATACCTTTCCTCTTTTCCCTTTTATTTAAATAAAGTTGAGGAGAAAAAAATAAAAGTCAGAAAGCGTATATGGGGAGGATGGGGCAGGGAAGAGTGGTGTAAAATGGCAAGGAATACTATAGTCATTACAACATATATTGTAGCTATATATAGTATACATACACTACATATATATGTAGTATACAATACTACTATTATAGTAGTTCTGTTGTGGTAGAACTACTACTACTATCATAGTTCCTACTGAATTCAGCTCATGCTATTGTACTCACATGAGATGACTAGATCACTTCAAAATGTGTATATGCATGTGTGTACATTTGTATGTTGTTATCATGTACAAACCTAAAGATGCTTTTTCAGAGTTCTTTTGTCAGCTTTCTTAGCAACATTTGCTAGCTTTAAACGTTCCCATTTATAACCCCAAAGAAAAATACATGTATAAGTAGTGCTGCAGAAAAAAGATCCTGATATACATTTCAGCATGTGTTTTTAAATCCTCTGACTGAAACTCACAATCCTTTTACCAGCTTAGAACACTGATAGTAATTCTATTACCACTGCAATAACCGTTCCTCTCTAATTCTCTAGACACAATTACTGTGCACCATGCAAGATGAATACAAATTAACAGAAGAGAAAACACCGTAAAAAAGGGAAAATCACTGTGGACTGAAATGTTCCTGCAGGGGATGCTCTTGCACTCTCCAGTTTAGCTGAATAAGCTTCCAGAAACACTTAAAAAAGAACGGGGGACGACGACGACGACGAGGGAGGGGGGGGAGGGGGAGGGGTAGGGGGAGGGGGGGGGGAGGGGGAGGGGTAGGGGTAGGGGAGGGAAGAAAAAAGTGGTGGTGGGGGGGTGGCGGGGAGAAACCCAAAACATCAAGCAATGTTCTGTATGTGATTTTTCTTCTGTCCTTGGTGATTCATACTGATACAATTAAAATTTTAATTAACATTGTTATCTAAGATTATTTTTTCTTCCATTGTACCTAGCTATTCACTACTTTAAAGAAAGCAGCCAGTGCTTATATTTAGAGAAAAAAAAAAAATCATTGTGTTTCACTTTTTGGTCAGTAAATGTTTCTGTTTAAATTTGTGCTGATTTATAGTGGAAGAAATTCAAGTACAAAATGCTTTTTCTATTGAATACAATTCCTCAACTCCGATATCTTTTCAAAGAAGTACCATATACCATAAGCAACCTTTAGCTGTGGACATACAAGAAAATAAGGTGAAAACAAAAGGAACAGCCTCGTTTAGCTTTGATATTTTTAACTTAAAACTAAGCAAAACTGAAGACTACAGCTACAGTTTACCACTGCCTCTGCTGGAGGCATATATGCCATGGTGACAGCCTATTTGGTTTCCACATCAGAAAATTTACAGCTGAACAATGCTACCTAATAATTCAGTGTTATTAAAAAACAATACAAAACAAAAACAAAAACAAAACAAAACAAAACAAACAAACAAAAACCCCTAACAACAAAAACCAGCAACCTTGTTATGCAGGAACTGGGTAAAATGATTGCTGATTTTTAAGTCTTCTTATTTTGTCTTACTCCTCCTATAGTCTTCATGGGAGATTACCTTCCAATTTTCTTATCTTTTGCAATGTATAAATCCTTACATCCCACCATACTTTACAACTTTAACAGCACTTGTACTGCTCAATGCAACGTAGATCTGTCTTTTGATACAGAGAAACCATCTCTACTTTTATAAATAGAGAAGTAAACAATTTATAGCTTTCAATATCAGTTATATTATTTATTAAAAGTATCAGACTCGAGACAGGAACTGGACTGCTCAACTTAGATACTAAATTCTTATGGAGGCTCTCAAAGGCAGTTACACCCCACACACACCTCAGTCAATGATTTAGGCATTTACTTCAGGTGGGTCATTATCTTAAGTGCTTTATTTTACATGCAGGTTTTATGCCCACATTAAATAGACTCTATCCTGCCCTAATGGCCCTAAATAACAAGCAAGCGATAAGTTTTATCTCTCATTGTAAAAGCACAAGATCTATCTAGAGGTCTACCAGGTTTATGCTACAGACCTACATCCCTACACCACCCTCTCATCTTACATTCTAGTTTGACTCTATTCATCAATCATTTCTCTTAAACTTAAGAGGTAGATCAACACTGATCCTCTGACTGACCACATTAAACTTAGCTTCTCAAGGCTTTTTGTACTGCTGGTATATAATAGTTTTCCCGCTTTTCTTCATGGATAGGAAGGAAGGAAGGAACAAGTGAGCAAGCACTTGTTCCGTTGTTGATTACAAAAGCTTGCCATGTGCCATAGAGTCCACTCCTATTTTAGCTTAACAGTGCGAAGCTATGTTAAGTAAATCTCTATTAATAACACCTGGGAGTTAAGACTGCCTGCTTTAAACTTTTCTCAAGACATTTTCATTGATCTAATTCCTATACAAGCTAAACAAGATCTAAAGCCTTCTTTTGTGCATCTTGATCTACTACTCCTCAAAAGGGTAGAATTTGTCTGCTCTCAGAGTGAAGTGTTTCTCTTCATATTTATTGATGCCTAAAGGATATATTGGAGGCTAGAAGTGCTCAGCATGATTATTTTGCATTATATGTTTTGGGGTAAACTTATACTAAAACCAGTAGACAAAAACATTAGTCAAGGTTCAATTTTTTTCCAACTCTGACTGGATGTTATTTTGTATCAAATCACTCTTTTGCTCTGCTCTGCCCTCTATAGTTCAAACGAGTTACCTAAGACTCTAGTAACTGTTGTTTAATGCAATACTTGGAAAAATGTGTGTTTAGGAAGATTATTATCATCAGATGAATATTTCTGAGAGCACACTTTCCATTTATTAATACATTTTTCTTTCAGAAATGTAGCATAATGTTCTGAACAAAACACTGAAGAAAAGCTGAAAGAAAAGGTAAGATTGAGGAGGCAGAATCAGAGGAGAGTGTATAGTAGAGGTGAAATTTTTAAAAAGAATTCATGAGTTTCCTTTTTTGGAGGTGGTCAGACAAATTTCTAGTTTGTCCTATGTTAGTCTTACCACAGATTTTGAAAAACTAAATTGTTCACAATGATCTTTATCTTTCCATATTTTGTACTGCAGACTGTACTAAGAGATATTTTGTGAGAGGAAAATTATTTTCCTGCTGTTCCAGTAAGATTAAATGGTTAATATGCCACTACAGTAAACTGTAATGGAATATTTCTGTCTGGAAATGGAACAGAAATCTGTTTTATCAAATCCAGAAAAGTATTTAGGCCTCAAGTTAATGTGTCTTTTCTTAAAAACATAAACCTGAGCTTAAAATTATTATGGGTAGAAATTTGCTCAAATTCACTACTATAATTTCAAAAGTATGACCTCTGATCTTTTTTGTTTTTTTCCCTTTGCAAAGTATTTCCTATTTTATCTGTATTATGGCAAAAATTTTGGAACATAATGAAATATTATAAATGAAATGCAGGTTATTATTTTACATTTTAAAAGAAAAATGAACAAACTTTTTTTCTATCAAACACTAAGATCTGGGTCTTCTTTTTCTTCTTTCCTAGGGTTTTAAAATTCCCTTTACCATAATTTAAAGTAATGCAGGGGTTTACAAGATTCTAGCTGAGCAGCTCAAATATGGCCTTTCCAAAAATAGATACTTTCAGGAGTCCTGAGCAGACAGTTTTCCTAAAGGCCATAACATGTGGTCATATTCATCTTAACTGAATTCTACTCCTACACATGACAGAGAGGGCAATAAGATATGTAATAACTTGATCTAGGGACATTTTTATTTTCTTTGTGTGATTTTACTGAAATTGTGGCAAGCAGAGAAAAAATAATAAAAAAGGGAGGTTTATTATTGTTATTACTATATAGATTATGTAATGGGCATAAATAATTGTCCTTTGAGTATGAATGAAGATAGTTTCTTTTCAACAGTCAGTAAATGATGAGACAACACTTCAGATCATGAAGATTTCAGTGTATTTTCATGCAGGTTAACATAAAGTAAATATCCATAATAGAAACAAAAGTAAAAGAGAGTTGGTTCCCATATATTTCTAAACCAGTGTTTTTCTTTCTTTTTCTTGCCAACCTTTATATGTCCTTCTAGTCTTTTTATCAAACGTTCCTGTAAAGAAATTGAAAAGCGAGAGCAAAAGAAACCACATAGCAAAGTTTGCCGGCCTCTGGGCTGGGTCGTGCACAGAATGCTGGTGCCTAAATGTTTTCTGAAATGGAATCAAGCATCATGACTTGGAGTTGTAAGCTAGAGGGCGAGTTAGTACCTTTGGAGTGATAAATCAAACCCACTCAAATGGTGCAACAGAAGCACTTCCAGTTATTTAACCACAGAATCTGAAATTTCTCTTCCTTTCATAGCTTAGCTGCCCTTACCAGGGCAGGCTGTTCTGTCTAGGTCGAAGCCAGAGACTGAAATCTCTGCTAGAGTAGCTGCCTCACAGGGTAGTGGGGTTTTTGTTGTTGATTTTTAGTTGAGGGGTGGTGCTGTTTTTTTGGTTGGTTTGGGGATTTGTTGTTGGGTTTTGGGGTTGGGGTTTTTTTCTACATTTCTTCTTTTTTTTTCTAAATGGCCCAGAGCTGAACCTTTTGGTAGTTCAAAATCTGGTCACTAGGGGACTCCTCCAGCAGATAGTAGAAATATGTTAGTATTCCCCAATATAAGGAGAAAGCACTTTGCTTTCCTCTTTCTCCAAAAGCTTCCTGCCAGTAGACTGCCATTTAAGAGACACTACCAGCATCTCCATCCTTAACTGGCTTACATTTCAAAGGAGGAAAACCAAAACACAAACACCTAAAAGATCTGTATAAACTCATTCCAGGTCCTGTCTCACTTTAGCAAAGAGGTACCTTGTGAAAGCTCTGAAGAGGTAAGTCCAGACAAATGAATACACAGAATAGAAAGATTCTCAGGCACAATCGGTTTTGGAATTTCTTCTGGCTGGTTTTCTGGTTTAGTGCTCTACATTGTGATTGTTGTGAATCTCTCTGTTGGTGACTAAATACTTTCAAGTAGGAGCCTGAGGAACCCAAGGCACCAGATGTACACTGAACAGCAGTAGTCACCTACATGACTACACCCTTCTCACCACATTACTCCACAATCTTCTGGCTTCTCAGTCTCAGCTCTTCTTTTCTGGCTTCTGCTACTCCCACAAAAGAGTTTATTCAGCTTAATGTGGCTCAGAGAAAAGGGTCAGAGGGGAAGATGAAGAAATCCTTATGACTAAAAAATACTGCATCAGCCTATGTGTGCATCTTTACCCAGATCAGTTTCCAGATAGCTTTCTCTGAAACTACACAACTACACAAACAGGCATAAGAATAAGCAAAACAGCTAAACAACTTGATTTTTTTTTTTTTTTTTTACACTGGCATCAGCAGTAAAAAGCCTTTCAAGAAGCTAAAAATCTAAACTTTTTTTTTTGAGTACTGTGCCTGAGGTCGCCCACGTAAGTTCTATGTATAACAGAAGATTTTCCTCTTCTGTTGAATTACGTACCAAGTTTCTTGATGGATTGGTCCTATCTCCCTCCTTTTCTTATCTGCTTTTCAAATTTTTTACTTTATAGGATGAAATTTTTATATTAGCTTTTTTTTTTTTTTTCAGAAGAGAAGATGGCAATTTTTTATAGTAAGTTGATTCATTTAACAGGGTAAGGGAAAAGAAATAATATTATTTTCCCATTATACAATTCTTTATCTCTCTTTTCCTTTAAATAATTGTCTGGGTAAAATGGTCCAGTCACTAAATTAAATTTGGCCTAAGAACAGTCCTCACTAAAATGTAGCCTTTTATTTTTTCCATAGAAAATTATATTATCATACTTTGGAAATAGTATTCTGAATACAGAAGACAGAAAGATTCATAGGTCCTCACAGTATCTATTGGGTTTTGTTGGCCTTTCTTCACTGTAAACATTACAAAATGAAATATCATCATCCTCATTACAAGACACTATTTTAGAGGGAATAATGATTTTTTAAAGCATATTATACCATAAAGTTAATAAAAGAAGACCCTTTAGTTATCAAAATTGCTTCAAAATGCAATTCTTTTTTGAAAAAATTAGTTTTCCTAGGGCTTTTTGGGTGGATGATGTTTTTATTTTTTCTTCTAAGACCTGCTGAATAACAGCTTTCTAGTATTTGAAGCTTTCCGAACAAAAGTACAGGAACAGCCACCTTAATAGATGTGACAAATCTATGTGAGATAATTCTACTAATATACCTAGTTTATTGAAGAAGGTTTTGCATTAATTGAGTGCTGATGGTAAACTGTCTTTTATCAGTCTACATACATTCTCACCACCGAAGGAGGGTCCATTTGAATAACCTTTAGACATCTATATTGCATGTGTTTACCTCAGAGATAATTTGTAGCTTGGTTTTATAGCCAGGGAAGTAAAATGATGCTTTTAAGTTACAGTTAATTTTATCTAATGGCAGATGCCTAAATCTGAACCTCTGAACTCTGTGAAGTAACCTATTTCTCTCTATTAAGTTAAAACGGAGTCTAGATGAGATCAGAAATAGATGTTCATGTGACATGATCACTTAAGCTGTATTATACCAGCTAATATCTCTATCTTTCCTTACTCAACAAGGACCTGTCCTCTGCTTGCCAATATCAATTAATTTTAAGTCAGATAATTTGAAGTGAGATCCCTTGAAGCAGTCTAAAAGCCAGCTTTGGAGGCTTGCAAAAGTTTGACCTGTACTGTTACAGGTATTCTAGAGTAAACTACATACATGTGAAACGGGACAAAAATATGGAGACTGTTCAAACTAGGTATAGGAAGTGCATTGGGTTAAATAATTGTCATGTAATTTGGCAATCAGCTATCTTCAGAAAGGCTATCATCTTTTTAGACAAGTCCTGATTAGCTCTCCTTGCTGATAGTGTAACTAACAATTTTCTTTTTTCAGTCTTCGAATTTTCAAATAAGACTATGGCAGAAGTTATAGAAAACAGTGACTCTGCACCAATGTCTTGGAAAATCTTTTGACAGCCAGCTGGAGGAAAGTTTGCACAGCACACAAAATAGTTTTTATGTTCTGCAGACTTTAAAATCAGTAGCTTAGGGACCAGTGTCAGCCTGGACCACAGTGGAGCAGCACAACATTGTTCTCAGAAGTGTGTTCCTAGCCATTTAGGCAATATTTGATTGCATGTGAATGACACAGAGTTTAATATAGGACTGTGAGGTGAACTCAGCTGGGTTACAGCATTGCTCAGGTAAAGTGATATAGGACAGAAGACAATGATCAGTTGAGAGACTAGGGTGATAGTAGGGGACAACATACAACAGAAACACTTCAAGGGGCGGGCTATGGGCAAAGGCAAGAGACACTTTCCTTCTGAGAGCCTGTTCTCTCCTTTCTCATAAAATCTTTATGGATTTTAAGTAATATTTTTAATATCAACACAGAAATCACATTTGCTATATGGTTACAATCATGTGTTAGCTGGGAATCAGGGCTGTCCCCTTGCATGCATAACTAACGCATTAGGTCATCATTTCCCTGGGTGGTTTAGAAACTTCTTTGAGGCAATAAAGTGACTTGAGAGAAGTGATTAACTGAAGTCCTAACCATCTTCACAGAAAAGTGTTTAACTTACTGTTACAGGAGTCCTCAAAGTAGGAATCACTGTCAGCCCTGGAGATTCCCCCCAGGCAGTCCCTGCTCTGGATGGACTCATTCCTAGATGTTCTTTGTATGCTTAAATGTCCTGGGAAAAGAATCTGGCTGTTCCAGGGACTCCTGGAGGATGTTTCTGCTGCAGAATCAACTAAACTGTGCATAGATTAAATATATATATATATATATAAATAGTCAGGAATGGACACATAAGACAGTCTGTTGCAGTATTTAGGATACATAGACTGTGGAGTAGTTGGGATATGATTTGCATGTAGTTTAAGCTAGTCAACAGGAATAGATCATGCATAAACCAGAGTAGCTGCAGTTGATATGGGCAAACTGATTGTAAGAGTTCACCAGAACCGCAGTTCAGGGGGTCTTGTCAAATTTAGCCAGAGACTCCTTTGTACTGACACTTGCAATGGAGACTGACTACTTGGTGGTGAATGACCACTCTTTCAGAGATTTGATTCATCACATGAGCATTACCTTTTGTAAAAGATGCAATACATTGGTGTTATAACACTCTATGCATGTGTTTCTGTGCAACACCATGTCACCCCTGTATAATTAACACCAGTTCAAAAGTGTTGGCCCCACCTTGCAGTGATGAGCAGCAGGCATAGTTTCACAGAGAGTAAATGGTTCTAGGATGGCCATGGCAGTATCTGCATCACAAAACTGTTCTTCTCCTGCCATGCAACCCCCTCCCCTAACTTTGCTTACAGCTTTGCATCCTTTCCTAATGTCAACTTCTTTCCAGCCTTTGCCCCCATCATACTATGACACCTTTACCACAAATCCACCATGTACTGTATGCTCTGATTGTAATGAACCAGGATTAGCGTGTACCAAAGCTTCTCAGAAAAGATTTTGCTTTCTTCAATCATCTTTCCTGAATTCATTTGTAAATTTATACTGCCCTCTGATTACATTGCACAATTTGACCCTAAATTATGAAGACAAAGGCAAAATGTGTTTTAGCCTGTGTAATACACGTGGAACACTTTCCTAAAATTCCCATTACAGAATATAAATAGAGATATGCTGTGTAGTCAGCTTTTACTGAATCTGAATGAAAATTCATTAGTAGGAACTGCATTTGGTGGTGTTTGTCTGTTGCAACCCTTCACATTCCTATTATTGAGCAGGCATCTAATCTGCTTAGCCTGATCCAGACTGTAAATTTGTCGCTTGATTGAATACTGGTTTTAGTGTTGATGATATCCTTGGGATCATGAACATCATAAAATAGCTGCCAAGAACTGATCAGCTAAATGGAGATATGAGAACAGTGAATGTCAAGACAAGCAAAGATATATAACTTAGTGACACTATACACCAAGAAACAGAAAGGGGATCTAAGCTTTCATGAAAGAATGATTCAGGTCAAGAGCACTTAAGGTTTGGAAGTGGCTGCTATGCTGGTCCATCCTTCTACTGTTTAACGTAAAGTCAGACGATCTATGGTATGTATCTGGTTACAGGAAAGGATTTCTGAGCCCATAGAGGCAAATAACTATTTCACATAATCAGATTTTCAATAGCAGCTGGTCTCAGGCGAATGATAGGTAAATTAGAAAATCTGATGCTTCCCCACTCCCCACTCTGTTAAGTGTGAAGATCTTGTATTAAAAATTATTAACTTGCAAAATACTTAAACCCCACTGACACAAAATTAATTCAAAAGAAGGAAAAACTTTCAGTGTTTATTGTTATTTTCCCTTTTCTCCTCCTTCTGTTGAATTTATCCTGACTTGAGTTCTGTTAAATGAACTAGCAATTTGTGGCAATTTATTAAACCAGGCAACTTTAACTTAGACTAGTCATAGCCATGGAAGAAACAGCAAGTCACACTTTTCGATCCTTTTTGTCCTCAGTCTAACTAAGCAGGTAGTTATGTGTTGATAACCAGCTCTCCAACATACCTAATTTACTGCTACAGTGGTCTCTAGATGTACCTATCTTCCACTATAGTGGTGCCTATGAAACATAAAGGAAATGATGGGTTCAAACTTCTGAAAGCACCAGCAAAAGAAATACTTTCTTGTTTTTAATCTCAAGAATTAAGTGTTCTTTGTGAATTCTAATCATGAAGCTGGGATGTGATACTGAGCTTTGAAGCCGTGTAGTCATTTTGGAGAATAGAGAAGTGAGGGAATCCTTCAGTTCCTGGAAAGACCACATGGTAGAGAACACTAAGGTATAGTTGCTTTCCTGAAATTCAGTTTTCAAAATTGCCTTGTTCACTGTTTCCAAAATTCCTGACTAGAAGGCTGGAGTAGTTTCTTCACCAGAAAAAGAACTTAGATCTGTCAAGCAACATGAAACTCTCAAAGGCAATGGCCTCTAGGGAATAATTGCTCTGTTGGTAATGTACAGGGAAGCAGTGACTAAGATCCTGAACATTTGGTATCTATTCACAGAACCACAGAACCATAGAATGGTCTGAGTTGGAAAGGACTTTCAAGTATCAGCTAGTCCAACCCTCTGTCATATACAGGGACATCTTTCACTAGATCAGGTTGCTCAAAGCCCTCTCCAACCTGACCTTCAACACTTCCAACGATGGGACATTCACACTTTCTCTGGGCAACCTGTGCCAGTGTCTCACCACCCTCACCATACACATTTCTTCCTTATGTCCAATCTACACCTACCCACTTTCAGTTTAAACCCATTACCCCTTGTTCTGCTACTACAGGCCCTGGTAAAAAGTCTCTTTCCACCTTTCTTATAAGCCCTTCTTCACTATTGAAAGGCTGTAACCAGGCGTCCCCAGAGCTTTCTCTTCCCTAGGCTGAACAACCCCAACTCACTCAGCCTTTCTTCAGAGCAGAGGTGCTGCAGCCTTCTGACTGTCTTCACGGCCCTCCTCTGGACCTGCTCTGACAGGTGCATGTCTGCCTTGTGCTGGGGATCCCAGAGCTGGGTGCAGTACTCTTGGTGGGGTCTCATGAGTGCGGACTAGAGGGGGAGAATCTCTTCCCTTGACCTTCTGGCCATGCTTCTTTTGATGCAGCCCAGGACAGGATTGGCTTTCTGGGCTGCGAGCCCACATTACAATCAAGGACTCAACATGCTCTTTCTCTTTCAGAAAGCGAAATAAATAAATCAGTAAGTAAATACATAAACTGAGAATTTTCAATATTGACAGCTATAAGTATATCCCTTTAAATGAAATCTCACTTAAAGTTTTGGTAGACAAGGACTAAAGAATAGAATATGTTATTTTAGCAAACTGTGAACAAGTCAAGAAGTAATCAGTAACAGCTTTTAGTTTATTTGACTAAATTTATTTCCCTGATTGTTTTGCCTTCTTCGAATAAAACTTTTTTGTGACAGAGTACTATATCAAGTTACCTGTTCTAAATCAACTAAGCTCCACTATGTAAGGTGTGGATTTTTAGCTGGAGGATTAATATTTAGTGGACATGTCTATTAGTGCATTAACAAAGCATTTAAAAGACTGTATTCATTTTGGCACAGCTCTCTTGAAGTGTTTTGCTAAATTTATCTAATTTCTACTGTTTGAGGAATGGTAAGGATTTGGGGTTTTGAATGTATGTGTCAGTAATTCTTGCATCCCATTGAACAAATACTGAATTAGGTGAGAACCAATATGCTTTAGGAAGCATATAAATGACACTATGTTAGAAAAAAAGCTCACAGGCATTGCTGATAACTGTAGTTTTCTTTTTACTTCACCAGAAACTAGAATATTTATGCCTCAGATCTACTGTTTGCAGATTTAGCAAGGCTGACACTGGGTGTTAGTATCAGTGGAAGCACTTTAATATTTTAATTTCCTACTATTTTTTTCCTTCCTTCTTCTTCTGAGAATTATGGTGGTTGTTTTTTTTAAGATGAGGAAAGCAGACCAGCATTCCTTTTTTCATTCTTGCATCAATTTAATTGATGCTCTAGAACTGCCTGCTATTATACATGCAAAGGGAGTTGATTAATTAAAGCATATTAGCTCCAAGAGAAATAATCTATTTTGGGGTGGTTTTTTTTTACTTTTTCATAGATGAAATAGTCATTCTTCTCTATACATATAAATCAAGGTTTTCAGTTAATTCTGTAACTATTCTTTTATGAGTTTTTTTCCTTTGATTGGCTTAATTTAACTAACTTTTGATAGTGATACCTAAACAATATAGTCCTTTTTTTCCCAGAATCTATTCTCATAGGTAGAACAAAAAGAGAAGAGGACAAATTTCTTTTTCCCTGTATGTGCTTTTTCTTTCTTTTAGTCCTCTTATTGATACTCCTTTCCTCTTAGCCTGTACATAGAAAATGTCCAGCCTGGGGAAGAGATGCTGCATATATCTTAATTCATATTTGCCTATAATAAATCATTTTATCATAATTTATTTGATAGCACTGTACTCTGTATTCATATGTGTCCTTCCAAAGGTCTTTAAAGGTCTTTGAACACAATTTGAAGCTATTTTGATGAGCAGGGTGTGTCAGTGTGCTCCTCCTCCCCATCATGACCTTTATTTCCGTAACAATCATCAACTGATAACCACCAGTGGCAGTCCTGATTGATGTGTCTGATCATCCGGTCTTGGTGGCTGTGTCCCTCTCAAAGTAAATTTGGAGGAAACAGATAACAACACAGTAGCCAAGGGATAATTTATCAGTGTTCCCACCTAACTACCATGCTTGACAAGGTCCAGCTCAAGCCAAGTTTGAAAGAAAATTCTGTAGTTGGTATGCAAATATGACTATGAGTCAATTATCTTACTCCACAAATAGTGGACAGACCAGGACCCATTGAATTCTCCTGCTAAACAGTGGGTTGCATGCCAGGATGTCCCCTTGAGCAGGGACATCTCTCAAGGTTACTCCTCCAGGCTGAGAGATTCTGTGCCACAAGAGATTCTTGGTAAGTGATTAATAGCATGCTATACTTGGAAATCTTAGCTAAGTGATATAAAGGATTGATTATGCACATATAATCCTTTAGATATAAACAGTCGACCAAGTCTGGGACTAAGTCTGGATCCAGCTGCACCTGAACTCCCCTCTGAGAAGGAGTTTAGAATGCAAGGGGGTCCTTTCTGAATCTCATGACTCAACAGGAGGGTCTCCCTGTCCTCCATGCAATAAATAATCAAGTGTACCTTGTCATCAAATCTTGTTAAACCACTGTTGCATTTTATTATCAAACTTGTTAAATCACTGTTTTATACCAATAAACGTTGCTTCTCTCTTATGAGTGAAGTGCGTCACTCCATCCACAACACGGGGTAGGACCATGTTCTTTGCCAAGGCCAGGTGTCAGAGACTATCTGTACCGATTTTACATAATACTTGACGCTATCTACCTATGCTCACTGTGATACCATGAGGTACTAAATATTTTTAATATTTTTACTAACTTTTACCTTTCTGACTGTTTCTTTCAGTTTAATGTGTGTGAAATAATGTTAGAACTATATTGTAGCCCATCAGAGTTGCAGGTATAACACGTGCAGAGGCAGGACATGAAGGGCCTGTGGGAGTCTGAGAACATAACATGCCAGGATATGGTACTGAAGAGGCACATAGAGCAGAGGGTGCCTTGTACCTTTTTGCAGGGCTGTCCACAATGTTCTGTGATGGCCTGAACTGAAAAAAAAAGAACAAACAAAAAAACCCAAACCAGTAATTATGATAACCTTAATACCGTAGAGATGGTGACAGGACTAGTGGCCCAGTTTGCTTATTGGATCTGGTTTTACCATGTTGTACAGATTTACCCTGAAGCCTGTTAGAAGTATAATTAACACACAAAACTGAGTTTTTCTTTTTAAAAAAAAAAAAAAAATCAAGTCAACATCTTTAAAATATGAACTTCAGATAATTGCAAAATAAATTTGTGAAGGCTTTCTCAATTATTTGATTGTAATATACAATCTTATCACTTTTTATTGTCCTATCCATATTATATCATATAATATGCAGGTGGAGAGACAAAATGTGCATCAAAAATTTAATGAGCTTTTAGGTTATCCTCATGGAATCTCAGTTCACCCACCCAATAAGACTGATCACTTCACTCAGCTGAAATGGATAGCATAGGTAGGCTATTTGGCCTTCTTTTTTCTTCTTTGATTCAATACAGAAACTTTGTTAACTGATATTTTGCACATATTCTTCAGGTTTTGATCTGCAGGTCTATTGCTTATTTATATACCTAGTCAACATATATTGTTTCAATTGATAGGCACATTTTTTCCTACACTTAATCTTTTGTATATTCTATAAATTGAATCCTATTTTTTCAACCTTTTTCTCAATTCATTAAGACTCTTCTGAATTCTTATTCTTTGAACACTCAATCTCTTCCAGCTTAGAACCATCTGAAAATGTAATAAATATGCTATTTCCTGCATTATCAGGTCAACCTTGACAATATTTTATGCCTGCAGACACAGATTCTTAGTCATCCTTTCTCTGGGCTAGTGAAACAGTGGTATTATTACCTTTTTGGAACCATTTTTACATCTGTTACAACAGCTTCCTATGGACCACGTTTTCTGAACTTGATTAAGAGAATGTCATGTGAGACAATATCAAAAACCCCACTGGAGTCCGTATATGACATTTTTTGTCTCTTGCCACAAGGCCTGTTCCTGTGTCATGGGAGGAAATTAGATTGGTTTGACACAGGTTTTTTGTTGACAAATTCATGATGGCTGTAGGTGTTATATACCCTTGTGTTGACATTACCATAAAATAGCAAGAAATAAGTACAGAAGGAAAACCCTCTACCTGCGTATGAACAGTTTTGTGGGTTTTTCTTTTTTTCTTCCAAGCTTAGGAGGGACATTGATTTTGCAGTATCTCTGAACCCCATGATTTTCTTTGTAATTTGGCACACATATTCTCAGTTTCAAAACAGCTCCTTGAAACAGCTTCTTGACTGTAGGTTCAGCCCAAATATATAACCTTTAAAAAGAACACCCACTATTTCCATTGGTCAATTGCATCTGGTGCTACAGGGAGAATTTGCAAGGATTGGTTCCTCACAGAGACCAGTGCTTAAACAGCTGAAAACCTGGCACCATAGGGAATAGATTCCACTTCCATGGAAAATGAAATTTAAGATTTTGATGGTTTTGCTGAATGGCATGCAGAATACTGTGCAGAGATGCAATTCAAGTTATTCTTTACAGGAATATTTTCATCTGGAAAACTTGGATATCCATAAATATCTCACAGGTATTTCCAACAGGCAAATCACATTTAATTCAGCTGCTTAAGCTGACATAGAAATTCTTCAGCTTTTACTCCTTCAATTTACATAGTGTAAACCCTTTCCAGGAGCATGATATATAATGCAAACAAAGAGTATAACAAAACAGGGAAGGGGAAGGTAAGTCTTGCAGATATTTAAAATGCTTCAAAAAATATAAACCCTTCTGTATTATAAGGTAATAAATAAATATGGAAATAATGTATAAAGAATATAAAGATACGTGAATACAAGAATATGTGAAGAATATAAACTATATTTTTTGCAATACAAAATATGGTTTAGAAGTCTTGATAAAGTGTATTTTGAGTGTGAAATTATTAATAAAGGATATGCAGATTATAATCCCCTAAAGTAAAATATCTGTCTCGTAAGGACCTACCTCTATTCTATAGGAATGATCTGATTGTTATATTGTGTTGAAATTTGGGGAGCCATGAAAGAAAAACAGTAGGGTATACTTTCAAGTCTTTGAGCTCAGGCTACTCCTCAGGCAGCAATGCTACATTTATCACACACAATCCAGGTTAAAGCTATCATTTTATGACCTAAAAAAAAAAAATTATAGAAAACTTCAATGCAGAAGATAAATTAAACTACTTCTTATGCAGAGGAGGTATTAGAACTAAGCGTAAGGAATGTCTGTTTTCTGAAAACTGCTTGGCATGCAGTATTACCTGAACTATGTCAGTGTCCTTTCCCTGTAAGCAGTATCACCTGGGTACTTAGGCAATTGCTTTATTTGTCCTAGGACCTGCTCTACTTACAAGTAATTGAGAACCATTTTGGCTGTTTCAGCTTTTGCTGTGCATATGTTTGCTTGGCTACAAAAGCTGTTATAGCACAAGTCATGAAATGGTCATGAAAATTTGTGAAGTTCCTTTTAAAGACTAGTGATTTTCAATGGTGATTTTTTATTTTTTTTAGAAAATTTGTGAAGTTCCTTTTAAAGACTAGTGATTTTCAATGGTGATTTTTTATTTTTTTTAGTAAGTTGTATTTATTACAGCAGTGATACTGCTATGACTTTGTAAAGCCAAGCAAAACATACAGAAAAATACATAGTAGAAAGAAAATCTCAAAATAACATTACCTGTTCCTTCTGTTTTCACATTTTTTACAGAAAGTTTAGATTTCATTAGGAAACTTTTTATATCCCAGATAACTTGGTAATAGGATTGCAGAATGACACTCCTTTAAATCAACTGAAAGGCACCAACAGATTTAAATTGACCCGTCTCTACATAATGGCTTTCTAATTCCAAGATCATCTGAGCAAGACTTATGAGAATTTAGTTTAACCTGAAATAAGTTTTCACTTTAAAGAGTTCCCTACAGACTAAAAATAAATAAATAAATAAATAAAAATACCACACCAAAAAACCCCCACAACAAATTAATGGACATTTGTTGAAAATTTTCTAGGATTCTGTTGTGGTCTTTTTTGTTCCACTGGCAAGCTGGACACTTGCAAGGGAACGAGATCTACCCCAACAAACAGACAAATGTGATTCTGACTACATATGTCTAAAATTTGGGCAAGTACTGTTCACACTAGTATTGATGTTCATAGTCAGTGCAGAGAAAAGGGCATTTTAAGAGCGTGACTCATTAACGACATAGAAATAAATAATGTCCTATAATTTTCTATTTCTCATCTCTTACTGTGAATTAAATCCAGACAGGTAGATGTGGACATGTACATATGCAAATACACATATGTGTGTATGTTCAGAGAAATCCTCAGAACTTCCAAACAAAACAGTAGAACACATGGTGTCCCAGTCAGTTGAATGGAGCACTGGACTATGTGCAGTTCCTTAATGTTGAACTAGCATAAGGTCCAGCTATGCAGCAACAGCAGGAGCCACACAGCCTTCTGCTCTCTTCTGCTTCACTCTTCTGCTCCTCTGCACTTGGTGCATTCATTTTTGTGGGGTTTTAAACTGTACAACAATTTTCAGAGGAAAGGAAGAGTTAAATGACTACTCTGTGGAGTTATTTTAGTTACCTTGACACTTCATCTCCTAAAAAGTGAGATAAGAGCTGTCAAAAAATGTAAATGAAAACACAAATAGTCTTAAAAGATTTTATTGCATGTAAGCAGATTTTATTGCATGTAAGCAGATCTTACTAATCAACACGGTAAGTCAATGATGCACGTCTTTTCACAACTTAAACACAGCAAATATAAATTAATATGCATTGTGAGCAAGATCATATTTTGTCTTCATTACTAAAAAGCTATTTTTTGGTTAATGTTCTTTCTGTGGCTGTTAGTAGTTCGCTGATTTTGTGGGTCAGAGTATGGGATCACAATGTTCAGCTTATTCTGTAACAGACTGTGGTGCTCATTGGCTGTGTCTCTGACTTCTATAACTGTTAATTAGTTCTATGTGAACCACTTAATATTAAAGCTAATTTTTGCTCTTTATTCCCTCATTTGAACATTTTTTTTGAGCAATTAACTCAGCTTTTGCTGTGCTTGGGTCTTCTCACATATTAACATCATTAATCATTAAGAATGTTAAAAGGTGTTTTGCCTCTCCTTAATAAATGCTAAATTATAAATGTGGACAAAGATGCAACCAAGTAATTTTAAAGCAAAGACAGTAACATAATAAATTTCCTGGAGCACTACAGAATGTCAGGTTAGTCTGAGATGTGAATATATATGTAAATCTGGGAAAGAGTTTGTGAAAGAGAAGAGTGATGCAGTTGTACAGAAATGTAATGTAATTGTTCAGCTTGACATTAGTCCTGATGAGATAGATTTTAAATACTTGTCTTGTTTACAAGACAACTTTCTGAGACATTTATTTTAAAGATTAAATCAAAATTGATGAGAACATAGAAATCTCATCAAGATGATTTTACATTGAGATTATTCTCATCTCCTAAAAGTACAAGCCCTTTTTCATAATATGGTTTCAGGCCAAAAGGCAAACAGAAAACAGTGGAAGAGCAGAAATGCTGTACATTGACTTATCAAATCAGAGGCCACAGACATGCTGCATCAGAAATTTAATTTGTTTGAAGCAACATTTTAGATAACATTAATTATTTGCAAATTAATAATAAAACATATTGTCACAAAGTGTTTTCGTCAGCTGTGCTATGCAACACATTATTCTATTACCAGATTTCTAGCTGAATTCAAGGTTAAGTCATTACTAAGACTAGCAGTTACCTTACTACCTATTGCTCTGGGTGGCAAATAACAACTCTTTAGCCTTACTGATTTATATACTGATTTTTATATCTGAGAAAGCACGTTACATCTATTTCTTAGCCACCTGGTGTCATGTAACTTCAACTCCCTATAGTCCTTGGCAGGACACATTGGCTGGGCTTATATAGTCATCTGACATATTGAAAAGTTTGAATAAAAAGGAGAAAAGTGATTCTTTTATATTTAAAATGCCTAGGTGTTTCTGTATGAGTTTATTATCATAAATAAATTAATCTGTCACTAAGAAAATATCAGGACAAGCAGAAAGATAAAATAATAGTTTCACATTTAATTCACAATGTGAAAACCAGCTCTTGTCACTGGTTCCCTCTTTAGTTATTTCTTAACTGAAATTTATCTCCTTTGCTCAGAAACGGTACACACCTCACAAATATTCTGTCTGTAATGATATTACTCAATCTGTATGCAGAGCTTTCAAAATGTTTCAATTTACACCCACTTTGTCTTTTACTGCCTTATCCACAGATGAGGCAAATGTAACAATGACACACAACATTAAATGGAGCTGATCTGCATGAATCTTTGTTCTTAATGTTCTCTATTCTAGCTCTATAGACTTCAGGGTGAAACAAAAATAACAGCTGGACCAACAACTTCTGGCCTCTGCCACTCAGTATCTTATAGAGATTATTAATAAAACAAAGTAGACCAAATAACCAAGGCAATTGGAACTATCTACTTCAGTGTTCCACAAAAAGATGTTTCTATATATACACTGACATGAGGACTGTCACATATTTGAAATATTTTTATTTATTTATTTATTTTTAAAATATATAATTTTCCCTTTTCAGTCCTGTTTCTGTCCAAGAATTGTTGGTATTCTTCAGTCAACGTAATGCTAGATGTGTTTCTGTCATTCAAACTTCCAGGTTTAAAAGATCTTAAAACAGATACCAAAGAGGGACCTAATGGTTGTGAGGCATTTTTAAACACAGAGTTTGTTCAAGGCATGAATCATTCTTTGTTAAGGGCAGCCAGTAAACACAAAACAAGACAATGATCTTGACATTTATTCTGTAGGGGAACATATACAGAGACAAGTCAATAGGATTCCCTTAAGCATACTAGCACAAACTTGCTAGGAAAGGATGAGAAACTCTTTGCTCTGTGTGACAGCAAAAACACAGAATCCTTCCTATTTTAGATTACCTATTTGTTCTATTAGGTTTAATTAGGTTTTTCTCAGACATTGTCTAGAACTCCTCTATGTGTATAGAAACATAAGAATTCTTAGTAACATAAACGACTCAGAATAGTATGGCAAACCTGAAAAAGCAGGGAAATATGGACGGTTTGCACAGAAGTGTTATTTCCATGTTTGAAGAAGCCTCTGCCATATCTAGTTATGGAAAAAAAAACCCAAACCCAGTGATGCAAATTGTACCAGTAACATCTAAGACTGTTTCGCAGTCTATTACATTACGGCAGCCATGTTTGATAGTCACATATCACCATATTGTATGAGGACAGAGATGAAAGAAGACAGAACCAAAATGACTCATCACCAGGCTGAATAAAAACTTTAAAAATTTATTTCCCCCCACACCCATGTCTTCCAGAACTTACTTCTGAGCTCCCTATGGCTGATTCTGATCTATGTTATTTTTTACAGAGCTCAGAGAAATCACACCAAACTTCCAGTACAATATGTGAGTTCAGAATTGGGAACAGTCTCTTTGGTATATTAATTGGGAAACTTTAAGAAGCTATTGTAATGCTATGCAGTTGAGATTTTAAGTCTTTGTACTTTAGTCAGAGAATCATGCAAAATATTTCATTCAATCTTCCATTGCATCTCTTCCCAGAAGAATAAAAAAAATCAAATGTGATTTCTGCTTCTCTTGTAATCCTTGTTTCTGTGTAGAAATACAGCATATTTCTGATAGTCTAGTGGCATATCTTAACAAAAAGTTTCAGTTAAGAGACAGATTTTTCAAGACAACTTTATGTTAAATTTTCATGAAGCATCAAAAACTTTTTTTTGGATAAATTTATGGGAATCTAAATAACACTTTTAAACTCAACACATATATGTAAATTAATTAGGGGTTTAATGGCATTGAAAGCAACTCAAAGTTTGCCAGGTTGTTCTAAGAAGTGATTTTAGACTGACCAGTAGTTTATCAAAGGCCAACATCTATGATCTTTTCCCTGTTCAGATAAGTGAGGGATATTATATCAGTTTTCAAAGAAAAGGAAGAAAGTGCTGAACCCTTTCCCAACTTGCCAGAGCTCTCCACTTAGCAAGAGAAATGAAAAGAACATTTTCGCTATCTAAACAGATTAGATTGGTACCAGGAGCTCTTTAAGTTCAATTATACTGCCTGATTTATTTAGTGAGTGGGCAGATTTTGGTAATTTCTTTAATAACACAGTAGAACAATACTTATTTCATGACATATTTAAAAAGGTTGGATTGTAATATAATAAACTACTCGGTGCGTCCCAGTAGTGACATTAAACACTTAAGGATTTCTGCATATTTCTGTGTATTCAGTTACATCAGAGTGGGAGAGAGGTCCAGATTAAAAATATGAGCAACTGAAAAAAAATAGAGTATGAGCTTTCAGTATGTCAGCTAATCCTACCCATGTGTGGCATTTTGCATGAAGTTCTGAGTAGTTCAAAAGCTCGCACCTCAAGACAGTTTTCACAAATAAAGATAAAGGTCTCAAGTATTTAACATGATAGAGACATACTCTGAGTATACAAACTAACTGTCTGTTAATTTTTAATTAATTTATTGAATGTTCTATTTTTAAAAGGAAACTTTTGCAACTGTACGCATTCAGCCTTATACTATGGGGCTTAAATTTCTCACATGAAATATATGCCCTTCAATAGCATGCAGTTTAGTTTCTTATGTTTTCCCTAAAGTCATGGTAGCATGACTTGCTTCAAGATCCAATCGGCACTGATCTTGCCAGGGATTTTTGCCATCAGATCTAGTATTCTCCATTATCTACTATGTATATATAAGCTATATGCTGTGATTCAATATGTAAATTCTAATGTGGGATTAAAACCTCACTATGGTAACTGTATTCTAAGAATGTCTAGGATATAAATAAATATATGTCTATACACATACACATATATAGTGTAATAATTTATCAATAACCCTATATTCTAGTTTTCCTTTTTCTGCAAACACACAGCTAATAAGCTATACCTTTCTGGAAAATTTTCATGGATATGCATTACTTGCATTTTACCTTTTTTCTGAACCGTGTATGGTTGTCTTTCCTTTGTTTGCTAAAGGACGATGTTAAGTTTTTATGGTATTAAAGAAATATTTGTTATCTAGGAACATTTCTAAAAATGTATCAATAGAAAGTCTTTCTTAAAACTCACATTTTTTTGAGACCAAGTGGAAAAGAAAACCAGCAGCTAAATCTCAGAGTAATTTCTATGTGTTTCTTACAATGAAGGTTGATAGAAATTGCTCTTAAAAAAAAGAAAAAAAACAAAAAAAAAAAGAAAAAAACCTGCACAGCACATTTCCCTGAATACTTTTGCTCTGTGTAGGAGAAAAAGGGACCCTAGGGTCATGGAAGGGAAGTAGAAAAAAATATACTAATAGAAATCCATCAATCACACATCCAGGTAAAGTGGAAGAGACAACCTGCTTATCTTAAATATACACTATACTATACTCACACTTTAAGCATAGTTTGTGAGAAATATTATTTAAATTCAGACTTTTTTCATCCATTTTTATAGGTGTTAATATATCATCTTGTTTTTCAATACAATATCTTTGAAATTACCAATTAAAAGAAAAAGAAAAAGAAAATCCCTATTTTTCTTTAAAGTTCTTCAGTCCTGGACTATGAGATTATTTCCTGCACCAAAGAGATAACACTACTATTAAAAGTTGGATCCTGAATAAGGCTAAAAATAAACTTTTGAGGACTTGTGCACAATATGTTTTTCAGATTGCTTTTGTACAGATTCCCTCCTACTTTTCTCTCTCAATAACTTTACACAAATTCCCAGAAGAGATTTTATGCTACTTTTCTAAATAGAAAAACCCAAGCTCCAGCTATGGGTGTAATCTATCTGTGAAAGACTGGATTCATACCTGTAACAGTTGTCATTGGTATTTTTACTTTCTTTTTAATCTCCTGGAGTCTGAAATGGACTCATTCATTCACATGGGTGAAAGGTTCGGCTGTTTCACTTTAGCAGCCTTGCTTTGAGGAATTTTTACAGATGACTGAGGCAGAGAATTCTACATGCTCCAGTGCATGAGCAGCTCTGAAGCACATATGATTTTGATGGAATTTCATTTTTACTGAATACCTTGAAAACTTAAAACACACTGGTAAGGCTGACTTCTAGCCCATACAAATTTAAAGTATAAAGTAGTCATTTAATATAGTGTCATGAATTTCTTTTCTGGACACATTCATAGAATATTTGTTGGAAGGGACCTCTAAAGATCATCTAACCCAACCCCCAAATAGCAAATTTGTTCTCAACCGAACACTGATCTTGAAAATTCGATCTAAATTACCCTAGGTGTGATTTCCAATAAATGTACTTGTTCATTATTATAGTTCATATATAAGGTATATTTCCAGAAATTAATAGGCTACTGCATCTTCCTCTCCCATATGACTATTCATAGAAGTGAAGTTTGGGGGTTTTTTTCAGTGTTTGTGAAAAGACACGGCACTCCAGTTCACAGATGTTGTTTTGAGGAGTCATATACCCTCCTCTCACATATTTCCTCAGTTCAAATATTCACCATGTTAATGTATTAATATAGTGACAGGAAACTTAAATGGAAGAGGTTGAGGTAGTGGCTTCAAGTTTTATTTCTCATAGTTGATTAAACATACTAATTCACTAAGGATTATGAGATAAGCAATTCTAGATATTAATTCAATTCAAACAGTAATTTAAAAGCAAACAGGGAGATTTTCTGTGTAATTATAATAGAAAATATAATGCAGAATCTCCAGAACAGATGAAAATGTAAACCAGC
This sequence comes from Falco biarmicus, assembly GCF_023638135.1. Taxonomy (NCBI): domain Eukaryota; kingdom Metazoa; phylum Chordata; class Aves; order Falconiformes; family Falconidae; genus Falco; species Falco biarmicus. The sequence continues at coordinate 99,809,573 of NC_079289.1, read as the reverse complement.
CTGATTGGGTAAGCCACAGAGTGCCTACAAATATTACTTCATAATTCAGTCAGGGGTGGCACTAAATATTGAAACAAAGAGTAATCTTTTCCTAAATAGGTAAGATATATTTTGGGGATTTCAGCACCTGGACTAGCCAAACACTGATGAATGAAAAAGGTGTTTTTTACATTGAAACCAACAAAGAACAAGTGAATTGAATAACAACTGCGGAAAAAAGAGACAGATATTCAGTTTAGATTTCAGTGTCTAATATTTAACCAATTTCTGTGGAATAACTAGTAGGATATAGAATCATAGAATGGTCTGAGTTGGAAGGGACTTTCAAGTATCAGCTAGTCCAACCCTCTGTCATATACAGGGACATCTTTCACTAGATCAGGTTGCTCAAAGCCCTCTCCAACCTGACCTTCAACACTTCCAACGATGGGACATTCACACTTTCTCTGGGCAACCTGTGCCAGTGTCTCACCACCCTCACCATACATATTTCTTCCTTATGTCCAATCTACACCTACCCACTTTCAGTTTAAACCCATTACCCCTTGTTCTGCTACTACAGGCCCTGGTAAAAAGTCTCTTTCCACCTTTCTTATAAGCCCTTCTTCACTACTGAAAGGCTGTAACCAGGCGTCCCCAGAGCTTTCTCTTCCCTAGGCTGAACAACCCCAACTCACTCAGCCTTTCTTCAGAGCAGAGGTGCTGCAGCCTTCTGACTGTCTTCACGGCCCTCCTCTGGACCTGCTCTGACAGGTGCATGTCTGCCTTGTGCTGGGGATCCCAGAGCTGGGTGCAGTACTCTTGGTGGGGTCTCATGAGAGTGGTGTAGAAGGGGATGTGGTTTAACCCCAGCTGGTAACTAAGTACCACACAGCTACTCACTCACTATGCCACCCCCCCACCCCACCCCGAGGGTTTGGGAGGAGAATTGGGAAGGAATGTAAAACTCGAGGGTTGCTATAAGAACAATTTAATAATTTAAATTAAATTAAATTTAAAATAACAACCAATAATAATTGCAACAATTATAATAATTATCATTTAAAGGAGAGAGAAAGGGAGAAGAAGAATATCCAAAGGGAAAGAAGAAAAGTGATGCACAATACAATTGCTCACCGTGCTCTGACCTATGCCCAGCTAGTTCCCAAGGAGCAATCAGCTGGCTCTGGCCACCTCCCCCCATTTTATACACTCAGCAGAACGCCATATGGTATGGAATATCCCTTTGTCTAGTTCGGGTCACCTGTCCTGGCTGTGTTCCCTCCCAGCTTCCCGTGCCCCTCCAGCCCTCTCACTAGCAAGGCCTGAGAAACTGAAAAGACCTTGACTTAGTATAAACATTACTTATCAACCACTACAAACATCTGTTATCAGCATTGTTCTCACATCAAATCCCAAACACAGCACTGCACCAACTACTAAGAAGAAAATTAACTCTATCCCAGCTGAAACCAGGACAGGGGAGAATCACTTCACTTGACTTGCTGGCCAAACTTCTTTTGATGCAGCCCAGGGTACAATTGGCTTTCTGGCTGCAAACGTGCATTGCCAACTCAGGTCTAATTTTTCATCCATCAATATCACCAAAGCTTTCTCCGTGGGACAGTTCTCAATTCATTCATTCCTCAGTCTGCACTGATACTGGGGATTGTCTCAATCCAGGTGCAGGACCTTGCACTTAGCCTTGCTGAACTTCACAGGCCCACTCCTCAAGCCTTTCAAGCTCCCTCTGGATGGTATCCATATCCTTTAACAAATCAACTGCACCACTCAGTTTAGGGGAATCTACAAATTTGCTGAGGGGGAATACATTTCTGCTGTCAATGTCATTGATGAAGATACTATTATAGTATTAGTTTCAGTGCAGACCCTTGAGGGACAACACCTCTTACTGATTTTCACTTAGACGCTGAAACATTCACTGTAACTCTTTGTATGTAACCATCTAGCCATTTCCTTATCCATCTAAGAGTTGATTCCTCAAACCCCTATCTTTCCACTTTAGTAGCAAGAATGTTGTGGGGGACAGTATCAAAGCCCTTACAGAGGTCCACGCAGATCACATCCATAGCTGTTCATTTGTTCGCGGATGCAGTCACTCCATCATAGAAGACCACTAGATTAGTCAGGGATATCTTCAGTTTATGTAATATACATCTGAAGAAAAATAAGAAAGAAAGAAAAATGAATGAGTCTAGGCATCAAAGCTTCTACACAATGTTCTTCAGCAATAAAGTCCAATCGAACTTTGTGAATTTTTCATGTAAAAAAGGCTGATGTTTTTTGTCTTTTGCTTAATTGTGTCTCATATTTCATTATTAAATCATACATTATTAAACATTAACAGTAATGATTTGTACTTATATTAAATAAATGAAACATTAATAAAGTGTCTTTTATAGTGTAACAGAATAGTACAGTCACGTATTACAATATTTGTTAAAAGACATGCAGGCTTGTAAAGTTTTGGAGTTGAAAATATGCACAGTACTCAATAATTTTAATTCTCAATATCAGCTGATAAACATAATTCCAGACATAAAACCTTTGCATTCTTAAATAATTCCACATGAATGAGGATAACTCAATAGAACCAGTAGGATGGACAGAAATTAGGAAAATAAACAATATTTGGAAAGATTTGGAAAAATAAAGGTATTTTAAAATACATATCCTTATGATGCTATGTATTCTTGCGTATTTCAAAGGATGTCATTCAGTCATTACACTTAAGATATCCATAGAAAACCTTGTTTGTTCAAAAGAGATAACAAATTTTTGTCTTTGCAACATGAATGCATAGGAGATAATTCATTTATTTTTCAGATCAGAAAACCAGAAAGTAGCAATTTGCTTTTCAAAATCTCCCATGATGCCAAATGAGTAGATAAATTTATTTTCAAACAACCACTGCCCATTCCTCCCTCCCTTTTCTATCTTTATTTTTAATTATTTAATTTAATAGTTAAAATCATGTTATTATTCACACAGCTTCTTTTCCTAAGGATGTCCTCATTATCTAGACTACATTGCCTCTTTTACTAAGCAGTTGGATATGACAATTCCCCCAGGCATCAGTTATTGTTTTGGAGCAAACAATGAAATTTCCTGAAAGCTATTTTTTTGTTATAGAAAATTTGGTATAATTTTTTTCAGATACAATATATTAGGGGGAAAATAAAAGTTGAGAAACTCACATGTTTTGCTTCAGTTCCAATCCTCTTTTCAATATTTTTTTGGGGAATTTGGTATGCTTAAGTTTCCCTCTTAATCCAAATAAAAAAAATGCAAAATCTTGAAGACTTTTGTGAAAGGTATTCCATTTCTTATTTAGTTCTAGTCAGTGTTTTTGAAAGCAAAAACTAGTTAACTGTCATCTGCAAATATCTGGATTTAAATGACTTTAAAAAAGATCTTGCCAGCAAAATTCAGAATAAATAAGGGTAAAATAGGAATATTTACTTGATTAAGCCATCCATTTTTTTTCTTCTGTCCATTTCTCTACCTCAGCTTCACATTTCACAGCTTCCAGTGCTGTGGTGCACATCTTCAGTAAGTAGAAGTTTCATTAATTAAAAAAAAAAAATAATCTTGATTTACTCATTTAATACAGTTCACCCTATGAACTGGATGAAACAAGGAACATGTGAGTAAAGCTTTCACGTAATTTTGCCTGCCCAGTAGCACACATGGCCAAAGCACTAGCCATGTTCCTCTTTTCATGGCCGGATAAGAAAGACATAACTTTAGTCTTATATGCTTATTTGCTTAAAACATTTCTGAGGTTTATTAAGAGTGAGTAGGTTATATAATTATTATTTATATTAAAAACCATTGATTCACCAGCTCAATATCTGAATTTATGAATCAGTCTTTTATTTTTTGTCCCCCGTCAATCTGTCCTTAGAAAGGTCTGCACTACACAATGCTTCTATTAAATCTGAGTAGCATATCTGTGCAGCCAAAACGGTTAAAGATATCATAGATCTTCTTGAGAAATCACTGGCAGAGCTGACTGTTTTCCTCATTGAGATTAATTTTTTTGGTCCCTGTGTTAAGAGAATTTTGCACTTGAAATTTGAGTCATTGAAATAAATATAGAAAAAGTCAAAGTTGCTTGATTCCTCATGTGTGCCACTTTCTGTATCCAGAAGATCTTTTAATCATAATATTTGACATTTACATAAAGCTTTCCATTAACTGATGGAAAGATAGCCATAAAATGCAGAACATGACAATCACATCAGTGACTTTCCATTAAAGAAGGAGGATTGTAAATTCTGAGATTAGAAATTATTAAATTAAAGTGGATGCAGTAAGAAAGGCATGGTTGCCTGAAAATGTTCAAAGACTACAGGTCACACCTCTTCTGCTTTTCGATAAGAAGATGCGTTTTGTGCAGAGTGTGACTGTTCTAAAATGTTGCTGTGAGATGCTATGGGCACAGCCCCAGAGCAGCTGTAGGGGCTCTGGCTCACTGCTAAACCTGAAACCCAACAAGTCATATTACAGAAACCACAGGCACAAAATGACATTTTCTGACAGTTTAAAACTCCATGAAACTTAAAGAGATTCTCATGAAATAGAAGTCACTTTTCCCTTAAAAATTTTCAGTTTGAAGCCCTGGTGTCATATATGATGTCAATATTCATTGAGAGGAAAAAGAACAATAAAGCCACTTCATGTTTCTCTGTATTGGTAAGTGTTAGGTAACTTTAATATAGAGGCTGTCATAATACAAGACTATGACATTTCATGTAACAAACAGCCATGAAGAACTGAGGAGGCTATAATAGCTGCATAAAACCATTCCAGTAAATTTTCAGATGAGTGCCCATCATTTTTGCAACACAATTTACAAGTGTAATTTACTGGTGATTGCTTACCTCAGTAGTGGCATCACTATCTGATTGGAGGCGCAAATTCATTTTAGCCAGAGCAAAGTTGGAGGATTTATCTTGCACAGACAGGTCTTTTTTTTTTTTTTTTTTTTTTTTTTCCCCCTAAGATACCTGTGACTCTTCTTAGGATAAGAGGAAATGCAAACTTGACAGCATACTCTGGCTCGGAAATCCAGGGGTACTGTACCTAACCATTGCATTCATAACTTACATTTATGAGATCCTATAATCAGCTACAAAGAGACAGACTGTAAATCTTTAATATGGGATTGATTATTTTAGTTCCTTCATCAGTTTTTAATTGATCATTTTTCCAATCTTACATTTCATTTATAGAATTGCATATTGAATCAATACGGACAATATGAGATAACATTATCCCACCCTCTCTAACTTCTCATTGTAATGCTCCAGATAGCAGTTCTATTATTTTCCATTTCTACAGGTATGAAGTACTCTGACCGTATAAATACATTCCTATAACATATACTGAAGTCATTTGCTTAATTGCAGACAAAGCCCAAAACTAGCTCTTGCTACCTTAGCAAATAAAGGTGAATTTGTTGACAACTTTAATGTCCCCTTTGGAAGCTCAGGTCCTAAGTAAGTATCTGATGAACAGAGCTAAGAAAAGGTATCCTTACATATCCAGATTTAATGGTGTATTTTTCAAGTTGGTTAGAAGCAAATATCAGGGCTTTAATAACTGCCATTCTAGCTATTCTGCCCTGTATCCAAAATTACTTTGAACAGGACGAGGTGAATAAGTACATTTAATTTATGTTTTATTTGGATAGCCTCAACAACCTGCCAATAAACATGTGAAACATTCTTTAGCATATTTCTAGTGCTTTACACTCAGGTTGGCTGTTATTTTCAGATGTGTTGGTAAGTGGCCTACATTTCTGCTAGAACTGATCAATGCTGATAGCTCTCTCAGTATCTTCCCTCACTGCATGCTCAGGATACATTGAATTCTCACTTAGCTCACTGGTTAAAAATACCAGAGACATCTGAAGAGAGTGAACCAGTGGATGTGACCTTGCATGCCTCACAGTCGGTTTACTCAGCCGTGTAATGACTACCTCAACATTCCTGAGGCTCCGATGAACTGGGTGATTCAGGCAGCTAGAGTCTTATAAGATCACAGCTCTGTTTATACAGTTTGGCAAGAGAGGAAGATACAGCACTCCCAGGTAAGCTTACATGGTGCTAAATGTACAGGTAGATGACTTGCTGCTGGAAGACCTTTCCTGTAGTTGTACAAACAACAACTGTTTAAGGAGGCACTGTAATTAATGAGTGGTTCCTCTGAAGGATAAAAGGGACTTAAACTAGGTGAGTCCTCCACATTGCTAAGTAAATTATAATGAAAGCTCCACACCCCAGTCTCACCTGAGGTACACACACATCTCATGTCACAAATCAAAATATATTTAAACATCAGACACATTCGATGGTTTTACGAAGCTTTATTCTTCCTTCTAGTCTCCTCTCCTGCCCTGGTCTCACAATTACGACATCTCAGCTTTTCCAAGCACAGTGATACATCTCTCTTCAGACATGATCAGTGTCACATACCTGCAGTGGCTTAATGCCACAAAATCTGCTGCCTTCCACCTGAAAACCCATTTTGTGTTCCTGCTTTGTTATAGGACCTGATGGACAAAAGGATTTTTTAGACAACCCAGGTCACGGGTTTGACTTCTTAGGAAGTATGTCTGTGTCTGGAATGCCTAACTTCTACCTTTGCTAGAAAGCAGAAAGGTAATAAACAAGATAATGATAATGAAAGCAAGATAATACATGTGAGCTATTAAAAACAAGCTATTAAATAAACCCCAATATTAAAATACTAATATTAATACTATTCAGAATTCTAGTAATTACCTCTTTCACTTCCATTAAAACTGTGTCAGGAGGATCAGAGTTAATTCTGCCTGCATCAGTTCAAGACCAAGTCTAAGATTTTTAATGTTGAATCTTTTACTCAGAAAATCTATAGTCACCTGAGTCATTCACTGGTGAGTGTTGAATTGTTCCAGTTACATGTAATGACAGTAAAAAATAAATTAAAAAAAAAAAAATCACAAGACAAGCAAGAAATAATGTATTGAAGGGAGTCATATTTTAAAAATGCATTTGGATGATATAAAACAAAAGTGTGTAACATTTTGTCTAAAGTATCATGTTTTGTTTCTTTAATGCGGTAGAAAAGCAGAGGAAACAGAAATCTGCATTGCAGGGAGAAGGTGTCAAATGAAATGCATGTAAAAGTAAAGTACTGAAGAAGTAAAAACTTCTTCAGATTTGACCCCAACTTTTTTTCTGAGTTGAACAGTGAACCAAAAAAAAATTTATTTTTTTTTGCACAGTACTGACCATACCATACAATTACATAATATTAAGTACAGGTGTTATTATTATATTATATACATATATATATACACACACACACATATATATAGTATATAATAATATATATTATATATTATTATATAATATGTATTATTATTATTATATACTATATGTAGTATATAGTAATATATACATAATATAATATATATTATTATAGTTTTACTGTGCTTTTCTCACCTGACTTTTTCAGTTAACTTTTAAATTATTTTATTTATTATGAAAATATGATTTATTAGACTGTGTCAAAATAGAAATAAATAGTATATTATTTTACATTTCCTTCGGATGCAATACCTGCAGAAAAATGTAAAAGAAAAATGTGTTAGGAAAGTCATAATTTCAACATTTAAAATACTATTTTCCCTAAATGGAGGAATAACTGTTAAATAGCTTGTGTAAAATACAAAATGTTCTGAATATACTTTCAATGCAATTCATGAAAGACTAGATGGCATTCTATCTGTGCAAAGGAATTAGTAACAAGTTTTGAAAGTCTGGCTTACACAAACATTTCTTTATTAAGGTGTATTTAATAAAAAAAATCTTGTTTGTAAATACCTTTTTTACTGTTTAATTTTGATTAAATTAAGTTACTTTTGTTCACTGGTATAAAATCTGTTTTATCTTATCTGAAGGATCATGGACTTGCTACAGTGACCACCAAATAAAATAATTTTCCTTATCCAAAATGCTTTCAAACCTAAGAACTTGCTCAATAATGAGGTATTAAGAATTGGCCTTGCACTGCTCCAGGATCTCAGCAAAGTTAGTTTTACCTCAGTGGACAGCATGATTTAAATTGCCTGGATGTAAGATCTGGCTATAATATGACGGGCTACATATTATTATAAAATCGAATTGTACTCTTTCTATTATAAGCAAGGAAAGGGTGCTATTTTTCTTTTTTCTTTAATAGACCATGTTTATAGTACTCACTTAAGATATGGGAGGCTTCAGTTTTCTTTTCAGTCTGACAAAGTTCAGACTTCCAGCTTCTGTCTCCCAAATGAATGTCTAATTATTAAGCAACAGGCTAAACTGGTTATGTAACACAGCTGTTAAAACCTACAGGCAACAATAATTCCTATTGCTGTTGTGGCCCCAGATCTGATGGGTTTTTTTGCTCACTGACCTTTTCAAAAAAGCTTTTTACAGCAAATCTGGGCTAAAGATCTGATAAGACAGGATTCCTCACAAGTCAAAACCAGCAGTTTGGTAAGACTTTGGTAAATGTCTAGTTAGTGCATGGGTGCATGTAAGACTGTGAGAATAAACAGCAACACATTTATAGGATCAAAGTGGAATCTTATTTGAGTGTCAAATACATATTACTATTGAGACATTTAGATTGTACTATGGTGGGTCCAGAGCCCACTGAAAGGCCAGAATTCTTAGCAACAAAAAGGGAATGGTTATAAAAATCTATATCTGGATCAAGTATGAAAAGAGTACGGAGGACTGGACTTGAGATTTCATTGATGAAAAGTTAAGAAGCACATTTGACGAGTTAAACAGCAAAATAAGCAACAAGTAATGAAAAGATTACTTCCATCTTTTTGCTTTTATGGTAGAATAAACACATCAGGCAGTGGAAATAGTGTGCATAGATATATTTAGATACATATATTGTTGGATTTTCTCTTTTTGTAAAAAGAATGGACCTCATTGCTAAAACACTGGTATAGCAGCTTTGACTTCAAATGGTAATTGTGAGGAAACCCCTGTATTAAATTTAAGAAGGTGATAGTGCCAGAGTACATTTTTGTACAAAATTTTTAGTGCCAAAGTGAATTCTTGTAAGAGATTGCTTTCTGGGAAAAACAAAACAAAACAAAACAAAACAAAATTAGATAAAGGTTTGAAGAATTAAAAATAGTTTCAACAAATAGAGCAGTTAAAAGTGCAAGATTAAAGTACTCAATCATAGGGGTGTTTTGGATTTAGTTTAGTATTCAGCTGCATATACGGGATCTAATGCACAGACAAGTGAGGAATATTATGAATGCCATAAAAATGTATCACAATATTTACTGGTTTCATCACTCTTTGCATTAAATGGAACTGAAGGATATTAAAAGAAGTCAGTATTTGAGATTACATATAAAGGCTGAGGAATTTGTGGGTTTTATACTTTTAGAAGTGAAAGCATTGGAAGTACTGATGTATCACAGCTCATACTTTACTGTACTAAGCACTATCATGTCTTTGCATTATTTGTTAAAATAAGCATAGAGCTTCTAATTTTGTTTAAGAAGAGTGAAAGATACTCCTTTTTGTGTTTTAAGTCTTCTGAAGACCTGTCTGACCAGCCAGCCTCCCAGAGACAAAACCAGACCCCCCCAGTGCTTCTGTCTCTCCACCTCTCCAGTCCAACCCTGCCAGCCTCCTGCCCTGCCTTCTCCCTGCCCTGGCTGTCCAGGAAGCAAATGAGGCTAGAGTAGGAACTGAAGTGTAAATTGAGATCTAAGCTTTCTCATGGCTGAATTGCTCCTTCCATCTGAACACAGAGAACCCACAAGTTAACAACAACATACTAAAATCTGAAATCTCTCTTCATTTGTAGATGGAAACCCCATCTACATGGATTTCATACCCTGCAATCCAGCACACAAGTTATAAAAGGAAAATGAAGCTATAACACACAGATGGCATTTTTTTCATTCCTGTAGCGTTTTGGCTAGGTTCTGAACATTAGAATCTTGCCAGGCACCTGTAAAATATGCCATATACTCCAAATAACTTTTTTATCAAATTTTGCAACTGAATATGAGGTGTTCCCTTTTTACCCCTGCCTAGACCTGAAAGCTCTGGGTGAAGGTTTTTTTTGGTTGAAATTGATATATGATCAGTCTCTGGCAAAGACTTAACTAAACAAATATTTCTAAGGCTGTGGTTTTCTTAAAAGACATAAAGCTTGGTTGTCTGTTTTATACATGATCCAAACTGATCCTTTATTCATTTCTGGTTTTCTGACCATTTTTACTCTATGAAAATACTTTGCTTCTCACCCCTTTGACTATGTTAGTTACAGCCTGCATGTTCAAAACCTAAGTAAATTATGTCAACTAATTCTACTTTAGTTACTCTACATTTATGTATTTAAAAAAACCCTAAAAATAAGGGTTTTTTTGAGAAAATATTGGACTTCTGGTCATCATCTTATGAAATATCTTTCTTTTTACATTATTCCAGCCACTTCAAAATTCCCATATATTCTATATTTACAAAATTTTTCTGCAATGGCCGCATTTAGAAAGCTGTGATGGATTTACGTAAGCATTTGTAATTAAAACAAAAGTCAGAATTCATTGTCATATTAAATTATACTCTCACACACACCTTTATAAATTAAGTCTTGAGCAACTTTAAAGAATGCAGCTGCTAGAATGTAAAACACATTTCATTTTTAAGTGAGATATTTTAGGGAAAGGAGACTTTAATTTACAAATTATTTTGATACCTTAGCATTTGCATTATGTTATAAATGGCAACACAAAGAAAGATACTGAAATGGAAATATGTTTAACTAACCATTTTAAATAATTCAAAATGTTATGATTGAATTATTTATTTTTCAAGTATGTCATATGCAGTTTTTATTCCATTGCATATTATGAAATAAAGAAAATCACAAGACCTAGTCACTATAAATGTAAACAATTCATCATTCAAAATAGTCACAGCTAAGCAATATCAAATATTTTTTTTTTATTTTATATCAAATTAAACTAGTGCAAAATTAACATAATTCAATAACCTAATTCAAGCTTTCAGTAATTGAACCTCATCAGTGTCAGGTAACGTCAGGCAAATGGTTCAGCTAAAGTTTCTCCTATTTATGTCTTTTGAATTCAACTACAAAATAAGAAAAAAAAACAGATGAGCACACACTAAAACCAGTAACATTCTGGTCACCCTCACTAACGTATATCTTTTACAGAGCTGAAACCCTATAAGTTGTAAGCCTCTGTCTTTTACATCCTGATTACTTTGCTGTGTAAAGCAAATTTTGTTGGCATTTTTTTGGTTACTGTTCCAGTACTTCCCAAAGTGGATTCTGTATTGACTGCACTAAATCATGCTACACAGATGCCAAAGTGATCTTACATTAATTCACATCACATCAGCTCCTTTCTATTTCCATTTACTGTTCTCTTACTTCTTCCTTGTATTTTTTTTTTCACTTTGAATGACTCATATCCTTTTTCATGTCTACCTGCATCTTGCCAAGATACAGCCAGAGTGTTTAGCAGTACAGATAGGTCAATGTAAACCTAATACACATAGATAAGAAAAAAAGTACATCAAGAAAAGACTTGGTCACAACATGATGAAAATACAGCATTTCTATTCATTATTTAGTTCCATTACATTTTCACGATTTTTACTGAAGAGACTGATCTTGTTTTGTTGACAGAAGATAAACACCTCAGCAGATAAAGAGGTGAACTTCTGTTTTGTTTTGTGTTCCCCATTTATTTTTCAAAACTATTGGTTTGTTGTGAAGTGGATCCGTTCCTCCTGGAATTAAAATTCTAAAAATTTTTGCTGTCTTGTTAATATATATCATTATTCTGAATTTCTTAGAGGAAAAAAAAATTAGTTTAAAAATACAAAATCAAAACTAACTTAGTAAGTGATCTCTTTCATATAAACTATACATGATTAAAAGAGCATATGATCTTAAGTATGTCCCAAAAACTTATCAGATTGATGTCAGAATTCTGAAATATCTGGACTCATTCCACCTTGCTTTAAGAACTAAATGAAAGTTATACCTCCCCAGACTTCAAAAGAGAATATTCCATTGCTACATGTCTTGTGACAATGAACTTACATTTTCTTCAGCACATCTGATTTTGAGAAAACCTCAATTAGTTTACAGAGCACCTGAATACTACACGAGCAGGGATACAATGCTAAATGACAAAAGAGGATAACAACAACAACAACAACAACAACAACAATAATAATAATAATACCACACCAAGGGAATAATGAAGAGAAAGGAAAACATAAAGAAGGGAAAATAAATAAAAGAGGAAAAAAAAAGCAAAAAGGAAAAAGGAAAAAGCAAAAAGCTAAGGCTTTTATGTAGAATAGAACAGAACAGAATAGAATAGACTATTTCAGTTAGAAGGGACCTACAATGATTATTTAGTCCAACTGCCTGAAAACTTCACGGCTGACCAAAAGTTACATCATATTATTAAGGGAATTGTCCAAATGCCTCTTAAACACTGACAGGCTTGGGGAGTTGGCCACCTTTCTAGAAAGACTGTTCCACTGTCTGACTACGCTATGTCAGTAAAAAACTTTCCTATAGTCTGAACTTCTCCCAATGCATTGTTGGATGATTCCTATAAGTGTTGTCGGTGGACACCAGGGAGAAGAGATCAGCACCTCCCTCTCCACTTCCGCCCCTCAGGAAGCTGTAGAGAGCAACAAGGTCACCCCTCAGCCTCCCTCTCTCCAAACTAGACAGCTCCAAAGTCCTCTAGCTTCTCCTCATAGGTCATGCCTTCCATTCCTTTCAGTAGCTTTCTTGCCCTCCACTTGACTCATTCAAAGGTCTGCACATCCTTCTTAATTTTTTGCACCCAGTACTCAAGGTGAGGCCAAACCAACACTGAATACAGCAGGATAATCGCCTCTTCTGACCAGCTGGTTATACTGTGTTTGATGCCCCCCAGGATGCAGGTTGCCCTCGTGGCTGCCAGGGCACACAGCTGGCTCCTATTGATCCTGCTGTCCACCAGCACCCCCAGATCCCTTTCTGCAGGGCAGCTCTCCAGCCACTCCTCCCCCAGTTTATGTCTGTGCCCAGCATTACTCTGTCACAGGTGCGGAATTGGCATTTGGACTTGTTAATCATTGTCCAATGGCCCAATCAATCTGGATCCCTCTGCAAGGCATCTTGTCCCTCAAGAGAGTGAACAGCACCTCCCAGTTTGGTATCATTAGCAAACTCGCTAATGGTGAATTCAACTCCTGTGTCCACATCATTGATAGAAATATTGAAGGGAACTGGCCCTGGAACTGATCCCTGAGGAACACTGCTGGTGACTGGTCACCAGCCAAATGTAGCCCCATTCACTACAACCCTTTGAGCTTTGCTCTTCAGCCAGTTCTTAGCTCAGCACACCATGAACCTGCTCATCACACAGCTGGACACCTTGTCCAGAAGGATGCTGTGAGGGACAGTATCAAATACCTCACTAAAATCCAGGAAAACTGTGTCCATCCCCTTCCCTTCATCCACTAGGCAGGTGACCTTATCATAGAAGGATAGGTAAATTGGACTATCCCTCTGTGAACACACGTTCACTGTGCTTGACGCTTGCATTATTCTTTAAATGCCTTTCAGTAGTACCCAGTAAAACCTTGACCATAATTTTCTCATGAACTGAGGTCAGACTAACAGGTCTGTAGTTCCCTGGGTCTTCCCTCACATGTTTTTTGTGCATTGGAATAACACTGGCTGGATTCCTGTCAGGAGGGACCTCCCCAGACTACCAAGACCTTTGGTAGATGGTCAAAAAGCATCCTGCCATAACATCCTCTGACTCCTTCAGAACTCTGCAGTGAATCCCACCAGGCTCTGTGGACTTGTGATCATTCTTCTGAAACAGCTGATCCCTGACAATTTCAGTGTCCACAAATGGAAAGTCACTGCTCCCACACTCATGGTCCCCTGACTCAGGGCACCAGGCAGCCCAAGCTCTACCAGTATTACCAAAGACTGAGGCAAAAAGTATGTTGAATGCTGTTGAATTCCTCTGCTTGTTCTTCATCCCTATTAGTCAGATGACCATCTTCAATAAGTATTGGTCCAATGTTTTATTCAAATCTCCTCTTGATATTAACATACTTCAAAAAAAGTCTTTCTTGTTATCTGACACAACGTTGGACAGTTTCAACTCTAAATGAGATTTGGCCTTTCTTGTCTTCTCCCTGCGTAAATGAACCACAGCTCTGTAATCCTCCTGCAAAGCCTGGCCTTGCTTCCAGAAGTGATACAATTTCTTTTTCCTCCTGAGCTCCTTGAGGTGTTCCCTGTTCAGCTAAGCCGGCCTTCTGCCATGGTTGCTTGACTTATGACAGAGTGGAATTGCTGCTCCTGCTTCTAAAAGGTGGTTCTTAAAGAGTGACCAGCACCTGCGGACTCCTAAGCTCTCAAAAGCCACCTCCCAGTGTGCTCTGCTAAATAACTCCCTGAATAGCTTAAATTTTGGTCTCCTGAAGTCCAGGGTAGCAACTCTGCTATCTTTTTTTCTCATTACAGCAAAAATGTTAAACACAACTATTTCACGATCACTGAGGCCAAGACAGCCACCTACCATTCACATCCCCCATGAGTCACTCTCTAGTCGCAAAAAACAAGTCTAGAATGGTGTCTTTCCTAGTTGGCTCACTGAGTACTTCTGAGAAGACATTATCTCCCACAAACTTCAAGAATTTCCAAGACTTGCTTGCCACAGCAATATGATCCCACTTTCTGCTTTCTGGTTTTGGCTGAGATAGTTTTCTTCATAGTAGGTTGTAAGGTTCCATGTTTTGGATTTGTGACCTTAACAGAGCTGATAACACTAGAGATGATTTATGTATTGGTGAGCAGTACTTGTGCAGCATTACGGCCTGTTCTGCCTCTCACACTGCCCTGTCAGCAGGTAGGCTGAGGATGCACAAAAGCTGGGAGATGACACAGCCAGGACAGCTGACCCCAACTGACCAAAAGGATATTCCATATTATATAATGCCATGCTCAGCAATAAATGATGGAACAAATAGAGAGTAAGGGGACATGTTCAAAGCTGCTGCATTTGTCTTCCCAAGTAACTGGTCGGTGTGATAGAGCAAGGCTTTTTTTGAGGTGACAGAACACCTGCCTGCCGATGGGAAGTAGTGCATGAATTCCTTATTTTGCTTTGCTTGCATGTGCAGCTTTTGCTTTACTTACCTTTATCTTAACTGTCTTAATCTTAAGTTATGATTTTTCTGATTTACCCTTCTTATTCTGTCCCCCATCCCACAGGGGTGGAGTCAGAGAGCTGCTGGGTGATGCTAGGTTGCCTACTGGGGTTAAACCATCACACATCAACAGCAAAACATTTTTCTATCGCTATATTTGTATTTTAATATTTATATAAGAGAAGACAACTTCTAATTTTATGCATATATTTGTAAAATAGAGATATGAAAAGGAAGAAGGAGAAATATTTTACAAATAACTCTATACAGGATTATTATTCTGCATAAAGATTATCCCGATTAACATCTGTTACTAAATTTTTGCATTTCAACAGTTACTAGCATCCTTGGCAGTACAAGAGGCAATGGGTACATAGAAAACATGGGAAGTTCTGTTTGAATACAAAGAAATACTTCTTTACTGTGATGCTGAGTGATTGCCTTAAGAGGCTGTGAAATCTCCATCCTTCGACATATTCAAAAGCCAGCTGAAAATGGACTCAGGCAGGCTGATCTATGTGGCTTTGCTTGAGCAAGGTTTGATATGATGACCTTCAGAGGTGCTTTCCAACCTCAACAATCCTGTGGTTCTGCGGAATCAGTGAGAACAGATAGCTAGGTTCTGTAGGCCAAACCTTTCCCTTTGAAAGCATCAGCACAGTGAAATTAGTCTTCTCTGTTTATTGACTCCGTAAGAAGATAAGACTGTAAAGGATGTTCTGCATTATTGGGTTTGAGTCCCTGTCTGCTGTAGCCAAATACATCACACAGCAATATCCATAAATACATTAATTCTGAGTATAAACTTCCTTACATCTTTACAAGCTGCTTCAATGCCCTTCTATCCAAAGGGTCAAAAATATTAATCTGATTTTCAGCCAAGATAATTCATTAAAACCAACTACTTATTTGTAACTTGTGCCTGTTTAATTTCTCCCCATGGAAAATTTTCTATTTTTAGTACACACAAGGCACAGCTATAGTAGTCTGCTTAGCTGTTATCTGGATTTGCACAGAAACAGTGGGAGATACTTGGGCAGTTGTAAGGATAATAAAAATCTTTCAGATTCACTGCTGGATTGCCCGGTGGAAAGCTGCCAGCAGATTTCCAGTAAAAAAGCTGTGGTTTAAGTAGTTTTTCTTCCTTCTTAATGATTATCTCTCAATGAATTTATTAAAAAAATGCTACGCTAACATGGTTTGCTAACATTAAAACACATCTCCTTTTTTTTTACCCTTTGAACTAATATGTCTTACAAACCAACAAGTTCAATAAAGAAAGGTAGGCAGAAATACCCCACCCATGTTTAGCAGGGAAGTGTCTGGGAATATCTGTCTCATGTGCTTCATGGCTGTCTACACTGAAATATTTGCTACCAACCTTTCTACTGTCTGACTGACGTCAGCAAGCAATGTAAAACTCCAGGTCTAAATCCCCTTTCTCCATGGAACATTTTTCTTTAAGTTACAGTAAAAACAAGCAAGCAAATGGAGTGTACACACAGGAATTTGGAGGTACTTTTATTAATGTGTATGCACACTCAAGAGTAAATTGATTTACTTGAAGCAGTACTATTTTTAGAGAGAACAATAAGCCTTTTACATAGGAATTCATAATAGCTAGCACCTTAAAAATTCAGGAAGTGTGTCATGTGCTGTTCAATGATAAATGGACAGAGAGACATATTCTGAAGTGAGCAGTCTCAGTGGCTCATGTACACTTTGGTTTCTTAGGGCCAGATGGAGAGAAATGGTAGTGTAATGACCTTCTCCCTACAGATTCAAACACCTGAAATCCAGAAGGCAATGTTGCTAATGTACTGCTGGCCATATAATTGCTGAACAGGTGTCTTCTAGGCAAAGAATGCAACAGGAACAAGCTTCCAGGGCAGCTGCATTATGGACATTTCAGTCTGCTCAGTATTAGGTTACAGAAAATGCTGAGTTTATATATATATATATATATGTGTATGCATGTATCTTTTAGTTTTTAGTTTTGTAATGGGAAGTAGTCCAGGGAGGGAAGAATTAATGTGGAAAGAAAGAAATCAAGAAGTCAAAATACAGATCATTATCTGCCCAATCCAAAATACAATGGAATAAAAGCCAGCTATTAAAATAATACAAAGCAGATGGTGAGCTCCCACTCTGCTTTTAACAAAACCACAGATTATGTTTATTTTGAATGTGATCCTTTGTTCTACTGTTTTTTTGAAAATTTCACTGCCAGCCTACATTTCTTCCCCTGTGTTATTTTCTACAGACATTTCATTCTGATTTTTGTTGTTTTGGTTGTCATCAGTTTTTATGTGGAAACTACTTTGGAAACTTGGAATGATGTTACCTTTAAGATAAATTTCTTACACTACTGCATACTTATAGGGGCTGTTTTTTAACTGTATAAAGATATTTTAGTTCAGCACAGTATAATGCCTTCATATGTACATATGTAGGAATGTGCTTGACCAACAATGTGCACTGCTGAAAGAGCAAGAACTCATGAAATCAAAGCAGTACCACTTAGGAATACTTACAAATACTGGGGACTTCCCAAACTTTTAATAACAAAAAAAAAAGTTTCATTACACTTCCTCTTACCACAAGGCACTCAACTTCTGAAACATAGATTTATGACAGTGAATTTCAATCTCTTTAGACTTGCTGACTCCTTGACAGTTACCCTTTATAGTTGTAAAACTCCTACATAACAAATGGAAACTTCCCGAAAGTGAAGTCTTTTGCACATTCCACAGATTGCTCAGAAGTTGCTGGACTACATATTTACTTACAGTGCAGAAAGTGTGCCACACATCATCTGTGACTCAGAATGAGCAAAGCTCCTTAGCAGCACACAATCTCAGAAGTAATTTGTGCACAGGACGGCTATGCCATGATAAAAATTGCCATGCTAGCAGACCTTCAAACCATTCTCAGTCACGTGGCCTTTTACATGTCTTCTAGGGCACAGGGAGGACATTGAACACATAGCTACCACAGGCTTATTTCTCCCAGGAGGGCAATTTTGAATCCTTATTCAGGTATGACTTCAGGGTTTGTTATGAGACTGTAGCAAACCTCCAAATTTCTCTCCAGAGTTCAGGAAACTGGAGTTCTGTGACTTATTACTTTAATACTCAACTGCTATTGTATCACTGTCCCCTTTGTACTTCCATTGCTATTATTTTATTTACATTAATTAATAATTACTGCTATTATTCTTATGTACCTATACAGAACCTCATTTGGCTCTTAAAAAAGTAAAACGTATTGCATATTCTCCAAAAATCTAAGAGGGGATTCTATTTGTGAACCTATCAAAATTATTCTACCTAACACCAAAAAACAATAATAAAAATGCTGTTAGAAGCTTAGGAACAGGTAGCGATAGACATTGTCCTGTTATGTGTCTTAAGTAATGCAGAATGGACTTATCAAAGAATATGCTGTTAAAACAGTAATAGAAACAGTATAACTCCTGTGTGTGATTTATATATATGGTCCAAATGTTTTCTTCACATGGAATTTATCTCTCCCTTTTGAAATCAAAGTCTATAGGTCCTTACAAGCAATTGTTCTTATGTTGCCATGTTAAGCATTTCTTTCAGAGTTCTTTGTAAACCAAGACAAAAATTTTCCGATGGAAAACCTAAGATCAAATTTTGGAAGCTATATATGCAGCATACTATCATTCGAAGAATACGTTTTAAGCAGAGTTTTTCTTCAAAAGTTTTCCCATTTTGTTGAAATCAAATCTGTTCAGTTTTCCAAACACTGTACCCTACACTTCATAAGACCTCCTAAAAACACCAAAAAAATCTTAATTCCAGGTTTCTGTGTTCTCAAGGACCCACAGAAAGAGAACCCTAATAATGGTAAGAAATGTGACCTGGTAAGATGAACAGTAGTAGCTCCAGAGGCACAGGTATAAAATTAATTATGTACAAATTAAGCAGAGGATATAAGTCCCAAATTTTTATTATCTTAATCAGAATTATTTGGAAATTGTACTGTTACATACACACTGATGGAAAATGAGAGCTTCCCCCAAGTATTCTTTTTGTGGGAATATACTAATTTGAGCATAATTTTAATTGGCAAAAGGATCTCACTTCCAGCAATTTTTCAGTAAAAGCAGTAGTCTAGTACTTAATAAATTCCAGTCAAATCCAGAATCAAACACCTGCCACAGTCAGGAGTGATACTTGAACTTAGCTTTCCTGCTTGTAGTGAGACCTAGTTCTTTTTTGAGGAAATGATGAACTTTCAGTTCTTCGCATTGGAACTGCTCTACTTTATGTAAATTGTCTCTGGGAGAAGGGGAGCAAAAGGTGTCTCTACAGGCCAAAGCTTCTGACACAAATCTGACAGTAGTCTCACTTTTGAAGTCCCTCATTGCAATCAGAAGAATTTGTCTATGTCATCCTATCTGAATAACATCACCAGTGTGCTACTAGTTATGGCCAGCAAGGTATTTTCTTGTTCTCTTTAGTAACAAAAGAGCACAACTATTTCAAATGTTCTAGAAGAGCTTGAAATTATTTATACTATAAATCTGTTTGATGGCAAGGGAAAATAATTTCCCATATTCACCTCTTGTCAGTATCATCTTTTTCTTGTTTAAATATTTACAGTTAACTGAACAAACAATCTACAACTAGCTGATGTTTTGACCAGCTATTTGATATGGGTACTTGTATGCATACAATGTTATATTTCATAATATTTTTTCATCACTGCTGTAATTTTTTTGATGTAATTTTTATTTCTGTTTCAAACATACGTAGTTACACAGGTAAGTGAAAGTGTCCCCTATCTTAAAAACCTTGTTATCCTCTGTATCTTCATAAACATTATTTTTTCCACTGAGATTTTAAACAAGTTCAGCATGCCATTTGTACTTTTAACAGATAGAATGAGCAGGAGGAATTTCTCAGGTGAATTTTATTGCAAATTGAAATGCTATTACTTTGTATTCCTTTTTGTTTGTTTGTTTGTTTGTTGTTGGTTTGTTTTGGTTTTTTTTTTATTCTTTTGTTTTACTTTACATTTCCTTTAACTTTATCTTCATGGAAATAAGCCAAAAAAAAAAAAAATCCAGTCGTTACCATGTTATCCAAAGAATACTGCTTTTTTTTTTTTAATCTGAAATATAGAGACTAGTATAGAAAATTGTTTTGTTCACTCCCACCAGTTTTCAACTCTGTGATTACGATTCTAGTCCATTCTTGAGATTTGTGCTTAAGGAGAACCTAAACAAGTCGGTAAGAGGAATACACTGCAACCTCTGCCTTAATGTTCTTCAAACTTCCCCAACAAAGCATATTTTAATTATAGAAATATGATCTGAAATATTATTTTTTCATTTCAATGTTTTGGGGTTTTTTTTGCTTCTATATACAAGCTCTATTTGCATCTCTTGACACCAGTTAGTAGTCAGTAAATTGAGGATTCCCATCTGCCTGAAACAGGACTAAACTGAGATTATCATCTTAGTTCCGAGATCATCTAAGTAAGTGCTACTAATGTCACTTTCTAGGGCTGCTATTCAGTTTCTCTGCATATGGCACAGTGCTTAATAAACCTGTTCTACTGCTCCTTAGGGTAAGTATATAAAATCCACCTGTTCCTTAGGGTAGTTATATAAAATCCACTACCGAAGTTCAACATACTGATAATCTATTCTATTATATTTGAGAGTTTTACTTACCGGCAGGAATTTCTAACCATGGAGGACTGAAATATAGTGTAACTGAGTGCTCCCATCTATTTTTGTCAGGACTCTTGTCCAAGAACTGAGTTCATTGCAAGGGAGGGGATTGTGCTGTCCCTCTGGCTTAAGCAGTTTTCTTGAGGTAGCTAAGTAAGCAGCTTGCAGAAAGGCAAAGAAACAGTAGAAAGAGACAAGATACGGGGATCATATAAACTGTCAGCAACTGGGTATATAAAGGAGTCAGGAGATAAGATATCAAGCAGTATATCTTGGGAGTTGAAAGCTAGTAATCTAGGAAATTGGAGACCACAGAAACTGGTTTTCCAATGGGACATGAGGTGGAGAAAAAATGTGATAGCATTTGAAAAAATCAATTAAAATATTTTATCAAAATATTTTCAAGTTTAAAAATGTAAACATTCATTTTAAAAATTGTTATTTAACATAAAATCCCTTACAATATGATTTTTTGCCTTTGGAACTCATAGAGTCCCCATGGAATTACAAATATTATTGGCTTAGGAAGAAGTCAGTCATTATTTATTATAATAATGTTTTCCTAGTGGATAATTCCATAGTAAGAGATGAAGCTCCCACTAAGAAAAAGGCAAACAGAAATCTGTGTTTTATAAAAAAAAAAAAAAACAACCAACCAATCTTAGAAACTAAGTTTGAAACAGAAGACAATATTTCTGTATGAATTCTGCTAACTTCCAAGGAAAAGGAAATTTATTCAGGTTCTAATGAACTGTGAAAAATGGCAATCCACATGAAAACTATGCCATTCCTTAGGAAAAAAAGAAAAAAGGGGAAAAAAATAATAATAAGAAAAGGAATTATGTCCTCCACCCCCAGATAACAACAGAACAAAACTGGGGGGAGGGGAAGTAATCTTTTCAAGTCTAATGAAGGTTTGGAAGAGTTAGTCTTTAAAACATGGCTTATGGAGTTAATTCAAGCAAAGCCATAGCTGTGAATGATGTGCATCAATTAGAAATCAAAGAGCTGTGAATGAGGGGCAGCTCATCAATTACTGAAACGGAAGTCTCAGAAATGTAAATAAAGACAACTAAAAATTAAAGAACCCAAAATAAATCCTCATGATTTAATGAAGACTGACAGGGTTCATCTGCACATGGTTAGCACAAAGCTTTTGAGACTGGAAATGTTCAAGATGGATTTGTGTTTGTTTTCTTTTTCAACACAGTACAATTTCAGGGAAATACATGCAATGCACACTGAAATCTATGTCATTTTGCTGAATAATGCATTGTCAATTGCTTCTGAAATTAATGACAGTACTTTGCAACTGATAGAATTATAGTTGCATATATAAATATGTTTTATTTCAAACCATATATTTATAGAAACAGTAACTTTTTCTCAGAGTCAATGCTTCTTCACTTACATCAATACATTTGTTTCTCAACTCCAGCTTTTTCCAGTCAGAAGTACTTGAACATCCAATGCATATTTCCACTCAACATATATCCATTCAAGCTAACACAATACAGCAACATCTACTATTCTGCTATGAATAAATATAACATACTTCTGTGGGATTGAATGCATATTACTGAAAACATATCTGAAGCTATCACACGTTACATTAAATCAGCATGGCATAACTGCAACCAAGACTTGTCTATTTTTCAGCTTCTGATGAATGCAGAATCCTCTACATATTGAATAGGCAGTGTTTTGCTGGACAAAACTCAGATCTAGTTGAATATATATTCAGGTATTTTTCAAGTGGAACTAAATGTTTTCAGTAGTAATGGGAAAACCAGTTCTCATAACCTAAGCAATTTTGTTTTCCTATAGTCTCTAATTCTTAGGACTGACAGGTGAAGGGCAAAAGATTTCAGAGACCAACTCCTCTAAATCTCATTACAACCTCTTTCTCTTCCTTACTGGCTGACAGGCTCAGTGGTTGTTTTGGGTGCAGATCCAGAAAGTATGACTAGAGATCCCTATTATCTCCATTCACACTATGGATCACCAGAGGGAATCTTTATCCAGTAGAAACTCAGTATTTTTATTTTTTTTAACATTCTCAAAAGAGCTCCTTCAAAGTAAACATGAGGTTGTGAGGTGGTGAGATACCTTGCTGTAGCTGCCCTCATACATAAGCATGTCTGTTGAGACTCTTTCTTGATTCCTTCACTGATGATCATCATTCTGTGTACCATCAAAGCATTTTCTGTTATTCAGATTTAAAGATGAGAAAAATTTCAGCACTTTTTCAGGTGAAGGTGCTGAGTCACTTATCAGTCATTTTTTTCATACAACTTTCATGTTTGAAGTAGTATTTGACAACGTTATGTATTTTGCCCTTCCCTCTCCCCTGCAGAATACAAAAAGTTGATAAACAAAGAAGTATAACAAGATTGCTTGTCTACCAACTCTGTTTCCAATTAACAAATAATTAGGACTATTTTGAGTATATGTACTATAATTAAAAAGAGGAAATTTTCTAAGTATATTGTTTATCAAAAATATTTTCATGCTACTTGAAATATTTTTATCTGACAACAGTAAACATGTAAAACAAGTATAGTGACAGTTACCAATGGATAAATGGATTTCATGTTAGGTTTGACTCACTATAAACAAATTATTTTTTCTTCCTTAAGCCTTGATCCCACCAAAAGTGACTGACTGAGGGGACTGTTAATAATTCTATGTAATAAGCCAAAAAAAGATTTCAATCATAGGGTTCTTCAAAATGGTTATGTAATAACAGGTTAAAGTATCGATTATATATACATGGAATGAGCTCTATCTCTGCAGCGTTTCTACAGCGGACAGTAATATCCAGGAAAAAAAACAATTACGTTTTCAGATAAGGATTTATATTTTCATTATACTGTTTGACCTTAGGCTGAACATATTTATTGAATACAACTTCTTATAACTACCATACCAAATGTAACCTTAATGGTGCGCCACAGTTTTGCAATGCAAATTATAATCTGTTTATGATTCCTGATTGTGCAAATTAAGCCTAATTAAGTCTTTTCTATTCAGGGAAACATTATGCATTGTAAGAGGATTTTTTTATTGGAAAAGCAAGGTCAATATAAACAATTAAAAAGAATTTGTTGCTGAACAGTCTGAAAATGTAATTTCAAATGCTGTTTATCAGATTCAATTTAGGGGTTCCCCACTGGTTAATTTTTGAAGAACATTTATGAGAACTGCAAGCTTTGCACTGTCCTGGAATCTACTTCTTCATTAAATTAAGATAAAATATAGAAGTAGACATACCTTAATAAACTATTGCACACAGACTTTCATCCCATAATTTGAAAGTTTTTTGCCAAAACAATCTTTTCTGCATTTGCCCCAAATATACTTATTTCTCCATAACAAAAGTGCACTGCGTGGTAAGGATTGGCAAAAAGGAAGTTAAAGGTACTGTCCCATAGCAAAGAGAGATTTATCACTCTGACTTTGGGCAGACCTTCTGAAGAACATCATCTAATGTGAAAATATTTTCCCAGATCACATTTTAGTAATAATTTTATTTATTTTTTATAATAATATTTATTTTCTCAGTATCTTATATACATTATTTGGACTTAAGACAAAGCTTGTCTGTTACCCAGATACGGTAACACTACTAACAGAGTAAAATACCCAGTGAAGAAATGGAAGCAAGGAATATCTTTTATTAAACTTCCCTGAATGGGCTCCAACATAACTTGGGCTGTGGAGAACTGCTACGATACAGATACCAAAATATTAACAGTAATGTTGACATTAAACATCACTGTTCTTTTTAAGTTTTTACTTTTTTAAAAAAAGTGTTTGCAAGATATATAACATCATAGCCATATGCATTCATGCCTGTATATGAAGATTTCAGCAACCGATTTTTGATGAGGATTATAACAACATTGTGGCTTCACTGCTTCTAAATCATACAATTTATCTGAACTCAGAAATCTAACGGTTACAAAGACCTTAAATAGTCTGTAATGATATTTTCTCGCCACTCAGCCTATCCTCCATCCACTGCAAATGCTGCAGTTGTGTCAGAAAACTTCTCACCACTAAGGAAAGGCTGGTGAATATTTTGTTCTAAACTGTCCTCCATACAATCCCATACAGGTAAGACCTTGAAAAAGACTTTCCCTCTCCCTTTCTCCCTTCTTTCTGCCTTCCTGTCCTACAATCTTTCTCTCTTTCTCCCTCTACCCCCCTCACTCCTTGCCCCTCCGCCCTTGCTTCACTCTCTGCCTTTTCCATGTGGTACCATCAGAAAGAAGATTATGTTGATCAGACAGTAACTTATGTTTCCAAAACACAAAATATGTGATATTAAGCAGCTGAGTGTGAGTGTGTGTGCACACATGTGCATGTCCACACTGGATTTATATCAACATTAATTAGTAGAGAGCTTGGTAGCATGCATGGAAAAGGGTCCTTAATTCTACTGATAATGCATAAGAAAAAAATTGAAATGCAATTACTTTTTCCAACACTACATTTGCTTTTCAGTGCTAAATATAAAATTTCTCATGTAGATAGCAGTGACTTGTATTTGTTACAGTGCTAAAGAGAAAGAGCATTGGTAAGAAGTTGTAAGTGTATACCCCAGCACTACCATAGAATTCTGTGCCTTGAAAAATTCTAACATTCCTACATTTTTCTGATTCATCTGTGGATTCCTACCAGAAATGCTTGCTCCTGCTGGGCTGCCTGTACTACAGAGATGCTATTATACGAGATGATATTTTAACAACTTTTTTATCCAAAGACTGGGTAATGTATTGAGAGTGAAGGAAAAAAATGTACAATATAAAAAAGTAAACAGTTTCAATGCTGTTGAGGTGGAACTTCAACTTCTATGTCAGCAATGATTTAGCCCTTTTAATTTCTTCTCATGTGATATGTCATTTTGTACACAATTTTCTCTACTACTTATATAAGCTTTTTTACAAGAAATTGTTTACCTTCAAGCTTGCAACCACACTGTATAAATAAGTATACAAAACAGTAGAGGAAGGATCCCCATAAAAGATTCTATAGGTCAGACAGAGAAGGCTTAGACGTCAGTTTTAGCTATCACAGAATCACAAAACCACAGAATGATTTGATACAGAAGGGACTTTTGAGGATCATCTTCCAGCCCTCTGCCATGAGCAGGAACATCTTTCACTAGACCAAGTTACTCAAAGTCCTGTTCAACCTGACCTTGAACACTTCCAGGGATGGAGCATCCACAGCTTCTCTGGGAAACCTGTGCCAATGTCTCACCATACTCTTCATAAAAACTGTCTTCTTGATGTCCAATCTAAACCTATTACCTTTCAGTTTAAAACCATTCTCCCTTGCCTTGTCAGTACAGGTGTCTCTCTGTCTTTCTTATACACCCACCCATGCCCCACCGCCTTTAAATATTGAAAGGCTGCAACAAGGTCTTCCTGGAACCTTCTCTTCTCCAGGCTGAACAATCCCAACTCTCTCAGCCTTCCTTCAGGGAAGAGGTTTTGCAAGCCTCTGAACTGTGAAGTAAAGCAATCTGAAATTTCCAAATATAAATGATCAAGATTGTAATAAGGCTGATGTGAAGCTAGAGGCATCTTTATGATAAGCAGGAGGTATTTGATAAGATACTAGATCAACCAGCCTGAGAGCTGCTGAAACATATTTTGCATGCATCTCTTCACCACAAGAATGCTTCAGTTTCTC
This sequence comes from Falco biarmicus, assembly GCF_023638135.1. Classification (NCBI taxonomy): domain Eukaryota; kingdom Metazoa; phylum Chordata; class Aves; order Falconiformes; family Falconidae; genus Falco; species Falco biarmicus. Next base: position 99,782,873 of record NC_079289.1, on the reverse strand, counting down.
TAAGGAGGTACACAGCTGGTATAAAACACTGTGGCTGTGCTATTTTTTTTCCCCATACTGTGAATTATGTCACTATCAGTTCAGCTTAGTTAGGTTATTTTCTTCCAATCACTGTCAAAAACATGCACTTTATTTAAAGAATTATCTTTCAGGTGACTTTTTTGTTTTTAATTAATATTGAAAGACAGTATCATTTGTCTGAAATACAAAGTTTAAAACAGAAAAGCATTTAGTGCTCATAACTCTGAAATTTCATGACCCATATCACAGAAATATTTGTATCATCTGATAAAAGGCTAAGGCTTGAAAATTCTGCTACCAGATGTGCATACATTTTTTATATATACATTTGCCATATAGGTAGTGATAGCCTGGAGTTAAACTGTAATCTCTGCCAGCTGACTGAACTTCACAAGGCTGAAAATTGAAAAATGAAAACTTCTCTTCTGTGACAACAACAAAAAAAAGCAATTATAATTTCTGCCCACACCATATTTTACATAAATCTCATTATGGCATCTGGACAGCTATTACTCTGGTTATTCAACAACCTTGATGAGCTCTCTTTTTAAAGAGGATCTAGCAGCTATTTTTAGTATAGCACAAAAACACATTTTCAGTACGCAATTTTAATGTGTTGCTGTAATTCCTTTCAAACTTTTAGTACAAATCACTAAAAACATGTGCGCCGTGGGTCTCATCCAAAACCAATTTTAGTTAATGGAAAGAATCTTTCTGACTCTAATGGGCTTGGATCCATCCTTTTGTCATTTGGGTAAGTTGCTAAATTCACCCCTTTTCCAAGAGTTTTGGAAAAAGAAAGTGTTTTCAAGACTGGGTCTGCATTTTATGTTGTTTTGTTTTGGTTTACTTCAAGGATGAATAAAAAAGTATCTTTCTGGGGAAATCTAGTGAGTTTATTTTCAGTTTCATTAGTATTTGTAAAGGTGATAAAGACATTCAATGAGTTTGTGCAGGTTTTTGTTTATACACATATGCACAGAGTAGTACATACAAAACCTCAAGTGCACACATACATATGCTTTGCCTAAATATTATACGAATAAAAACAATCTGTGTTCTGTTTGCCTCTAATGAATGAAAAGTTTTTACATTTATTTTTATAAATATAATTATTTTATAAGTATAATAAGTTTATAAATATATTAAATTTATTTGTATAATATAAAAGAATGCTTAATCTTAATCACATTAGATATCCAGGCTATCAATCTACAGTTAAGATAAAATTGTTTTATAATTATGATCCTATATCTATTACCGTGAACATAATTAACTCAGATCTCATGTACAGAGGAACAGGATACTAAACATTAAAAAATAAAAAAACATAATTCACTGTGGTTCCTGGATAAGAACACCTATTTGAAACTTGGCAGAAACTCATTTGTTTTGCAAGCTTTATCTCAAAATGAGAAAGAAAACAGCACAGTCCCTCCGAGGTAGTTAAAAAGGTGTTTTGACAGTGCAGCATATGCAGCCAAACCCTGCCAATGGCTGTCAAGTCAACATATGCCCAGTGTTTCCTTGGTACAAACTGTTCCTGGCAACTGTAGGGGATGTTATTGCTATCAGAACCATTTCATATTTATGACCTTCCTTATTTTAAAGTGCAAGTAGAACTGGTGAGTGATATTGAAGAATAAATATCAAGATTGTGTTTGCAAGAATCTAGAATTGGTCTCTTCATTTCAATTACTCCTATGAGAAGCATGCACAGTAATGGACTGGTTAGCCCTATTTCAGGGGCTCTTCCACATTAGGCTACTGCCAAGGTTACCACTCCAGACGATGTGCTAGAAAATGAGAAGGGAATAAGGTCTGTCTCTCAGAGAACAGCATAATTAAAGAATGAAAAATTTAACTAGGAGGTAAAAATGTCTGGTCACTGCAAGGGTAGAGCAGCATCTTCTACCTAATGGAAAGGTCTAGATGATACTAGGATAGATTGAAAGGGTGTTAGCTGTCAATATCCCTCCTGCATTCACTGACTTCTGTCGAGAAAAAGTAAGCATTACAGCTGACTTTCAGCATCTACATGGGTTCAGCACCGACAGTCTAAATGTATGCGTGTGAAATATATACATGCTAAGCACATTCATGACCCAAATGGAGGATTGATTTTGCAGTAATAACTACCAGCTAAGAAACTTCACAGTACTTTTTGATAATATTCCTGTACTAAGTGTGCGAAAATTCAGACTGCTCTTGCAGATTTCTACACCCATGAAGAACATAAGGCTGCCTCATGAACTGACAGGCACCGCAAACTAGAGTCAAACTGACCTTTATGCTCCAGGTATGAGCTTTTTTTCATTTACTGAGTTTGTTATGGATGTAGAACTTGCCACTTCTACTGAAACATGATATCACTTTGTGCAAAAGTACGCTGATATTCATCAGGCAAACAGCAAAGTAAAAAAAAAAAAAAAAAAAAAATCAATTTATATGTAATCTCTCTCCAGGAAGAAAGTGTCACTGAATTTTGTCTGTTCTGCTGCATATATCTGTGGCTGTTAAGCAATTACCTTATTTACAGTGTTGGAGTTTTCATTGATCTGGTTAATAATTAGTACTTAAGCCAGCTCTTTGATTTGGTGCCAGCTGTCCAAAAAAAAGAAAAAAAAAAAAAAAAAAAGATAACTTACAGCAGAAGTAGAGACTCTTTATTATGCTACCTGGTGATAGGTTATGTACCCCTAAGCAAGCAGGAGACACAAAGAAAAATGACCTCAGTGGGTGATTTGTATTTTTCTTGGAATGTGTTTGCATATTCTGCAGATGGTAGGGGAAAAAAACAGCCAGCACATGCTGATAAGTCTGCTGGAATGATATTACTGTTATTCAGATGGGCAGATAAAATGTTGGCCCTACACACTAAACAGGGATTTTTTCTGTATTGTGATCCTGTGTGTCTTTGTGGCATTCAATTACTTTATTCCATGTTTGACAGATATGTTGTCTTATATGTAGTTAAATTTGTCAGAATGTGCGTGTCTCTTTAAGAAATATTACTTTTCTATTATAAGCTACTTTTCCTTAGTAGCATCTCCTGGACCCTCCAAGATCCATCTTAGAAGTATGGGGGGTGGGGTGGGGTGGGTTTGCGGGGGGCGGAGGGGAAGACACACTTACAGTTTCAATTATGATAAATATTCAGATAAAAAACCCAATGGATTTAGTTTTAATGACACAAGTAGAAGTTCTTCAATGTGAATACAACTGGCAATCAAATGTTCTTAAGACCTGGTGAGATCTCAGGTCTTTTTTTTTTTCATATCTTTTTTTTTAATATCACATCATCAAAGATCAGTAAGTTAGGATAGACTTTGGGAAGTATCTAGAGCAACCTCCTGCTCAAAGGAGGTGTTCCAATGTAGTCCTGCATTCCAGTTATCTGAATTTTAACTGTACCACACAAATGGTTGTGTGGACTACCTCTTGAGAAAACCATTAAATCTTTTGTGTAACAAAGTCAAGATTTGAGAAGGTGTCTGTATAGTGCCACAGAAATAACAGGGAGGACTCAGCTTAATTTTTGTGAAAGACACCTAATGGCCCTCCCCTTGAACCATGACTTTTCATCCATCCTCAGCTTTTAGAAGGCAGCTCTTTTTCCCTTATATCACATCACCCTCCACACTATTGCCCAGAAATCAGGTGTAATAGAATGAGTTCATGCTCTAGCAGAAAACTATCCTGTTTATTTCCCCCACATTCTTTATTTTTTCCCAGACATTAATTTATACTAATTAAACTTTGAGGGTTTAAACAATAATTGTAACTTTTCTGTTGCATTTTTTCATTAGTTTGGATTGACATACTTCTACCGCCATATTTTTAAAGGTTTTTGAAAGACCCATACTCTGCTGAACAGCTATTTATATAACAGAACCATTAGAAATTTGACAAACATCTGCTTTGTTTAGTGTCCAAGTCCTTGACTTCAAGCAATTTCTAAATATTTGACTCTGATGAAAGCTTCAAAAGACTGTATTCATCTCCTTACTTCATGGGATGTATGTGTGATATTATTCAATATGTGTGGTAGGACAATGGCATTTTACACTGCATGAAGTAGTGACTGGCCTACCTCATATACCACAGCAGGTCAAGCAGGTCATCAGTTTTGTTTGACACCAATTTACTATGAAGGAAAACAGACTATATGGATCAGATAGAAAAATTAATAAGGATACACTGTTTCTAATGTCTGACAACATTACAAATTCATTATCTTCAGTACCTTTACTGTTTGTGTATTATATACTCTACACTGTAAAGACTACAGCTTAAAACAGTGAAAATAACTTTTATAAATAAAAGTTTGGTAAAGGAAGAGTAATATTTAAGTTGGATCACAAAAAGCAAGTGCTCTGTGTTATATGATTAAAAAAGTTAGGTATGTATATCCTGTATTTTTATAGCAATACAACACCAGAAATGAAATATATATGTACAGCTAGAAATAGAATCCTTGTCTTTTAGAAGTGCTCAGATATTGCTGGAACTACAATTGGTTTTGGGGAAATGTAATTATGTAACATAAATAATTAAATACTATAAAATGCCTAAATAGCACATTTATTATTCTAAATTTATGTAAATTCATACATTATTGTTATACAAAATAAGAGACATTTTTCTCATTCTCTTTTTTTAAAAAAAAGATATATATGATACTGTGAATTAAAAAGTACCAAAAGAAGCATTTAGTTATCCTTCTGTAAGGACTTAGGGGTTGAAGCAGTAATTTTTTACCCTATAGATGAAACAATTCTTTTTAAAAGTACAGATTTAATAAATCTTATTAGAGATCTGCTGAAAACTTAAAGGGGATTTAACAAGCACTGCACATAAAAGTGAGTCTTTATTTGTTGTAGTTAAAAATAAAGCATCTGCCATTGGTTTTCTAGCAAGAAGATCTTCCAAATAACCATTGGAGACAATTTAAGAAAAATCCAGTCTGTCATTCATTGCTGTTTAAATCGATTTATAGATGCTATTATCATGAGAACTAATTAATGAGTACATTTTCTTAAAATCGGCATCAGTGGCAGGCATCCAAGAATATGTTTAAAATGTGATTGCTGAGGGTACACCTTTGCTATTTTGAACATTTTATATACAACTAAGGTAAAAGGTTTCTCATCCAAAAAAATACTGCGAATGATTCATGTGTTTTATGGCTGTTTATTTTGGGAAATATTGCCTGCAAATCTTCAATGAATCATGCACTGGTTAACAATGTACTCTTTTTAGAATACAAAAGGTCTGCTACACAACTCCATAAATAAAACAGCTGCCTACAATCTGGAATGAATGATGACATGGCAGCCCCACAATGCTGAATAGAGTTATTAACTCCCAACCACTTAACAGCAGTAGTATTCACAGAAACAAAAATCAAACAAAAACAAAAGTTAAAGCCTCTGAGGAGATCCTGTAAGTTATTCTCTAGTTAAAACAAACTCAAAAAAATCTGCTAATAAGATATACTCCCTGGAGCTTACTTTGCATCTCTCTTTTGCTAATGCATGATGCTCCTCATCTGAAGTTGCAGCACTCCATGATGTTGAAAACCTGGATAAACAACCCAAAAATTCCCTTAATCTCATTTATTCCTTAATGTCTGTAGCAACACTGCTAGGATTTTCAGACTATGCTCTGAAATTTAAGAATCCATTTCCTCCTCAATCCCACTTTTTATGTTTTTGTGGATATGGTACCCAGGTTTTTTTCCTGTTATTTTTTTTTTCTGTCTCTTTATAAAACACCTCTTCATCAACAGTCAGAGAAGCAAATAATCTTCAGTACTGTTATAATGTTCTAATTCAATGAGTTCTTACCTTCACCTGCATACTCTCAAAGTGCCTTTCAGCAGACTGTTAAGCAATATGACAAGACAGGATTCCTGTGCTCAGAGAAACTGTTTCTTACATCAACATCATCATCATCATCATCATCATCATCATCATTTATAGGTAGTACAATTTTACCACCTGCTCACCCTGTTCTGAGAAAGTTCAGAATGGAAAGACATTTTTCCAAATTTAGCTGAATAAGGTGTGAACGACACCAGTGAAAGCCAATTATTAGGCTATAGTCCATCCCACTTAATTTACATAATCAAGTGAAATATCAACAGTAGACTTCCTTGGGTGAGACCGTCGAACAAGTAAAGTTAATTTTGCAGCAAGTACACAAACATCAGCTGCAAGTAAAGAAAGATGAATTTACATTTACATTTAAATGTCAAAAGTGTTGAGCAGATTACTTTGCAGTTTCTAATACTTAATTTAAATCTATACAGTAGTAATTCCTCTTAAATTTCTGGGAGGAAAAGGATTACCTTGGACACTGGAAATTCTCAAGGTTGGGTGAGGGAACCTGGAGGCTGGTAGGAAATTAAAAGGGTAATAGGGAAGAATGATTTAAGGTTAAGTAATCCAAAACTGGATATATTTTTCTAAGGGGGCGTGGGGTGGGGAGGAAAGTAACATAGTGTCAAACTGATTTCAGTTAAGATAGTCTGAAAGACTTCATTGCATGTAGAAGTGACTTGTGTTAAATCAAGACTAATATATCACTCATTAATTCCTTAATTGTGGAAGTTTTTGGAAGAGTAAGGCTATTAGTTATGCAAGTAGGAATGTCAAGTGAGTTCTGAATATATTTGTTTAGGAAGATAAATCTTTTTTTCTCCTAATGTTTCCTTTGTGGGATCTTTAAAGGATACTGTACCCCGTTAGAAAGTAAGACTCATTTCAGTAATATAATTCTTACATGGATTCTGGTAACTCAAGGTTAATATTGACAGACCCAAGAGAGATTTACTATTCATTTCAGAAAGGACAGCATGTTATTCTTGGGTTTTAGGTGTAAATTTTAAATATTTCATGAGTATTTGAGCTCATGAAGAGCCTGACACACATAATTCTTTGAGTTCTTTCAGTGTAAAGAAAAAATTAAATTAATCACGTTGTTTGATGTTCAAAGCTATAGAATAAAGCAGAATACTGTAAAAGTTGTCTAAACTGCATTACACAATGAGAATTCAAATTTAATTTTAAGAAAAAGAAGAAACTATTAAAGAAGTTGTACCAAGATTTAAAAAAAAAAAAAAAAAGTCAAATAGCAGAAAAGAGAGACAAAAAAAGCAAAAGACAGTTTAGCACTGTTTCGAATAGCTGCAATGCTTGCACAAGAAGATGATTCATACTTTGGTCAGGACCCCAAAATTAATTTAACACATAGTGACACAGCATTGTCATTCTAAATGTTTAAGCACCTGCATCTGAAAGTACAGGAAATGAACACTTACGTATGTACCTGGGTTTCAAGTGTATTCCCAAGAAAATATATTAGATGCAAGGAAAAAGACTCATAGAAACATGATTCCAGTCTGCTAGAAAATCTGGGGTAAGGAGACCCACTGTCACCCCTGTTACGTACACCACTGAGCAGTGATGGCAGCATGTTACTTTTCTGGTGAAGTGTTGGGAGATAGAGTGGTTGCCCCATGACCAGTTAGGCATGAATGGGAGACAGAGAGGCAGTTGACCTAATAATATTCATGTTAGGTGACCTTAGTTATTGCAATGTCACATTTCTGTTTTGATTTCATCATCATACCTATTGTCTTGCTGGTCATGTCTATCTTACGTAAACTTTGCACCAGATTCTAAGTATTATTTTTTTTTTCCTTGTAAGTGATTATTTGAAAATAGCTGCTCAAATTCTCTTCTGGCTGGTATTTCCAGCTGGAAGGTGTGAACAGTTTTAGCAAATCTTTTCAATTTATTAATAAACCCTGTCTTTATTGCTTATTTTCATTTTTGTTTTATTATTTATTCTATGCCAGTATTCCCTCAGCCTAGCTTACAAACTGTATAACAGCCAGAGAAATGCTGAACTCAAAACACATAAATGTGAAGGATTAAAGGTTTGTGTCCCCACAGATCATGAACTCATTTTAGAAAATGTTAGAGTAAGCTCGTGTTTGCAGATTTTGGCTGCTTGAAGAAGCTTAACAGGGACAGCAAGGGCAAGAGCCAGAAAGAAGCTGGAGACCAGTTTAGAAGTGCTCCTAGAAATGTCTTTACTGGTTACAACTCTCCATCAGGGTCTCACAGGACAAATTTATGAATAAATTATTGTAATGAACTGGCAAAAATCTGTAGTGTTGGATTAGTTTCATTAATACTGAAAATGTCTTTATTAGCCCAAGAGTGGATCGCATTCAAAATCGAATGAGTGCCACCAGAGCCTTACTTTTTGTGGAGATTCAAGAATAGTCACCTTATTTTCTGACAATGGGTTCTGTAATACTGATACTTTCTTTATATGGGTGTTATTTAAACGGTATCTGTTGAGTGTAAAACGGTGATGTATGTATATTGTAAGACTTGGCTTTACTGTACTGTGGGTCTTATTGTGAGGATGTTTGTTACCCTGTTTAGCTGAGGGAAGCAATTATTCCTGATAATATCTACCTCTCTAGTAAAATGACAAATAACTTTTAGGCATATATGTAAGACTGGAGAAATAAATACTTCCATTTTGTACTTGTCAAAGCCCTGAGGGCACCAACAGCTCTGAGTGTCCCTGCTTAGCCCCCAGTGGGGCTCCCCCCCACTGCCCAGGGCCCTGTTTTAGCCAGCATGGGGCTGCCAGTCCCTGCCCCAGCCATTCTGCAGGAATGTGGGTCTCCCAGCCCGTCTAAAGTGCCAGCAAAGGCATTGCTCTCTGTGCTGGTTTCTGCAGCCTTCTCTGTATATTGTGTGTGTATGTGTCTAGTGGCAATACACATTCAGCCTTGCTGCTGTAGGACCTAGGGAAAGGAAACTGCAGCAGCGTGGCTGGATGGGACTGGAGCCGAAGAAACCCCCTTGGCTTGACGAATGACCAACCCTGGCTCCAGTGGGGCTGGAAGGAATAATCCCGTGTCCCTAAAGACCACTGCATCCAGCTTCACTTGACAGAGCTGATGCCTTACCTTCACCCATATCATGTTGCTCTCCTGACTTCACATATGCATTTTAATTTCTGATTTGTTGCACTATTTGCATGGTTGGTACAAATGGCTGGAAATTCAATATTTTGTTGACAAAAGTGCTCAGTGGTGGAAGATCTTTTACCATGACCTGTTTCACCTGTGCTTCCTGCTTTGTTGCTTCTAGCCATTTGCAGGCTTCCCTGCAGCCCTGAGACTTTACACACTCCTCCAAGATATTACATGTTTTAATGTTGAAATTTTTCTTTGTACTGTAAAAGGCAATATCTAGGAAATCAAGAAAAATATCTTCATTTCAGAGAACTCATCTTCCAAGCTTTCAAAATGCAAACTTATTTGGTATCTTGTGAACACTTGCAAGTCCAAGACCTGGTTTCACATTTCTATTGATGAAATATTTTTTTTTTTTCTTTAGCAGTATGCTGCCATCAGGCAGGAGATATTCCAGTCTGTCTTCAGCTTCACGGGGGCCAATGCTGTTGAATTTTAAAAAGCTGAATGTGCTGAGTTTTTTTCTTACTGCATCGAGTTCATAAAAGAGACCTAAAAATCTTTCCTCATTGCAAAAGTCAACATGGTATCTTTGTAGGAAACCACTACTGCCTCTGGCTGATAGCAGCCTTGAAATAGCATCTGCCAGAGCCATTAAGGTTGAGAGAGACCCTCACTGACCAATCCATGTCTAGCCCTAAGTCATCCTCAGGCTCAGGGGAGCAAGATGGGGGCTGACTGTGGCAGGAAAGGCATTCTGACCCATCATCTAAATGGCTTTTGAAGACTTTTATTGAAGTTTCTTTATGTAACATGTACCAAACATGGGCCAACACAGAGAGCACTGAACAATTTTCTCACGCAGCACTATGCCATGACAGTTTCAGGTAGATATCCAAATACATACCCAGAAATATTGACCTCAACTGCCAATTATCTCAGTAGCATCCAGCTAACTTCCCTATATTCCACATGCACAGTATTACTTCCTCTTGGTAGCTTTCCAGTTGCTTTACGTGTTACTCAGACTCATCCAAGGGTGAATGAGATATGAGGTATTCCTGGTATCCCTGCCAAGGGCTTACTTTCCTTGCAGAAAATTCAGATAGTCCTGAGATATACCTCTTCCTGATCACAAGTTTTCTCAAATGTGTCCTTACATAAATTCAGACCAAACATTGGAAGTCAGTGTAGGAGTTGCATGACCACTACCCATTGCCTGCTGGATGTGCAGAAGGCATGTGGGAGTATCTTATTGGAAAGCACTGACAGGAATGGGATTACTGGAGCACAGTGTTGACACAGTTGTCTGACTCTAAACAGACTTTGAGGCCTTCACAAGAAAAAAATGTGGTGGGCTTGACTTCAGCAGGCATTTGTACTCTGCTATGGCAAACAGTATAGGCAGTAACAAACATGGTCATACTCACTTATATCAGGCATTGAATAAAGTGATTTTCAGCAAGAGTACAGCCAGCAACTTGCAGTGACTGTAACTTATAACTGTTTCTTTGAAACTAATTTTTGCTAGGCTTACATGTAAACAGAAAAACATTTGCCTGATACAAATCTTGCAAAACACAAATGAAAAAGAAATAAAGAGGCTTTTTACTGGTTTCCAGATGACTTTTCATTTCATTCTGTCTGAAAGGAATACAGTTTCCAGGAATACTTAGTTGTTAAATGTATTGGAGCTTTTGTGAGATGCCTTTCCTTCAAAGACAGGTAGGGAATCTTCTACATTAAGTTATCAGCTCTTTTTGTGCTGTTGTTGTTGTTGGGTTTTTTAATATGTTTTTCATTCCAGCCTAAATTCTGCAATATTCTGCATTAGTATTTTGCTGGTTTTGAAGATATTATAAATAATAAAAACTAGAATTGCAGTATGAAAAAGTTGAGCAGGAGTGTTTATGCAATATAGTTATGATATTGTATTTTTTCCCTTTCCTTTTTCTTTATTTCAGTGCTGATGATAGCTTTGCATGTCTAGTGTGGTTCATTTGCAGTTAGATGAAGCACTGCCAAATGATCCTGCTGCAGTCATATAAAACTTATGCAATAAACATTTGAGCATCTTTATCCCTTTTCTTTTTTCACATTAGCCTATTGCTTAGCTTTTTAAATACCCAGAAACACTTTCATCTGATGACATTGCACAGTTAGTGTCACAAAAGAAAACAGAAATATATTAGAATCTTTGCCTGCAAAACCCAACATATTGGCAAATAGTCAGTGTTCATTTTATATATTAATTTTTCTTTGATGCCATGAATTTCACTGTTTCCTGACTTCTATTAAAAATGCATAAACTTTCTGATTAGTTTATCACAATGTGGAACCAAACAACTGGGTATGACAAAATGTAATTTTGCTGCAGAAGAGCCATTCCCTTGATACAGTGGCTGGGATCACCCAGTCAAAGCCAGAGTAAAGGTTAGGAAATACATCACAGTCAGTATGGCAGGAAGCATTTGATAAAACCACAAATAACCTTATCCTTCCAATGATTTCAAAATGGGAGGGAGGGAAAGAAAGAAATTGAAACAGAAAGCTTGTTCAGAGCATGAAAGCTACTTTCAAGAAGCATTTTTTTTTTCACTTTTCTGCATCAATGCTTCTCAGTTATTAATTTTTTCTGCTTAATGAATGCAGACTTTCTGTAGGAAAAGAGAAACAAATAAGACTTTCCAAGATGAAAATTCCTTGATGCTTTGAGTTAAAAATAATTAAACTCTAAACCACAGATTTCCTATGCGTATACAGATAGTGACATATATGAATTGATTTTGATTGCACTAGCAGTGAGGTAAACCAAATAACCATAATGGTAAAAAATACTTTCCTTGGTTAAATAAAATGCTGCCAATAATAACACTACAGATCTTAAATACTATATTTGCAGTCCCACTGAGAAAGAAAATGAGTTTTCACACTTACATGTAAGAAATATGATCTTGTGTAGGACAAAGCTTGAGTTATGGGACATAGCAAGAGACAGTGTGGTTCTGCTGGCCAGAGGAATGTAGGAATAACACTATAGATTTAGGTAGAAATTACTGATGGTCAGCTGAGTGGCACAAGACTATTTGGACTGAAGAGTCAAAGATCAGATGTCATGCTAGCCATGTTGCTCCCTTCTCTGTTGTTGACTGCAGATTTTTAGTCACAATAGCCAAGTAACTAACCCTGAATCAGATGGCATTCTTATTGCTTAAAATCTATGTTTTTAAAAATATATACTGCAAAATATATTTGTTTCATGGTATACATTGGTTAACATTGCTTTATGGATCAGGGGCCTTAAAGGGGAGATCTTAAAGAAGAGATCTTGTACTTTTTTGGTCATTTTAATTAGTTTCTCAACCTTAAATTTAGCATCACCATTGCAGTAACACAGAGCTTTGCTTTTAATTATATCAAAACTTAGAAATTTCATCAGATGGCCATAAAACACAAATACTGTTGCATGTGACTTATTTCCCAAAGTAGTAATAGTGTTTGTTTCTCTCTGAGTCGCAAAAATAATATTACAGAGGACATAATGAATAATTCAAGAAGTCTGATTTAACACCAGGATTATTTCTGGCATCCAGTATCTGTGAATAGCATATTAATAGCATATACCAATTTTTATGATTGAATGATAGAAATAATGAACTGGCAATGAGCCTTTGTAATTCCTGGCCAAAAATGTGTTCTGTTCTCTAAGTCTAATAAATTTTATGTGTAAGATTAAGCAATTCAGTGACTTGGATTGCAGGTTAAAACACTGGCTTTTGCTTTATTTTCAACTGCTGTGTGAATTTACATGAGACTCATGACTGGTTATCATGATGGCCATAAGGAAGTAAAACATTCCTTATTTTATAATTATACACCATGTAAATGTAAAGTATATATATGTCATAAAAATGTTATGTGACATTCAGAAACATGGTATGAATCCTGTAGCAGAAATAAAGCAATATTCTGGCCTTTGTCTTCCCCAGGTTTGACAGGTAGGACTCAAGACTTTCAGAGCTGGTTCAAGTTTATCAGCAGTATGAATAACAGAAGAGACTACCAGTAGAGGACCCCTGGAAAACAAGATTTGCTGTTGCTATTTTTCCTTCATTCCACACCATAACATCCTTCCTTGGAAGTAGCCAGCCTGGCTTTTCCTCCTGTACAGCTGGAGGAGAAACCATCTCTGTTCTGCTGGTGAGTGCCAGCATGGTGCCCAGAGTAACTCTTTTCGTGTGTCCAGATCTGAAGACAGTTTGAGAAGAAAGCCGACATTCCTTAAACCCATTAACTGCACCATATGCATTTCTTTTTAAAATCATCTCTCAGCCTTATGTACTACAGTCCCGAAATAGGGTTACAAATGCAGAGCTAAATCTTTTCAAAATGTTATAAATATTCCTACTAAACTCTACAGCAAATACAAACATGAACGCAGCAGAAGAGATCAGTAGATGCAAATAGCTGCTCCTAATCAGTAAGCTGTTCTTGCATTTAATTGTATATCCAAGTAAGGACCAAACCAGGACCAGGACAAATTTAGGACCCCCTGTATGGTTAGCATTTTTTGATGTCAGATTATATCTGGATCTGTACTAGGGTGAATTTCTGCAGTAATTTTTGCCTGTTAAAGAAAGAAACAAAGACTGCAGGATAGTCAAACAGACCTGCCTCTGAAGAATTAAGAAAGCCAGAAAGAAAATTTTAAAACTTTCAGCCTATGTATACAGTTTATTTTTTACTTCATGTAACTAACAGAAAGCCATTTCTGTGCTAATCTGTTCATCAGGTGCAGTTTGTTTAGACCAGAACAGAAGCCTGTTCAGTTAGTTATCCTCACCATTACTGTAATTATCATTAGAAATAATAAGATTCTATCCCTATGCTGAGACCATACTTACATGTGCACACAGTGCCCTCAAGAAAGAAATAATAAGTTAACAGGAAATAATTATTTAATATTATAATTTGTATAGGGACATAGCAGTTAATGCTTAAATGTGTGAAGATGATGAGTCTCAACTACGTGTCATATCAAATCTATAAATTAATTATTACTTGTTATGCTGCTCTACTCCTCCATCAAGCCTAGTATAATTTAGGGAATATGCATGACTATTTTCCATTAAAGCAGTAATTCATGAGGTAGATCTGAGGCATTCAGTAGTGTAGCCAATTCATTTACCCCAGTCCTTAAATACAGGCCATGTCTCATACCTCTCAGGTCTCTCACTGATCTCACCCCCAGCCACTACGCTCCCAGGAAACAATTCTAAAAAGCATGAAGTGAAATGTACAGCATTACTGCTGTTTGCCATAGTTCACTGAAAAGGAACAAATAATAATAGAGAATTTCTTTAGAGGTGTTATGTAGTTCCCATGCTAAACAATATTGTTTTTAAGATGTATGTACAACTGGGCAAAGTGTGACATATGTTTTATAATCACTGCAAAACAGAAAATTCCTTTATGTGAAGGTAAACTGGTTTCTTTCTCATCTTTCCTATCCATGGCTGATATGAAAGGTTGCTTCTTGGCAATGCTGTGAATCCAGAGTACGTGAAAATAGAAATTGTCCACATGTCCATTAGCCGATATCTAAAAGAGTTTTATATTTTTTTTATTATTTTGATAGTTCTCCAAATAAGAAACTAAACACATGTGGTAGAGATCAAGTGTAACTATACCTAAAAGAGTTTACTATCTTTAATCCCCAAATGCCCAAATATTTGAATGTTGGGAAAATTTAAATACACGGCAGAAATCTAGTCTGAAGTTGGGCTTAGCATTGATTCCCACCTCTGTGAAACCTTTTTCTAGGCCATTTTCCTCTGAACTTGATTTCTGTTCCACCATACACAGATAAATAACTGCTTTCATCCACAGCAAACTAGTCTTGCTGAGCACAACTATGGATGAAATTATTCTATATTTTCTCTCAACTATGCAAGGAAATCATGACTCTAATTAGAAAATATCTCTCATTTTCAGA
The DNA here is from genome assembly GCF_023638135.1 of Falco biarmicus. NCBI lineage: Eukaryota > Metazoa > Chordata > Aves > Falconiformes > Falconidae > Falco > Falco biarmicus. The sequence goes on along the minus strand of NC_079289.1, from coordinate 99,767,850 downwards.
TTTGTCCATTTGATTGATGCTTTTATGTTACTTTTTGCTGTTTATCATGTTCTGTCATGGTTACTCTAAACATTAGAAATTTGTCTTCTAAAAGCTGTTTGGAAATCAGAAGGCATTATGTGCTAAAGTATATTTTTACTTATGGGGAAAAGCCACGGAAGAACAACAGAAGAAAAAAAAAAAAAAACCACCACCAGCATATCTGAACTTGAAGAATCTACTGCTGTGGACAATTTCTTATTGTTGAAAGCACAAAGCAGTAGAATTTTTTTTATTTTTTTTTTTTTTTTTTTGGTTATGCAACTGAAATTTTACCTGTCTTGTTTTAGCAAATAGGGTGGAAACTGTTATTCTACCCTGGCCAGTCCATGGACTTTCCAGTGGACATTCATATTGCAAGCTAAATTTAATTTGCCTATGACAGACTGGATCCCCATTCCTCCTTGTGAGAAATCTCCTATAAAAATAACAGCTGTAAGTGTAAGTGCAGTACCTTAAAACTTATACCTGTAAAGTCCAGCAATGTGCACAACAATACACATATAAAATCTTCAGAACTCAGCTTTAATTTCCCTGGTTTTCTCAAAGATTGCAAGGGCCACTCTTCTTTAATATGAGATCCTTTTTTATTTTCTTCTAAATCACAGCTCTCTTCACTTTCTCAAATTGCTAATTGATTCTTACATTTCTTTTACAGCTGCAATTGCTTTTTGCCACTTTACACAACTCCATCCAAGCCAAGAATCCAGCCAATCTATCCTCCCACTTGGAAGTAAGAATCCAAAAGGGATGAGAATAGCAAGCCTTTGCTACAAGATATGTTCAGTTTGTATTGAAAATACTTCCCAAACGGAGACATAGACGTCACTGTGCTACTTCTACTAGTATGTAGCCTGATTCTTACCTTCGTACATTTCTGCACACTCAAAAAGCTGAAGACTGATTTTTGGCACTTAGTACTGGACTGCAAAAAGTTCAGGAATACAACCATATATTATACAATATTATACATATTATAAAATGCGTCATTAGTCTTCATTGTTATTATTACTATTTTAATACTATGAGAGAAATATCTATGTTACACAGACATTCTATGCCACTATATCATTACTAAGAATATTAAGGTACCTCTAAAGTAAACTGTAAAAGGTCATTTTTCACATCACATTCATTTCTCAATATTTTAGCAAGTGCGTTTTGAGCTCATGTTGCCATTCCCCAAAACATCCACACAGGAGATGTAAAACATTCCAGTATATCTGGTTGTTGCTACCAGATGCTCTGTGTGGGAAACGTAGAATGTTATTTAATACTTCCTCAGAGATGGCAAACAGATGGTTTAATGCACTCTTGAAATGTTTGTGCTTGAGATCCAATTATTTTTGTTCAGTTAACTGTCAGCTTTCAGGGTAGAATGATGTAACATTCCTCATCTTAGGGCCATAGACTGTAGCAGTCTAACATATAAACACTGTTATACAGCTTGTTTAAGATTTTAACTTTCCCTACCCAGCAACTCTTTCTTACAGAACTCTTGAAGTTTTCTTTTTTAATTGTATGCTAAACAGTTATAGTTGCTGATACTTCCAACTTGATGCCTTTGGATGATGCTTACATTAAGAGCAACTTGATAAACCTACCATTTTATCAAACTGCCCCTGAACACAGCTCCTGACAGGGCTGAAGGCTTTCCCTGAGCATTTTGTGTGGCATGTCCTATGGTATTTCCCCTTCAGTTCATCAGTGTGAGTTTGGTCTTGCACCTGAAACATCGTTCAGATGCTTGGTCTCCACTCACTGCTTTACCAAGTGCTCTGACAAGCCATTTCTGGTGAGTGGTCTGCTGCCTGCATTGTTTGTGAGACCCAGCCGGTGACATCCAGCCAGCTGACTGAGCTGTCAGCCTGTGTGACACCCACTGGTACCGCAAATCGTGGTGACACAGGCAGTGACATGTATGAGCTTGCAGTAAGGAAGCATGCAGGGTTTTGAATCTGACAGCTTCTTTGAACAATGATTTTAATAGTAACCAGTTTCTGGTTTTATAAAGTCAATAGTCAATAACAACATATTTCTGAGTATGAGTTTTCTTTGCCAATAACACGAGGAATTTTCCTCATGCCATCACTTTGTCCTTTGTACAGCCACCTTATTGATTTTATGACGTTTCATTTAGATGAGAATTTTTGTGTTTCTTTTCATAAAATACAACAGTATATGCATAGATGCATAGAATTAAAAATTCAGAATTATATGTATAATATTATTGATATGTTAATTGCATGCCAAGACTATGCAAATAGCAAAGTTCATAGGCTATATTTGATCACTTTTAAGATTTCTTCACCCACTTGTCAATGCAGAAAATACCTTCTTCTTTCAGTCATGACTTCAGTAAGGTCACATTTAGTACGACTTGTGGCAACAAGGTTTTTATCAATTGTTGTGTACTTTTGAGACTCAGGTTACTCCAGGCAGTTATTCCAACTCTCCTTATCACCACCCTCACATTACAGCAGAATTTAGAATAACCAAAGAAGATAGATGAAGCACCATCCTGATAAAGAAAGTACACAGTTTGTACATTAGGATGTGAAATGTTTGATTGGCATTAGACCCACGGTCTTGTATCAGTATAGTGATGTACAGTAAAGGAATAACAGTGTAGGATGCAGATCGTGAACCAAGCTGTTATGAAGGTGTGTGAACTGCCTTCTTTACTGTTGGAGGTTTTGATGAGGAAAACTTGGTTTTAGAGGGACACTGCAATAACAGTGAACAAACTCAAGTTGTAGCAAGCTAGATTTTTTAAATTTTTTTTTGTTAGTTGACCTGAAGAGTTAGAAACAAAAGATAACCTGTTCAAGGTAAGTTTTTGAGAGACTCAAAAGAGGAACTTAGACATGTCATCTTCTTCACTTCACTTCACTTCACTTGCCAAAGACAAGATAAGCTGTCCCAAATTATTCTTGACAGATGTCTGCCAGTCTCTTAAAACCTTCTAACGCTGGAGACAGCATTTTCCTAGGCAGTCTATTCTACTGCCTGGCCATCCTTCCAGTTAGAAAGGTTTTATTCTCTAAGTTCTAAGATAAATACATTTTGTATGTTCAAATGCCTTCCTCCCACATTTACCTGACTGCATGTATAGATGTACATACAGTAATTATATTCCTATACAGTCCCTTTTTTTGCTCTCTGAGAAAGCGGGTCATTTAGATCTGTAGCCTGCATTCACTTTCTTGATTTTTATTAACTATGAATGATAAAACGGTAGAAAATATTACAGATGACATACTACTAATGCCTTGCACTCAATACTGAAAGTACTATGCCTGATATGTCATCTATTCACTCTTTTCTTGGCTGCAGAAGAATCACATTGGTTTTAGATAACATAGATAACATTAAAAAATATACTTACAAATTTATTTTCTGTTTTTTTCTAAATTAAGAATTCATGGGTTTAGCACCATTTTCTTTCATAGTTTGCTTTTTCTGCTGTTGAAAGTATTCTCATTTATATGATCAATCCTCAAGGCAATCATAGTATTTTCAGTTTTTTGCAATCTGTTATCAGTCTGTAGTGGCAGTACTTCCTTTAAATTTGTGACAGCAACAAATAGAGTAATATAATGTTGCTTTTCAGTGTTGTGGTCGTTAAGAATTGTTTTCAAGTTTTTTCAAGGTTTAATTTTTTTTTAGGAACTTTACTAGCAACCTCTCTCCAGCCTTATCTTTCCTTTTTTTTAAAAAAAAAAAATCTTATTAATTTTATACATTACAAATCTTATGCAAATGCTAAAGCTTTCTAGTCTAATATTTAGTACTAAATCCAATGGTTTAGTAAAATCTAGATAGTACTACTGGCATTCCCTTGTTTAGAAAATCAGTTGTTTTATCAAAGTGACATATCAGTTTAATGTGACACAATCTTCCTTTGTTAGCATGTTGCTTATGGAGGAAGGGTGAAATCAAGTGATTGTCCCAAAACAATGATGAACATGACAGTATTTTACATAAGTCTTTAACACTCAGAACAAAACCCTAATAAAACATCCATTAAAGCAAGCATGAAAATTCAGATTTGTTAGGAGAGAACACACAGCACTCAACACAGTTTAAGCTACTTATTACAAGCCATTTATTAGAAACTATGTAATTCTGTACATGACATCTATGTATAACTAGCTCAGTGTGAGAATCTTCAGATTTCTGAAATAGCTATAAAACACAGGGCACATTCAAAGGCTGATACAGCAACATTAACATAAATATTCTTTTACTATATTCTATTGTTTCATTCAGTGATCTACTTGTTCATTAGAAACATGATTATTTGGCTTCAATGATGGGGTGGGGAGTGTTTCTCCCAAGTTATGCACACAGTATGTCTTTTTTGCGTCCATGCTCAGAATATCAACACTGACTGAAATTCTATACCGAATTTGGGTTGAAACAAGTTGAGCTACAACTTGAACAGCTAAAGACAATATGATGCCTTTTTCTAGAAAAAAGAACAAAACAAAATCCCTCATACTGATGGGCAACATTTTCATAGCAAATCTAAAGACAGGGAATATATTTTGAGAATGTAGAGAATGGAACCTTGCACAAAATTTTACTGTTTGTTTCTTATCAAATGAGAGAACCAGGGAGATTGAAAAGAAGTGAAAAATTTCATGGCACTTTATCATACCTCCTTTAACTCTGATATAAAACATTGTTCATCGTTCTGTGATCTCTTTTTTACAGGTTTAATGAAAATAAATTAAAATAAAAAGCAATTTTAAAAGAAGAAAAAATAATTTTAAAAATACCCCACACTTACTCTTTTCACTGAAAATTTAGTTAAATTCCATCAGCTGGATCTGAGAGTGGTACATTATTTCATCTCTATGCAGGTGGGTTTTGATTATTCTTTTTCCCAATGGAATTTAGCTTTGTTCTTGGTGACTTGAAATTTGTATGGAGAATGAGATTAAGAATCAAAATAAGAACAAGAATGAAAAGAATGAAAAGAAAAGGAAAATAAAAATCTGATTTGCTATTGGAAATCTTCAGTTACAGTCTATTGGAAGAGTATAGTGATTAACAAGAATTATTCTCCATACAAGTAAACAAAGAGGAGTTTTTGTTATTGTTTACAATAGCATCCTCATTAGATAACATAAACCAAATGCTTTATAAGCCTCTTCAAATCAAACATTTTTACCAGGTACTTTAATTGCTGATAGTTAGGAAACCATGAAAAAAATTACAAGTTGCCCTAGCATGATTTAAACTTGTTATGAGATTTGCCACAAACAAAAGAAATATTTCTCTGCTGGATTTCTTTCTGCATCATTTACTCCCTGCAGTTTAGTGCAGATTAATGTGTTCAAAGACTGATTGCCGTAATTACTCTGCCCTGCTGCTCTTCTGTATTATGCAAACAAATGCACATGATGAAAGAGAGAAAATGGACAAGAATAGAGAATTTTAGGCTCTCTTAATTTCCAACTTAAAATATCAGATCATGAATAAAAGTTTAAACTTTCAATCAAACTTGAGTGTAGTTCACAAAGATGATTATACATCTCATTAGTTCTTTTTTCATGTTTTTTTCAATGACATTTTATGTAATTATTTTCCATTAAAATTACTTTTTTTGCAATTCATTCTCTTAATTTAGAAAACTTGGAACTCTAATGGACTTTCAGTGTTGGAAATTTTTAAGTTATTTTGAAAAACTACCTCCAAATATTTGCTTGCTGTTAGCAATAATCAATGGAAATTGTTCATTTACATTTCAGTTGCAGGAAATTACCATAATAGTTTATTGTTGCTTTTTTATTCCAAGAGATAGCAAAATAAGAAAATGTTTAAAATCTGAAATAAGGCTGTAAAATGCATCAGGAAATTTGGAATGATAATCCCATAATTCCTACTAGGAGTATGCTGGCATTTTGTATATTGCATGTGTGTTTATAATCTTTGTGTCCATACACCCTAATGAAATCACTGATACCTTTTTCTGACTACATCTCTCTAGCACACTGTAAGAAATCTGATCTAACATTCCCGTTTCAGGCAAAAGGCTGCCGTTGCTGACCTCCAGACATCTCTAACAATGTTTCTGTGGCCCTATGAATCCTTGCTTTGTGGAAATCAGCTGAAACTCTCCCACTGACCTCTTTTTCATTTTTTCATATGGGTTACAATCTATTGTTGTTTATGGTTTACATAAATCTGATAGTTATGGCAAGGAAGCAGCTGACAAGATGTATGCTTATTACTGTTTCCCCCTACCTTGTAACTTTTCTGAGTCTGAATGAAGATAGGAACATGAAGTGGGGATTTTTGTACTTTCCATTTCTTCTTGTTTGTATGTTCTTCCTTGGGTAATTATCAAAGAACAAGGTTTAGTGAATTTTTGTAGTAGGCATTAGGTATCCTGTAATTATAAATTCTCCCGTTTCCATGATACAAAAGACATCCTTTTTGGGAGGACATAAAAAGATCTTACAGTTGAAAGCATATTTGGGATTAAATTTCAAGTTACACATGGTAGAAAAATATCTTTTCTTCATTTCTTTTGTAAATATTTTTCACTATGTTTGTGCACTATGTCATTGAAATTTCTACTAAATACTGTTTTCTACTGAGCTTTTAAATATTTTTGTAATTCAGTTACAGTACTGATCTTTAAAAAAAATAATACAGCACAAACTAGAAGTTAATATATCATTCAAGAAAGAAAGAAAGAAAGAATAACAAATCAGTAAAATTTATTCTTGGAGCAAAGTACTGAGAAATCGCAAACTTGTTTTTCTGCCAGAGGGAGCTGTGTGTTAAAATCATTGCCAGTCAGTGTGGACTCAGATAAGGGCACATATTGTCCCTTATAGGATTAGGAGAACACTATGTCTGCTTTATCGAATTGCTTCCTTTGGGACATATATCTGACTTACATTTGTCTCCCCTTTCCCATGCATTAAACTGCAAGACCAGATTATCTTCTTGTGTGTCTCAAGTAATTTATGGAAAATGTGACAAATTCAGTTAAAGCTTTCTACTTTTTTTTTTTTTAAAATTGTACAATGATGTTTGTTTCGTTTTTGTACTAAGGAAACAAAAAACCACCACAAACCAAAACAACCCAAACCCAACCCAAAACACTACAAAACAAAAAACCAAACCAAACATAAGTACAGAATTTCTATGAAGCTGTCAGTCTGATGAATGTACCTCACTCTGTAAATGCAAAATGAATATTTGGGGTGCAAGTCTCAGGAAAACAGTTTGTTTTCAGAAATCCCTAGATATTACAGGCCCTGAATGCTTCTAGCAGACATTTTCAAACAAAGGTGAAAGCCATATATCAGTGGCCAAGAAAGGCATTGAATAAATCAACTGGACTTATTTTGCCTGTTCTGTCTTGCCTGCTTTGTAGCCCAAAGTCTATCTGCACATAAAAATAACCCTTTTTATATTTTTTTCAATAATGAGGGGGCTTACCACTGAAAATTCACCTGTTGGGAAACTTGCATCTCAACCAGAATACCAATATGTTCGGAGTCAGCCTGCAACAGGTTCATGTGAGTTCAGTTAATTTGCAAACAATTGTTAGAATGAAAATTTTCAGCGTCTTTATCTGATTTTGGATATGGTTAATAAGTTGTTAAAACCATAGCATGTTTTTTATGGTTATGAAAATCCAAATTTTATTGCACTGTTTCCATTTAAGGCAAGCCCTTTGCTGTGAATCAGGATGCAGCAGTCAGTACCTTGTTTTTACCCCTGATGCCACCCCCCTTTCCCCCTACCCCAGTCTCAGGCCAGGTACCAGCTATCCTGCCATTCTTGCTGTCATACCTGCACCTCGTCTATGTTAATCATTCGTTTCTGTTTGCCTCGGAAAAATTTATCTATTCTCTGTCTTGTACCAAAACTTTTCACCCTTGATTGTGTTATCACTTAGTAAAGGTGAATCAGTTCAGGAGGGAGATGTTAAGATATTTCTTACTTGCCTTCATCTATTAATTACAGCCTGCCATCTCAGACTTTTTAAATAACAGTATGAAAGATCCTAATCTGTCCTAGTGTATCTTCAAACAGTTTTTATTTCAGCTTTTTTTTTTTTTTTTTTTTAATTTGAGCTGAAAAGCTCAAACAGGATGCTGAGGTATCAGAAAATAATTTCTGTTGAGTCCAATTTATGAGGGCTTAAGCCATCACAGTTCAGTTGCATACTATAACAAAACTGACATTCACATTCTCACTTTGACTTCTCAGAAGACAACTAACAAGAAAAAAATCTCAAAATACCTTTCATTTTTAATGGACTATATGTGCACATCTGACCCATTACACTATAATGAAGCCCTATTCTTTAGTGAAGACTAGTAACAACAATGGAAAACTAGATTACCTGACCTCATAGTGAAACCAGAATTCCAGAAAGAAGTTTTTCTCTTTCACTTTAACAAGCCTCATTATGCAGTTTGTTGTGAAACCTTGTTTTCTTGGGTATAATCAGTAGGGAAAGGATAGAAGTCTTATGCAATTCTACGCCTAAACTAAAATATTAATGGCAGAAATTGCAGAACCAAATATCACAACACCTACAGTTCTTTCTTGGATGCTTGCTCATCTCTGTTTTCTCTAAGGAAATAATAAGTACAATTATTGTTTACCTTTTAACAAGGTTGACTAAAATGGTAGAAGCCAAGCCCAAATACAGAGACTCAGAAGCTCAGATCAATGGATATTGATAATCACTACATGACCTTACAGATTTACCTTAGATTTACCATGGCATAGTAGATCACATATTTATACCTTAACCAGGGGAACAACTCTGCTGTTCCTTGGTACCATTGTTTCTTCTAGTCATGCTATTAGTGACATTATACACAATCTTTTGACTCCGAAAACTATATGCAGTTATTACATCAGAGACAAAACCCCTATATTAAGTGCAAGAATATACAGAACCAAAAATAATAGAAATAATTCTGTAAAGCACTTTGAAATAAACCAAACCAAGCCAAAACAAACAAAAAAACCCCAATAAAATATCAAATGCAGATTATAACCAATGGCACAGTTTTCAAAAGGAACATCTAGTTTTGTCTTTTTTTTTTTTCTAAAAGTATGGATGGCCAATTTCTTATCAAAATAAATCTGTGCTCTAAGGAACAGACTTAACATTGTGGTCTTCAAAAGCAAATTGGAACCCGCCCTACTGACCGCTTTAATTTGCATTTGCATGTTGTGCTGGGAGTCAGTGACTGATTACTTTGTTAAGAGCACATCAGTGAAATCAGGTAAAAATATTGAAAAGCTTAAAAAAAAAAAAAGGAAAAAAAATTAGCCATTTGCTCTGCTACTAAGTGTGCCATAAATTACAAATAACCCTTAGACAGAACTCACATCTAATCAATATCACCTTGTTTCCCATCACTTAAACAATAAAACCATTAGATCTAGTTCACTGTTTGATTGATTTTCTCTTTGTATAACTATATCAGTCTTTTGAATGGTTTGAATTTTACCTGGTCTCATTTACAAAATCCCCCCAAAATAAGACTACTTAAAGTTAACAATGTTTTGGTTCAGTTTTGAGTTTGTTATTCAGTGCAAGAAGGACTGAGGGCAGAATTCAACCTTGGATTTTGCAAGAAGCTTTTGTACTTTTTCTCAATTTCTTTATGAGCAGTCTCCAATTACTTTTTTTTTTTTTTCCTGTCCCTAATAACAGGAATTTCCTCTGAGTTGGTCATCAGTTTTATTGCCTTATCTTTAGTTACTGTCCCTGTATCATTTTTATATTATGATATATAAAACAGAACAGAAATATTATGGTCAGTGACACAATATTAATAATTATCATAGAATATTATGTACTTGTTCAGGCAAAAGGCAATCAGGATCAGGACTTAATCTGATTCCAGAGAGGTTAAACAAAGCATCATGACAAACGATGAAGAAATAAAATCTCAGCCACAGTTTTGAGGGAGAAATCACAAGTATCTGTTTATTTCATCGCCTTTTTGTCCCCCTTGACACTGATGCCCAGATCCAGCATCAATACCTTCTGTATCTTGGTAGAAAAGGATGATGTTGCATAGTCTTGTTGCTCCTGATTTTCTGGATTAACTCTTAGCAATATTGTGATGCAATTCCGAGAGCCTACAAGATTTGGCTTGTGAGAGTTGAACTGCCATTTTGTTACGAAAAATGTTTGCTGCTAATCCAAGTAATGTCAGTGATGAGTGCATGTACACCTGGAAGACTGCAAAGAAACAACAAACACATTATTATGAGAGGTGAACTGTTCTGTCCTTGAAATGCCTTATATAAAAGAATCAATATCTTGTTAAATTAATGTATTTATCTCAGTTTTCTTCTCTCATTTATGTGTATATCCAGAGAGAGATTAATTTATATAAACACCGTCTAATGTAAATTGTTTTCTTTCTTTTCTATTCTTTTCTAACCCAAATTAAAATCAGTTTTACAGACTTTGGAAAGGAATTTTGATTAATGATACAATAAGTTATCCATATGTTTTTTGTTTTTATTGCTTTCACATAATTTTTTAACCTGAGGCAGAAATGTTCTTCAGCATATTTTAAAGGGTTTGTGTTTTTAAAAGTATTCACTATTTACTTATGGGACGGGGTTTTTTTCTTTTTGCTGTTGTTGTTGTTGTTGTTGTGTTGTTGTTATATAAGTTTTCTTAAGATGAAAAAGATGCTATTTTGATTTCCCATTAAATGATTTCTATTTATTCTGACAGTTTTACTTCTATAATAACAGATCCATGAGTTAATAGATATGACTTAACAGTGCTTCAGCCTCCTGTCAATGTTAAAGAGGGTTAATATACTTCTGACAAAGATGCATCAGCTTGAGGTAAATCATACTTTATCAAGTCAAATTTTTCCCTCACTGGCTTCTTAAGGAGGTAACAGACACTGAGGAATTGTTTTTCAGTGCTTTTCAGTAAATCCTCTCTAGGCAATGTAGGATAAAAATCAAAATACTCATTTATAAAACTTCTGAACATGCTGTTTCATTTGAATATATACAACAAGGGTCTTTCAGGGCAACAGAAAAAAAATATTGTTTTGTCATACGATCATATTATCTAATTCTGTGTACATACTTTAAACTATTTAAAATTTGTAACTACCCAACACTTAGTAGAAGCTGCTTCAAACTTAGAACTCCAGCTTTCTGATGCTAAGTTTCTGTTTTATTCCTGTAGTAATCTACAATTATTCCTTGTTAGTTTAATATCCCTTGTTAGTTAGACATTTATTGATGTATTGACAGTTTCTTTTAATATAAATATTTTGTGTCTTTTTTAGATGCCTAAAATAGTTACCAAGTATTTAGAAAACTGTGTTTCCTCCAAGTTTTAATTATTATGTCAAACTATTCTCGTTTGAGTTTGACAATAGTTGACAAACTATTGTGTCTACTCACAAAACAAGGTCTTTTCACAGGCCTTTTTTCAACCAGTTCAGTTTGAGCAAACCTTTCCTGAATGTAAAGATCAGCATTTATCACAATGAGTATTCCATACAAAATTTTATCATTGAAGTCCACATGATTTCATTAATATTTTCATATCTCTTTTCAAAATACTTCAAATTAAAATTTCTTTTGCTATCCTGTAACTTATGCCAGGAATAAACTAAATCTTATTTATGACCCACAGCTGTCCTGTGATTAACTAATGCATGTAGGTCTATCTGCTCTTCTCTTCTGCTTTAACATAAGGAATGCATAGGTCTGCTAGAAAATCTTTCAGCTAGCTGCCAGGTGTTTGATCTTTCAAAATTTCATGGGGTTTTTTTCTTCTTTTTTTTCTCCTTATATTCAATATAATATACAATTTTATTAACATTTTATTGCTGCTTCTCATGTATAGCTTCATGTTGTCTGAAACTGCATCTCCTAGAACATTATTCAATAAGGAGACTAAATATTCCAGACTTGATTATGAAGGTAGCCACTCAAAAGATGGTACTGTGCTGTGATTGTATCCTATTTTACAAGGGAGCAAGGTGGATGTCACAGAGTGTTGTACTGAAATTGTGGAGTTCTGAATTAGTTCAGTAACACAGAGGAACATTTTTAGACACATACTCACATCTAAATATATAGATATATCCTGACTAGCAGCCAGGAGCCACTTGGTACAAAATTTTTCTGAAGAATATTTGAAGTGTGAAGTCACCAGCAGCTCTCAGTTGCTGGTCCGATCTTATACTGTGTAAAAGACTGACACTACCATAGCCCAGGTTCAGCTCTGTGACCCAACGCTTAGTTTGGTGTAGCTGTGCTATCAGGAGATCAAAATTATTCCTCTCACAAAAAAAGTAAAAAGGTGCCTTTACATTAGATCATAATTATTCTTATTTTCTGAAGTTCTGTGAGCATCAAGCAGCTTTACACTTATAGTAATATTTTGGCAGAGCCCAAATAGTTACCTGTTTTCATCTTTCTGTTTTCAAATGCTTTGTTCTATTCCTTCCTGGAATATTTGGGGTTTTATTATTTTAACTGGTGAGCTTCACAGCATATCTAAAAACACTAAACAAGCTAGTCTATATGGAATTTTGCGACACAAGAAAATGTGTCCCAAAAACTTCCCAGCAAATGCCAAAAAATATAGCTCTCCCAGTGTATCAGGAATGAGACAACTCAAATATTTTTCACTGTCAGTGGCAATATAGCAAAGCTTAACAACAGTGTTTCAGAAAAGCTATGAAGTGTTCTATAGCTGAAAACCGCTGTCTTAAATATTACCTAAACTTCTCATGCTGCACAGTTTATACGCTGCTAGTATACTCTGCATTTGAGAACTTACAGGGCTTTATATTAAATTTGATTTTAAAATCTACTTGCTTTTACCCATCTGGCAGAAAACTTTTTTTTAATATACTCTGAATCTATATATATTCAATTTCAGAACATTTTATATATAACACTTCCTCCAAATAGAAGATTTTTGTAACACTGCCCTTTGCTGAGTACAGAATGATCTCTTTAGGGGTTTAAAATCCAACAAAAGTCACCGACTGTTTAGAAGGAATCCAGTGCTTGTGACAGCAAATACATGCAGACTGGCAAAGCAGGAACAGAATGTCCCGTGATAGCTGCTCCACGGTGATTGATTCTTTATAGTCTCTTTTCCCATTAAACTTGAAGTTAAAATAAAACCTTGACTTTAATATGAACCTTTCTTGCTTATTTTTTACAGTGTTGCCTATTCTTTTTTTTTTAAAACTACTGGTGTCTAACTCACTATAGCTTTTCTAATTATATTTCCAGATCAAAATACATGTTAAGCAAATTTTAGTGAAAAACCAAGGTGGAAAACGTATAAAGTGACATCTAAAAGATCACTATATGAATCTGTTGTTTTGACGTAGACAAAAAGTGTTACAGCGTCAAAATTTACACATAACTGGAAAAATGATCAGGTACAGACTCAGACATTTTATATGAAAACCAAAGAGTAATATCTTTGTTTCACAGTCCGTGTGTCTAAGACCCTAATGAGGAGAAACAACTAAATAGATATTTTTGAAAAAAGACTGAGGATAAAGTGTATTAGATATATATTTAGGAAATGCAGAGAAAAAAAATACAGATAAGTATCAGGCCCATCAGTGATTCTCAAGGTGCTTGACAATAGAAGAAGTATTATTATTCCCATTTCAAACATGTAGAAATGGAGATACAGAAGGTGGTAAGGCTGGGAAAAAGGCCAGATGCAAACCAGCTAGGAACAGCTTACAACTTTGAGAAGTATTGTATAATTTCCTGTTCAGCATTACTGTCTTTTGCAGCAAAAAAGTTAAGAAGCGAATGAAAGAAGAGGGGTTAATCAGCAGGCAATAATTTTTAAAGTGCAAGTGGAGGGAAAAGTATAATCATAAGAATTCTTGAAGATACAGAAATTTTGCATTTAAATTTAGCTACTTGTCAGAAATCTTTTAAGAGAGAAGACATTGACTCTTCAAACCAATATCAACACTATATTCTGTAACTTCTTCCCTAAGGACTATGTGCTGTCAAGTTAACATTTGAATTGGACTGATAAGACATTCCAATGTTTCTTTTTAATATTTGGTTCATATATTCAGGTAGAACACATAGCAGTAAGAAAGTACAATGCACCAAAAGCCACACAATGGCAGATAGTTGATTTTGGTGCAGTGTCTACCTGGGTTTCCACTGCTGTTGCACATTATAATGATACTATGTGAGGTCATTACTCAGCATATGAGAGGTGAGAGCAAGCCTCCTACATTCAGAAACAATTGCTTTTATTACTTTCACAAAATTTCTGTTGAATAAATGTTTTACAATTAAATATCAAAATACTTCTAAAATGATGCAGAATAAAGCAAAGAGACAAGACCTTACCCACACTCACACTTTATGTAAAAATAAGTAATTTTTTGTGGTTGAAATCTGCAGAAAGCAAGAATTATCAACTTATCAAGGGAAGAGAGAAACTGGTAACTGAATTTTATGTGCTTGTTTGTTACAGTTGTGACAAGATCCTTATAAAATAGTAACAATTGTCATGCTGGAAACTAGAATGGGATTTCTGAAGTTTTTCTACTTCTTGTAATTTTGGGTCCAAGGTGTCTCACAGAAATAAATAAGTGTAAAGGAGTATCATGGCTTCTTTGCATTTTCCATTTTTATATACCTTCAGATAAAGATACATCCTGTTGGGCTCCAAGTAGGACATCTGGCATGTGCACAGATGTGAATATGTAAGTTTTAGTGCATTGGTATTCTTCAAAATAGGCATGCCTTCAGTAGATCTTCATAATTCCCTTTTCTGTTAGCTGCTGTTCTATCTCTTCAGGAAAAGCTGTGGAAATGTGAAATGATCTATGACTACTCAAGTTAAATTACAACTTAATTTTTGAACAAGGCTTTTGTTTGTTTTCCAGGGGAATAGAAAGTAAGTTTTGCTTTGCTTATTTTCTTTTGGTGTGTACTGGGTTTGGCTGGGATAAGGCTAAATTTCTTCACAGCAGCCAGTATGGTTCTGTGTTTTAAATCTCTTACCAAATCAGAGTTGATAGCACAGGGATGTTGCGGAGCAGTGTTTGCACAGCATCAAGGCCTTCAATCCTCATGCTGCTCCCACAGCAAGTAGGCTGAGGATGAGATAAAGGTTAGAAGGAGGTGAGATAAAAGTTAGGAGGGGATACAGCTGGGACAGTTGGCTGAAACTGACCAAAAACTATTGCTGAAAAGTGACGCTAAGCAATAAATGTTGGTAGGGGAGGGAGGGGGAAGTTCTTCCAAGGCAGCCGTTTCTTGTGGAATGGCTGGGCATCTGTCTGCTGGTGGCAAGTGATTGCTTTTGGAATCACTTTTTTTCCTTTTCCTTCCTTCCCACCCCCACCCCCCCCACCCCCCCACCCCGCCCCCTTTTCACTTACTAATCTGCCATTATTGTGACCCATGAATCTCTTGAGGGTGTGTGTTTGTTTGCTTGTTTGCTTGTTTGCTTTTCCCCTCACTTTGCTCTTCTGATTCTCTCCCACATTCTGCCAAGGACAAGTGACCAAGTGGCTGGGTGAAAGCTGACCTGCCAGCCAGGGTCAGCCCACCACAGGATGATAGAATAGGTCCTCCAGAAAAGGTTTTCCACCTTTGGAATATAGCTATTTTAAAAGAAACACAAAACTAATCATGGACTGCATTTTCAGGGAATGCCACAGCAAGTAAAAGAGCTGTTATTCACAGGTATGGACTGTTATTTGTATGAAGTTATTCATTTGTATAGACTGAAATGATACAAAAAACCCCAAAGGTATCACCTTAACAGATTTAAGGCAGTGAAACTGACTTTGCAATATCTGCCCTTAGCTGTGATACTTATAAAGTTTACATCTTTATATTGTTTAATCTAACCTAGTGGAAATTAATAATATAGTACCGTAAAAAAATACCGTGAGGGAAAACTTTCCAAAGATACAGGGAAAGTAAAAAGATGATAACTATACACTTAGCAGCCCATGTTTCCTCATCTTATTCTATTTTATAGGCTAGGGAGCTTGATTAAATCTCCATTAAAACAACTGAAATTTGCCATAGAGGTCTTCATTTACTTATTTATTAATAATATAGCACTGTCAGTGAGCATAAGGTGACCTAATTGTTCTGAACAATTCATAGTCACTTTCCCAAAGAGATTATGTTCTCAACTTGTACTGTATCGAAATAAAAACCTGTATAATGTGTATGTTCTTACAGAGAAGTTCTTTATATAAGATTGTCTGAAAACAAGGCCCAATGGTGGATGGACAGTTTTGGGTGTGGATTAATGCACTAGTTTTCCTTTCAGAAACGTGATGGGCCACAGTTTTGGCCACAGCTGAAAACGTGTCTGATGTCCTCAGCTTTATTCTTGGTGTAGATATGCATATGGCTGAAGGCAATCTATAGTTACCTCTTTGGGCCTGATGTGTGCCATGGGAATTCTACAGTTCTGTAGAAGAGATTGCAGTGACTATGAAAGACAGAATCCTGCAGTATGTTGTTTGGGAATGTTTTTTTCATTTAGAAAAGTTTGCAAAGTATCTTCTTTTCCACCGGTTCTGAGTGTCTGAAGAGCTAAATACACATAATTCCTTTTTCAATGTTTTTGTCAGACTGTCAGATTACATTACCAAATGAAAAATTGACTCCTGTGTAAAACCAGTGACAGCATAATTTCAGCTTTGTGTTTTAGGGTGAGAACTCTACAGAACAGGGCAGAAACGTAGTTACAGAAATAATTTCATGGTACAATACTGGTGGGCTTTCAAATGAAGCTTTTTGAATGTCATAATCTAGTGTAGATTTGTAAAAATAGATTTAATACAGATGAGAATATGTTTACGTTAGCTCAGCTCTCTTGCCTGAACAATATATGTTGATGTATGGTTTGTTTTTTAACTTGTCATAGTTCTGAAATTATAGATGTGCAATGTTATGCTGAGTTGCACTGATAGCTACGTTTATGCTCAGTGCCACATTCAGAGACACCTGAGAGCATTGCAGGAGACGACGTCATAGGTTTTAACAATGGCAAGAATGTGCAGATCAGGAACATCTGAGCTGAAAAGGGGCTGCTTTCATCTTTGTGGTTCAGGTGCATATCTTCATCACAGTTGTTAACGGTGCCTCAGATATGACACCAATCTGAGAGGCTGGTTGTCTCTTGAGCATTCAGCACAGCGTGCTTAGCTATATCCGCTCACACTTGATTTTGTCTTTCTGTCCAACTAGAAAAATTCTAGTTGGCTGGTTCAGCAGAGCGAATGCTCGGTGCAGAGGTTTGTTTTTCAATAGCTTCTTTTTCCTAAGAAAAGCCAAAACGATATTGGCTTCATCTGTTTTCCCATTTAAGTTAAATGTCTGGTTGTTCTACCATTTCAGGCCTCAATGTCTTTTCAGTAAGGTTGATTGTTCTTTCAGACAGCTCTAGGTATGACAGGTGTCTTTTAGTAATGGATAAAAATGTGTGAACTACTTCCAGCAATGGGAACCAGACAGATACGGTAACTTCTGACAAGATATGACAACGTACAACATATCATCTGTCCCTTGTGCTCAAGGTACTGTAAAAATCCGTATACAGACAGATAGAAAAGTCAACTACTTTGCAATATCTGCCTGTGTGCAGACAGTTGGTAAATACAGTGTGATTTGAAATACATTAGTGGTCAAAGAAGGCTGGCCTATCATATATTTATTGTAGGTTAGAATGTGTAGAGAGATAGCTGGGAGTTTGATAGTGGATAGCCATGATAGTTTGCATCATTATGCAAACTTGTTTGTATATCAGTGAAGACTAGTAATTTTTTTATGTATGAGCTTTGCTGTGTGAATCTAATGTGATCGCTGCATTATAATTCCACAAAGACTGGAAAAAAATCTCATGTTGTTGAATAGTTTATAAAAAATATTGTAAACTGAATTGCATGTCAGGTTTGTATATGAATGAATGAATCCTAAAAGCCACAGTGATGATTTATTTTACTTTTTCCAGTGCTGATTGTTTATCAACTTTTGTTATTTTTTCAACACTAATTAGTATTTGTAAAGTAGTGCTATATATGAACTTGCAAAACATATTGCTTCCTGTACAAAATCAGAATATACATACGTGTATAAATAAAAATTATTAGAATATTTTCAGAACTAAAATATATTAATGCTGTCCATGAATTTTAACAATTTTTGTGTTCTGCATTCACTGTAAAACTATTCAGAAGAGCGAGCTGAAAAACTATTCATATGAATACACTTTCATGAAAACTTCTCCTTAAATTGCAACTGAACAGATATGAAATTAAGACACACTTGATTTTATGTTTAGAGGAAAATAAAACAAAAATCCCTCTTCAAAGTCTTCAGAACCGGCATTTCACACCCTTTCCCTAAGAACTGGTTTACTCTCTGATTTATTTCATATTAGTTGGCAAATTATTCTCAAATTGCAGTGTTTGATGCAGTTGACTTGCTATAGTAAGTAAATAAATAAAGCTCCCTACTTTGTTACTAGAGCTATTTAAAATATAATAATGCAGGCAATGATTCTCAGGATTTAGCCTGACTAGGAAATCATTTGGAAACAGTGGTATTTTTTTTCTCTGATGGTCTATTTACTATTATGTAGGGTGGAGAATGAGGTCTTCATTTGGATAGTTCAGTGTTCAGTGTTCTGATCCAAAAAGGCATAGTTAGTTTGAACTGTTTATTCAATTTATATTGAAGTGCTTTCTTTACTACAAAGGGCTAAACCACTTATGACTCAGGAGATAATTAAAAATATTTGGGGTATTTCGGTACACCATGTTTGCATTGGCTGATGAGTCTCAAAAAAATTAAAACAGTTTATATAGAAGTAGCTCATTTTAACTCACTGAAGAAAGATTTATTTTGCTTTTCCTCTTCTTTTCTAAACAAACATACAAATACAAGCCAGACCTTGAAGATCAGACAAAAGTCTAAAAAATAATCACATTTCCCTAAAGAATATTTGTTTACTAATTTTTATTTTTAAATATGGAGTTCGTTTCTTAAAAAGTAGGCATAGAAAGTAAAAGTTTGTTTGGAGATACTTCAGAAAGATGTGCAAAGGAGCCTTTTAAATGTAATCTGTGTTGAAAAGATACTCTATCGTACTTTTGTCTATCATGCTATCTAACTGCATTCAGTTCATTCAGTCTTCGTATCTGTTATAATAGTATGTCTCAGAAGAAATTCAAGCCATCTACTCTTTTTTTCATGTATTCTTAATGGAATGAAAAAGAGGAACAAAAACTACAATGAAAAGTAGTTTGAAATTGTGTTTTGGAATACAGGTTTTCCTAGAACATGTTAAGACGTAGGATTCCACCACATCTAATTAATTCAACTTTGCTTTGTATGCAGCATATCCATGCTCTGCCTTTTATGCTTTTTAAATCTCATGAAGTATCTACAACAAAATATTTGCAGATGATCTTATGGGCTGTGTTTTACTCTGCTTTCAGTGTGGATCCTATTAAATCCTCAGAGCAGACACTAGCAGTTGCACTTGAACAAAAGCATTTCCCATTTATTTTTCTGCTTCTGTGCATAACACCAACTCTTCACTTACTATATTAAGTCTGTTTAGCTTTTAACTCAAAGTCTGTCATTCTGTTCTAGTTAATGAAAAGGCTTATTGATGTGTTAATCGTATAAAATGTTTGCCTCCTTTTTAAAAGTGTAGTTGCACAGATGTGTTAGGTTGGTGGCTCTTCAAGACATAAAGAGTAGTCTGTGGTTCAAGGAGGAATGGTGTGTCGTAAGCAGGAAAGTGTGGTTTTAATTAGTGTAACCATAACTCCAACCACAGGACCAATAATTAAATCAGTATGGTCCAATTGCTATTTCAATCAGATTCAGATTTTATAGTCTGCTGTCTAATACTGTAGCAGTCTTACTTCTTTTAATCATTTAAATTGCATCTTATAAGCAAAATCCTATTTTCACCATTTATGACAGCACTGCAGAAAGGTTTGGTGTTGTAAAGCAGGATACAAAGGGCTGTGTCTTACACAATCTTTAAGTCTGTAATGCAGCACTACTTGCCAAGGCAGACTTTAGGTGGGGCAGCAACAAGACCAGCAGGACACTGGCCAGTGATGCAGAAACTGGAATTACTCAGCAGGATGTATTTTTCCAGCTGTTCAGTAATTTCTGTTTAAAATCACATATGCGTGCATGCATGTGGGCACACACACACACATACAGCCCATTGATGCCGCCTGCCCGTGCAGCACCACGTGGACACCCATGAACTGGGCACTTGCTCTGACCACTCAATCTGTTGGCCCTGACTGGGAGCCCAGCCCCTACAGATGTAACCACTCCAGCACGGGCCCAGCCTGCTGCACCATGCCTGACATCCAGGGATATCTCCTGTCCCACACTGAGAGGCTATTGTTTAGGTGAACTTTGGAAAAGATCTGCTTATATTCTGTCCAAAAATTATAACTGAGTTATTCTGCAAATGAAACTGGCTTGGTTTACCTTTGAACAGTCTCCTTATATTTGTGTGGAATCCAAGAGTTACTTTGCTATGGTTGAGATTATAGTCTTAGTAGTGACTTAGGATAATATTTCATTCCTAAGGTTCTGATGTTGTTCCTGATATGTATACTTCCCTTATTCCATATACAAATCACCACCTCAACATTTTTATGTGACCTTTTGAGAGCTATTTGAGTTTCATTGTGTTGAAATCCACCACATTTCTGATAGGAAAAAACCAAACCAAAACAAAAAAACTCCAAAAGAAACGCTAAATGGAAAGCTGGAGAGAGAAAATTCTGTGGCAGCATATTTTTCCTTCCTGAAAATTAGGCACACACAACAATGAAAAAAAAATTAACGAAATCTTTATTTCCCTCTTAGTGTAATTACTTCCTCTATAACCATCATGACAGTATTAAACCTATTAAATGTAATGCTGATAGCTGGAAAATAGATGATTCAAGGCACTGTGCAGCAAATACCATACAGCTTTAATTTTTGCATAATGCTTCATTTATCAACAGTGCCTTGAGGACTTTTCCTGTGCTGAACTCAATTTTTCTGTTGCATAAGATGAATTAGTTTTCCTACTGGTCAAAACTGTAATATTTTGAAGAAAGAGGTTAGTAGTATAGGATCAGCATGTTTTCTCAATAATGATACCTCTTGCTTGAATGAGTTACAGGTATTTCCCATTTACATATTAATTTCTAAATAAATAATTAGAATATGAGTGCCAATATGAGACCAAATGTGTTGACAATGAGAGACATTAAAAATGGGGGATTTCAGCTATTGATTTTATCACATAGAGATTATATTCCCTAAGGTACAGGTAAACCTCCGTGCAATTTCAGGAATATTGTTGGACTAATGTATTACAATAACTTGAAAAAAAAGTAAATAAATACAGTGCTCTTAACATCAAAAGACTACATTTTTAATGAGGATTAAGATATATTTTTGTTTACATTTTATGTAGGTAAAGGAAACCTTAATTAAAAAGTAAGTGCTAATTATTTTTTTTAAAGGCAAACCAGAAACTCCATGGAAAATAATGAAGATGGAATTACCTATTTCAAATTGGACAAGTTATTTTTAGGCAGAATGGACTTCCCATCTTTGAGCCTAGGCTAGAAGTGTATTTGTGAAAGAACAGATAGATGTGTCCTTCATAACTATTATAACAGAATAAATAAGTGGTTGCTACTGTCAAATTATAAGTTTTAATTATTAGGCTGGACCTTAATAATGGTAAGTCAATGTTTAAGTCTTTGTTGTGCACAAAAGCAGCTTCACTAATGAAACACAAACAAATCACCCATGTATTCCAAATGTTTTTAAAATAAAGATTGAAGTGAGAATAAAGACAGCCTATAAAAAAAAGCCTTGAAAATGTGGAAAGCATAGATAGAGCTTATCAAGGTAAAACCAATCATATTAAAAGTTTCACTTCATCTGGCCAATAGAAATTGTAAAAAAAAAATAAATGCATTTTTCTCTTTGTGATGCACCTGTCATGTTGATAATCAGAGCTGTGTAACTCTTTTGCAGGTAAGACAGACCATTGTCATGTCCAAGTGCACAAAGTACGTGAAACAGTTCCTGAGACATAGATACTGCTGTCCCGTTTTGGATTTAATATCAGTGCAGTATTAAATTGTCTTCAGTTCCCTACACTTCTTATTTTCATATAGGCACACAGCATTTCTCAAACACAGAAACTCAGAATTCCATCTCTCTGGGGCCACCTTTAGACACAGGTAAAGTAGCTGTTATGGGTGTCTGGACCTGCTAAATTAAAACCATAACCTTCCTATTTCCCTCCCAGCCAAAGACAAAGAATTGGGCTGGTGAGGGCAACATCAGAAGTGTGCTGGGAACCAATACAGACCAGAGCAATATCAGGTGCCCAGGGCAGCCCAGGAGACATTGCTGCCACTGCTGTCCTACTGCCTGTTCTCCAAAGTCGAGTAGTGCCTTTTGCTGTATTTCTCCAAGCTATATGGCTAGTGCTTGCTAGTATGTAGCAGTCCTTAAATGAATTATGAATAAAATGGAAACGATTTTACTAATCTTTTGGATTTTGAGACTGTAGGTTGAAACTAGGTTGCATTTTCAGACTGTTCCATGCAGTTATGAAAGCTAAGGCTAATACATGTGTCTATGTACTTCTGTGTCTTTATAAGTATGTACGTTTGTGCACAAATTGGTGACCCCGACATGATCCGTTTAAGGATCTGATGTGATGGGTTTATGAACCGCCAGGCTGAGTGGCAGGCTGCGAGTCCCACAGAACATTGAATGAGCTGCTGAAAGGAAGCAGGAATTGAAAAAAAAGTCCCTCTGGAATTAAGAGGTGAGCTGTGGGAAACTTGGGAATCAGGTGTTCTTCCCCTATGAGAGACGTATATGGACTCATGAAGGGTCTTCTAGTCAGATCCGGGAGTCCGTGCCTCAGTCTTCTCAAATGGTGACCCCTATGGTGGTGTTCCAAAGCCTTGGAAGAATAAGGACAGAACTGATCGATAAAAAAGACAGCTCGTGGAAGAGGGCTGCATTCCAGAGGAGACGTCTTGGCTGAACTATCGTCTTGCTGGCTGGATCAGGCGGACAACCTGCATCAAGACAGGTGAGCAGCCAAGAAACTTTAGAGACTTTGAAAGAAATGAAAGTGTGTTCATACAGCAGCCAATTGTATGATGCTGTCGCGGAGGGGAACTCCATGTCGGGAATGCATTTAGCACCTTGGTGGCAAATTCTGACTATTCTTTGCCAAGTGTGGACTAATTATACTAACGGTGCTAAACCAGAGGAAGCTGTAAATTCCACCGACAGCGTGACTCTTCTCAACACACCGTCAGCAGTGACGATTCCGTCCACACCTCCTCTGCCCCCAAAGCTTCTGTCACTGATTGCAGTGACCCTCACAACACAGGACCAAGCATGGGAACAGGACAACTCGGACAATGATTCCATTGACACTGATAAACCTTTTGATCCAGGTCCTATAGATCTGGAAAAGGAGCTAAGACCTTTCCCCCACCCCCTTGTCTCTCCTGATGCATTGATTGTATTTTTGGGGAGGGTGAAAGGGGGTCTGAGGGATTGGTGGCAGGAATGCAAGTGGGAAACGCTTAAGGGAGGGGTTTTGGGAGTCGCTATGGCATAATAGGTTAGTGATAAATAGCTATGTAATTACATGAATGATTTTTGCCCTGAGCCTGGTGGTGCATACAGCTGTGGTTTGTGTCCAGGCTCAGAGATGTAAATATGGGCTTCTCTGTTATGACTTTTTGACTGAACCAGTTCTTGTTTGGTGTGCCCTTCCACCTATGTATAATGTTAATCCAAAAGAAGTTGATATTGTTTATTGTCTTTCTGTAGATGCTAGTGTAGTAGGAGGCTATGATGGGAACGTATTGCAGCGGTTCTTCTCTTATAAATCATCTTGTTTGGTAGGCAGTTCAGAATGTGAGTCAAAATTGCCACTGCTTTTTGTTGTTGGTTCAAGGACACGGCTGTGAGGATTTTGATGGTATGTGCTGCGTGGATTTTAGGTGCCCCATTGCAGCAACATGTTACCAAAATCTGAGAAAATGTCAGCCTTTTTGGCATCCATTCACTCAATTGACAGTATTGTTTGTTTGCTGTTACCTTGGCTGCTGTCATGTTTGCAAGGGCCCTGCAGAACACGGCAAACCTGGTACTAGCTGTTCAAAAACAAAAAGGGGAAATTGTAAAAATGTACAGAACAGAGACAGTGGGTTGTTTTGACATTGATAATATGTCTTAGTTGCTTTTTTTATTTGTTCTATTACAAAAACTAATGACTCGTTCGGTTTCAAAGGTTCTTTGCGTGCAACAGGAAGGGGGAGATGCAGGAGCGGGCTGGAAACTAGGACCATGCGTGGCAATCAGTTAGCTGAGGGGAATGTGCTCCAGTGTGTATAGGCACATCAATTAACATGATGAGTCATGCTGAGAGAGCATAGGGGAGTGGGGGACGGATGGCGCCAAGTATGGCACCAAGTAAAGATAACACCTTGCTGCTGATTGATGGTAGTTAACCACCAATCGGGGACTGCCTAGTATGCAATGCTTAGCTCAAAAGAACTAATCTGTTTAGAATGCGCAACTTCTGAAAGTATATATATCCATGTTTTTATACAATAAATTGACATTTGCTTGCATCAAGCTGCGTCCTGTCTCTCCATCGCAGCACTTTTGCTTGGCATTCTCAGATAATTACTGGTTACCAGGAGCTGTCCTTTTAATTAGGCATGTAGCACTACAAGATTCATAACAAAATTATATGCTTTAGCATTTTCAAGCATCATAGGGAAATAGTCCATAAATAAGAGCTTGCTGCCACATACTGTAGACATTGCATTACAGGGATTTTCACTAGGTATTTACTAGAGGTCTTTTAAGATTCATCTTAATAGCAAGGTGTAACATTGATCCAACAGAGACATCCTGAGAGCTAATAGACTCTTTATAGGCAGACTGTACCTATTAATTTATAGTGAAGGTAATTTCTATCCTCACATTGAATAGAAAGCAGCTGGGACAAAGGAGAAGAAAAGCTTTTGATAGCCACTGCCCGCCTTCCTGCCAAAATTATCTCATGCTTTGTAGATCCTCTCTCTAAAACAGATCATTGAGCAATTACCTGGTTCTGCTTACACTTTCAACACCTTCTAAAGGCACTACAATCTTCTCAGAATGAGACCCCATGCACAAAGGTGAGCAGTGTTCTTGTGCATTCAGGGCTAATCAGAGAGTAAAGAAAAAGTCAAATTCCTGTGCATCAATTAATACCACTTCAAGTTAAAGGTGATTTTCTTTCAGTATTTCCACTTTATGGTATGCACACTGGCTCCCATTCAGCTAAACATTTATGCTAGACCAGGTTATTACTTTGAACAGAGAAAAAAGATTTGAAATCAGAAGCTCCTGCAGATTAGGAAGCAGCTGTGTTCCTTCAGTGGCCATCAGGCCTTTTTTGCTTCAGCAGTACTATGTTGATCTCTTTTTTTTCCCTCTTTCTGTTGAAGATTTATCCCACTTAATGTTAGATGTTGAAAAGAAACACCTTTATCAGGAGAGAAATTAGCCTAGGCTCTTGAATGCAAATAATGAAAAATAAGTACATCCTTGCTTTGACTGTAAAGGGAACCCAAGGCTGCTTTTCTCCCAAGTTAGATAACTCCTTCAATAAAGCTTCCCATCCTACACACACACGCCCACGCCCGCGCACGCACGCACGCACACACACAAACACACTCTCTCTCTCTCAGGGAACTTCTGCCCTTGAAAACACTTATCTCCAAAATCAATAATAATTGCTAATAACAGATTGGAAGGAATTATTACAACAAAAGGAAATTTACTCATATTCAGACAAACTACTACAGAAAAAACATAATATCCAAGTGTTCTTATGTTACTGTGCCTGTGAGGCTATTGTACCTGTTATGCTCTTTACTTAATCACCTTTCTCTTTGCCTTCTGCTCAATACATTTCCCAATACTGTTAGTTTCTTCTTTCTTCATTCCATCACTAAATCATATCCAGTTTATTGGGGAAAAAAGGAAAGGAAAAAAAAAAGAAAAAGATTAATTGTGTGCTCCTAATATTTACCAACCATTTTTGCATGACTTCAGAAGGAAAATCTGGGACTTACTATCTCAAGGAAGCAAGTTTCTGATATTTCCTCCTGCCAAAGCTTATAGATGCGGTTAATTATTTGCTCAGAGACATATTTAAAAGAATGGAGCTACTACCACAAAGTTAGAAACATGCATAAGACTTAGCAGGCTCAGGGCCTAATTAAATATGTATATTTTCTCTCTTCTCATTTAGTTGCAATAAAGAAAACTGGAGAATTTTAAAATATTGTACATGGCTTGTCTTATTGCATTTCTACTGTGATGGTGCAATTTTAATCAACCTAGCGATGTATATTAATAATGTTAATGGAACATGTTATTATATTACTATCTTTTACAATTAACCTAATTTTTAGGATTCTGGTATTGCATAAGTATGAGAAAATATAAACTTAAACACCTCAATTAATAAAACAGTATCAGATAACATTTAAATATTACTAGTATGGAAATAAGCAAAGACTGTTGCCATAAAAGTAGTGAAATACATTACTATTTCACTCTTTCAATTTTTTTAAAAAAATAATAGAAAATGATCAGGGAATGATGAGGATTTCTGAGTGAGCCCTGTTACTAGGACAATATTTTTTTCAGAGGTATTTGGCTAGAAATGTTAGGGTGTTATATGAGTAGGTTACTAGTAAGTAACTGAGGTAAGAATGGTCATTTATTTTCAATAGCATCTTTCACATGAAAGCTAACTTAGAGGTTTTAGAATGATTTACCTTTAACTGAAGGTAAATTCTGTGTGAGTGCCATCCTGAAGTTATTTGCCTTGTCTTTTCCCCATAGCAAAAGCTATTAGCTCTGATAGGATAGGTATTATGGAAAAGAAAATTTAAGTCAGCAGAGCAGTAGTTGTTGGAACATTGTGAAGAAAAAAGTATAATATTCTCTTGTGAAAACAAAACAAGTCCTCCATTTCTAGAATTTACCACTTGTCATTATTCTGTGAGTTCAAACTCTCACTAGATACCTTTACAATACTTCAAAAATATTAATATCTTTTGTACTTGTTGACAGATTAGTTTCTTATCTGTTTTAAAAGCTAAAATGGCAGAATATTTGTGAATGCTATTATTCATCTCTTGATGATGACAGGTTTCTTACAAATCAAAAGAAAGTTAACAGGAGACAGAGAAGCTCACTAAAAGGTTTGTTTGGCGCCTTTTTTTTTTTTTTTTTTTTTTTTTTTAAGGGGGGGAGGGGTGTCCTGGAGAAATAAGATAATATATCATATTTAGCTGGTTCTAATTTGAGAGATCATTCTAGGAGCAACTCAGTAAAACCCAAAATTATATTAAAGGGTGGAAAACATTATTTAGATTAATATCTTTCTTTCCATTTTTGCTTGCTGTAGAATCATATTAGATGTTTATACAATATTCACAGAAATATAAAGAAAAATATTGGAAATAACAATAAATTCATCACTAAGAAGACTAGGAATATAACATTTCTCAAAACATAAATTACTGGGCTTTAATAGGCTACCTTCAGAAGGCTGTATTGGAGATAAGCAATCTGAAGTGAGAAATGTGTTGAGTAGGAATGTTTATGAAATTTCTTGAGGAAATAAATGATAATCCATTTGTTTCATGTAGTGTTCAAGAACTGAACCACACAAATTTTTCATAATGTCTCGAGTCTCAAGAGGATTTCTAAACTAAATCCCGTAGAGGAACAGTATACTCAGGATGACTCATGCTGTCAATATGAGATCATATAACGGCAAGCAGAATCGGGGAAATGCACAATGGCTTGCACAGAAAGAGGGAAGTTTTTATTTTGTTCACTTTCCCTGACACATTAGAAAATAAAACGACCACCATCACCACCCACCCCCCTTCATCTTTCATTGATAAAGGGAATTTCTGGCTTAAATTCAAAAATTAAGAAAGATGAATTAAAGTGGATCTTAGGTCAGCTGTTCAATCAACCCAACAGGCTATTTCCAGCATGATCAGAAGACAATGTGTTTTTCTCTACAAAAGCTGTGTTTGAGGTATGAGAGTGTCTCACCTAATTTTACAAATACACTGTGCAAATATCTGCCTCTGAAACCATCATCCTAGTCTCATTTTATAAACAGTAGATAAACCAATATATATTCTAGGAGTGAGCTCTCAATCATTAGGATAGGAAAAAATATTTCTGCTCCTCATAATTTGTATGGTTACACTACAGTATAATATGCCAATTAATGGTAGATGATTCACTTTTGCAGGGTCTTCTTAAAAGCCAGCGGAAGCCTGAAAAACTGTCTTGTTATAGGGCAGGTGAAATCCCCTCAGTAAGTTGCTGGTTAAGTGTTTAGAAAGAAAACTAGAGGAGAAGCAGACAAATGCAGAAAGGCAACCAAGTTGGAGGGAATAATTTAGTGAAGGTGAAGCCATAGAAATTGTGAGTTCTCAAGACACAACAAAAGGCTCCTGAAAAGATAAAAAATATGGTCAGAAACAGATGAGAGTATATTCAATGGTTCAAATCTTGCATGAGATTTTCTAATTTTTTCTTTCATGAGAAAGCAATGCATGGGAAAGCAATTTGTGGTATATTCCATAAATACACATATGACATGATATACACTATAGGAAAGGCAAAGTAGATGCCCTACTGAAGAAGTGGAATTATATGATAAATTAAATGCTGAGCTCAATAAAATATTAATAAATAGTAGAGTACCTGTTTACTTAAACTGCAATATGGATTGTATCAAGCATTAAAAAGAAAAACTTAGAATATGGATCGTATCAACATCATGCTGTCCATCCAAGGTGGAATTGGCACTGTGACCAGCTAAGGGCTATGGTAGATTCAGTGTAATGAGGGCAGAAATCACTGCCTTTCTGAAACCTACTGGTAGCCTAGAACAACACTGTAATGAAAAAGCAGATTATTTAGTCACAGTGCCTTCTGGAGAAACTATCCAGAAAACACACAAACAAAAGGAAAATAAAATATTTATTTCTTGGGCATGCACAGGACATGGTTCAAAACTGACTGTTGCAGTCACTAATAACAATAATCTAATCATATTTACAGTAAAAACTACCCTAAAAAAAAGTTTCTCCCAGTAACTCTCCCAGTGATTTCACTTCAAAATCAGTATAATACCAAAAGAAAACCCAGGCAACCTTTTTTGTTTGGTTGGATGTTTTTTCATTTGTTTCTTTCTTTCTTTTAGAGGGATGATAAAAGAAATTGTCAGAAGGACATAGCGTACTTTCACATAGTACAAAGCTGTTTAAGGACACTATGTTAAAAGGTCATATTTAATGTCTGTAACCTATCAGAACATATCCTTGACAAGGCAGAAATTAGGAAACTGTGGCAAGATAATGGATAGCCACAACAAGATGGCCAAAAAATTTAGAAAAACAACTTATTAAATATATTTAAACAAGTAATATAACACAACAGAAACATGAATTTGACAAAACACCCCTGAAGAACCAATGATCAATGTGCAAAAGGATCTTTCAGGATGATAAAGCCATAGCCATCAAGCTACATCAATTCTGTGTGCAAGTGTTCAGGTGCTAAGAAAGTTTCCACAGTGGTGCCATTTTTCATGGAAGAAAAATCACAGTTAGTGACTCAGACTGAAGTGTCAACTGAGAAGTTTTGAGAATAACCTTATAAACTGAAAAAAAGAAGTTTCTTCCTCTGCCTTTTATTCATTAAAAAGTTCTAAAGGAATTAAAGGGGTGAAATACTCCCATTACTAATTCTAAGAATGTACGGTTTAAATACTGTCAATACTAAAGTAAACAACTTCAGTAGAAGAAGCTATCATGAAAAGAAGAATGAGTAGGAATGTGGGTAGATATCTACATAAATCTGGTACAATGGTGAAAAGTAAGTGAAAAAATAGTAAATTACAAGGAAAAAGTTTTAGAACAAAGAAAAGGCAACTGCTTTTCAGACAACACATCATTAAACTGTAATTCAGCACCAAAATAGATTTCTAATGCCAACTTTGTGCATAACTGCAGGAAAAAAAGTTAGACAATGCACTGGTGAAAAACTCCAAGAGCTAATTAAAAACACCTCTGGAGAGATCCTTAAACTGCAAGTTTCTGAAAGCTAAGAGGGTATAATGGGGGAAGTTTCACTGTACATTTCCCCACTCTTGTATTCTTTTAAATATCCATTTCAAGCCAGTGTCAGCAAAGTACTGGAACAAACAGACACTTTGTCTGACTTAGTAACAGACATGTTAATGTATATCATGGTGTTCATGTATAAATATAATACATAATAGATACACATTTGAGATATGAATTATACATTATTACCAAAGAATAAACCATATAAGAAGAAACCATCATAAGAAACCTTTATAATGGCGTTTCCTATTTCATTTTCATTTTATACTTGTGCTATTTTTAAAGAAAATGGATTTTGTAGGTATGTCTTTGTGATTTTTCTAAAGAAAAACTTATGTAATACTTGGTTTATAGTAGCTTTTAATTACTTTTCAGCATCTGGTAAAACTGTTCTAGGAAAACACTAATTTCCATATTTACATTTTCCTTTTCTGTAATTGTGCTTCAGTGTCAGTCAAACAAGACTTCAGCAAAATTAAAACCAAAATGAAGCAAAACTCTGAATTCAAGCACAATAATTTAGATCAATTAAATAATATGCATGTAATGAAATTTAACAGTCTGAAGACAGAAGCTGATAATTAAAGTACATTTTTACTATACCTACAATGGCACAAACAGCATAAAGAAAAAATGACACTGATAATATATTTGTTTCTAACTGTTAATGTAAGAAGAATTATACTAATCAAGGAAAATTAATATATGTTAACTCAATTTTTATATATAAACATAAAATATGGTATCAAATCTGCATATGAATAAGAATTAGATTGTTGAGAAATTAATCCATATTTGCATAAGTTAAATAGCTGTTTAGATTCATTACAAACATATACATATTTCTACATAAAGACATTTTAAAGACTGGAGCTAACATTAATTGGCTAATCATCTTCAAATAATATTCTGAAATGTGTGAACACTCCATTTCAAAATTACAGTCAACATTTAATTTCAAAGTCATGGTAGCAGCATTTTATTATTCATTTCATGCTAGTAATCATCATGGGAAAGGCTTTAAGACACCAGACAAGACTGGGGCACCTCCCACATATCAACTTCCAGCAGAAGTTGCAAACATTAAAATGTCCTCTGTGCCTTTGTTTCAAACCAGAAGGCCAAAATTATAGTCAGCTGTTGTAGCATCAGCTGATATCTGTAGAAGACAGATTCTTTTTGTTTCCTTCGTTTCTTTTTTTTTCTTTTTCTTTTTCTTTTTTTTTTCTTTTTCTTTTTCTTTTTCTTTTCTTTTTCTTTTTCTTTTTCTTTTTCTTTTTCTTTTTCTTTTTCTTTTTTTTTTTTTGTGACTGGAACTCAAACACCTTAGATCCTGATATT
This sequence comes from Falco biarmicus, assembly GCF_023638135.1. Lineage (NCBI taxonomy): Eukaryota > Metazoa > Chordata > Aves > Falconiformes > Falconidae > Falco > Falco biarmicus. The sequence goes on along the minus strand of NC_079289.1, from coordinate 99,736,132 downwards.
ACTTCTGTTCTTGTCCTCAGCTTAATATCAATAATTTTACCTGAAACAATTAATGGCCATATAATTACTGAAAAGCCCTTCAGCTTTAAAGTTTTCTCAAACTATTATCTTTATTTTATAGGATATTAGGTGAAAAAATAAAACCTCTTTATTTTCTGTATTATTGAGGACAGTCAGCAGTGCAGCATATTGCCCTGAGAGGCTATGCCATCCCCATCCTTTGAGGGATTCAGTTCTCAGCTGGACCAAGACCTGAGCAGCCTGGTCTGACCTCAGAGGTGGCCCTGCTTCTGGCAGGGGGTGGGCTACAGACCTCCCAGGGTCCCTTCCATGATCTGCACAACTTCTCTATGTCATGTCAGCACAGAGAATAAATAATATCCTCTAAATAATTTTAGTCATTTTACCTCAGTAACAAAGATCTGTTGGAGTTAGCGAAGTCCCTTCAGGTCACACTAGGTGAATAAATAAGAATGGGGATGTTTTGGACAGTTGGATTGTTGCCATCTGCTGTGGTATCTGGAATTGATCACTCAAGTTCTTCATGGAATGAAAAAAAATTTTAAAAGACTATTAACCTTGTAATTCTGTTTCTGTTTTCTGAGGAGAGTATAGTGTGCCTGAACATAGTCCTACAAGATGCTACAGGAAGATTAAAACGGGCAAGAATTCCATATGAAACTAAGATTAGATTTTCCTTGCTTCAGAAAGCACTTGTTGTAAAAGTATGTTCAGAAAGAAAGTTTTCTTGGAATCAGGGGAGGATCTTAGAATCGCAATGCATCAAGATTTAATGCATTGGTTCATTGAGATTGTTACCCTGGGACTGAGCTAGTCAAGTAAAGGAGCAACTAGGACCTTGAACTCAATGCATAAGGAACAGGGTAAAGAATATTTGGGGTTAGAAAGCTGAACAAGAAAACTCTGACGTTTGAGGCTGCTGTGGTCTCATTTTTCTGTGCCCACAAACACACTGAGTACTGAACTTTGTTAGACTGAGGTAGCTGAAGACGAGAGATTTGTGATTATTTCAATATATCTATAACTTCTAAGAAAAAAATAAAACAAAACAAAACTTCAACTGCCATTTAATCAAAGGAATTTCGCTGATTCATTCTTGATGTCCTGCCTCTACTCCTTTACTGCCCTGTGCCTTGGCACATGTACGCAGTCATTTTAATTCCTGGACTCCATGATCTTAAAAGTCTTTTCTAGCCTAAATGGTTGTATGTTTCTGCACCACAGACTGCACAGGTGGATTTTCTCCAGTGGAATTTCTCAGCTATCTGAGAGAAAACAAGCTTCAGCAGCCTGGGTGGCCTAAGGAAGTGACGACTTCACTAGCTTTTGCTGTAGAAGATAGGGATGTCCAACAGAGGTCTCCCAAGCCATACAAACGGGTACTGCCCTTCTGAAATACTACATATTCTTCTGCCTCTAGCGGAGTGCACAGATTTAACGTCTGTTTTACTCTTAAAATTGCTGTCAATATATACAACATGGTTTAAATGGAACTTGAGAAATAGTTTATGGCTTTTTTCTGTGCAGCATCTTGTAATCATGAAAACAACATCAGGAAAAGTGTAGGTAGCTGGTCTAATTTGCAGTGTTTGTGTCACGTGTTAGACGTGAGTGGTATCGTTTGACCTGTTGCAGCTGCTTTCTGTGGTTTGTTGTTTTCAGTCACCTAACACCAGGAAGGCTCCTAGTCCTTGCCTTTCTTTCACATATGTGCAGCATTTCTTTCTAGTTTCTCGCATGCTTTGTTGAAAGAAGTCCTTGTACAGACTAATTGTGATATAATTCGTAGAATGCCGCTGGAAAGTGGAAGGATCCCATTTAATCTCTGAGAAATGTAATCATAGAGCCATAGAATAACTCAAGGTGGAAGGGACCTATAAGAGTCAAGTCCACCTCCCTGCTCCTTGCAGGACTACCTAAAATTAAACCATGTAACTAAGAGCATCATCCAGATACTCCTTGAACTCTGACAGGCTGATAAACTAAAAAACCTCCAGATTTTATTTTAGGCAAAATATACTAAGCTGAAGGTTCTGATGGGTTAGTGGGAAGCCTGAAATAAAATTTGATACAAGCAGTCCCACATTTTTTTCTTGGCAGTACCCACACTCTTTTCATCTATGGATATATTTTGACAGTACATTGCATGAAAAGCTAAGTTATGTTTCCTTTCATTTAAAAGGTGCAAGAAAAATTGCATAATACTTAAAAGGTATTTGCTGCCACTGATAAAAATGTATTCTAAATTGCCCAACCTGTTCCTATTTTCTGTTCTTTTCTTGTCCCCTTTTTCCATCTTGTAATTAAAAATCTGTACTTAGCTTGCTTAATAAATCTTCTGTCTAGGAGATAAATCTTTTTGTGTCATTAATGCAGTTCAGACATTAGCTGAAGAGACAGAAGGAGAGGATATGAAGCTCTCCTTCTGTGTAATGTTTTTTTTTTTTTTTTTGAAGAGGTGTAGAAAGCCAATCATAGAGGTCTGGGTAATGGATTTGCACCAGAGAGATGTTTAAGGGTGCTGCAGACTGAGAATTAGTTTCTGACAAACAGCTAAAAGGCACTGTGGGTATTAGTGTGTTGTGAAGATGTTTAGTTGGGTTTGTTGGGGGGTTTTTTGTGGTTTTGGATTTTTTCATTTCTGCATGATTAAATGAACATTTTTTATTTTTGCATACGAAATTGAGAGAGAAATACTGGCCTATTGACATAGGAGAGATGGTTACTCTGAGTGAAATTCATCTCCCCTAACTCTAGCTGCCTGAAAAATGGGCACCCAGTCAGAACTATTTGTCTAGGCCTTTTCTCCCTCCCCTTTTAGTCAATGGAAAGGAACAGATAACTGCCACAGACAATTCATCCCCCCTATCTCAGACACACAACCAAGATGGGATGAATTACCTTCCGGGAGTTGCTTCTTTCTCTTGAGTAACTACATACTACATGGCTACATTTCTAGCTCTGAGCAGCCATTTAACTTTTAGACGGCTGGCTGAGCTGAAACACCCTCTCAATGTACATTTGTAGTGCAGATTTCTGTTTGCAAACAAGGAAATTAAAAACTTGGCAAAGCTATTCCATATGCTGGAAGCAAATACTCAGTGTATGTTACCAAGAAAACAGTATTTGCATGGAATGCACTTCGTGTCTTTCATCTACTTCTGTGCCAGTGAACTGATGGGTCCAAACAGATATTTTCAAGCCAGAAAGATGAAGGGGCTGAGGAGCAGCAGGACAGAATAGGCATCTAAAAATGTTTTTGGATAACTTTTCTGAGAAATCAGTAATTATAGGTGCTTTGCATAGCTATAGATAAGCAAATTGTCACTGACTTTCAGCTTTCTAATAACACATCATTCAAAACTCTTCAGGGGGTTACTTTTAGTGTTTGAATAGTGAATTCAGAGCTTATGAACTGATCAACCAATACAGGAGCTGAGAACTGTTTTGTCCCAGGTCAGCTGCAGCAGAATCAGTGAAAGATGTAACCTACCACAAGGGACTGTGCAAGGGTAGTACTATGCTAGCCCACATAAATTGTGCAAAGGGATGAACAGAAGTTGTATCTTATCACAGAATCATATAGCATCATAGAATCATTTGGGTTATAAAAGACCTTTAAGATCATCAAATCCAACTGTTAACCCAGGACTGCCAAGTCCATCACTAAACCGTGTCCATAAGCACCACATCTAAACATATTTTAAACACCTCCAGGGGTGGTGATCCCAACACCTCCCTGGGCAGTCTGTTCCAATGCCTCACACCATCTCAGTGAAGAAACTATTCCTAATATCCAGTCTAAACATCCCCTGGCACAGCTTGAGGATGTTTCATCCTGTCACTTGCTGTCCGGAGAAGACACCGATACCCACCTGTCTACAGCCTCCATTCAGGTATCTGTAGAGAGCAAGAAGGTTCCCCCCTTGAGTGCAGGAGCAGGCTGGAAACTAGGACCATGCGTGGCAATCAGTTAGCTGAGGGGAATGTGCTCCAGCTTGTCTAGACAACAATTAACATGATACAGAGCATAGGGGAGTGGGGGATGACGGATGACGCCAAGGATGGCACCAAGGAAGGTAACCCCTTGCTGTTAATTGCTGGTAGTTAACCACCAATCAGGGATTGCCTAGTATGCAATGCTTAGCTTCAAGAACCAATCTGTTTAAAACGCGCAGCTTCTGAAAGTGTATATAAACTCGTGCTTCTGTACAATAAATTGACATCTTGCTTGCATCAAGCTACGTCCTGTCTCCTCATTCGCAGCACTTGAGCCTCCTCCTCTCCAGACCAAACAACCCCAATTCCCTCAGCCATTCTTCTTAAAACTTGTGCTCTTGCATGCTTATTTATAAGCCTCTACATTTTGAAACATCAGGCCAGGGAAAAGAGGGTTCAGATCTCAGGCTTCAGCAATTTAAAAACCAACTGAAGTAAAAGTTAAACTCAAAGTTTTGACCTGAGCACGATGTATGCACCTTGCCAATATATTAATAAAAACATAATATAAGCTCCTTCTCTACCTTCCAGATATTTTTTATTATTATTATTTGTAATTTTTTTTCTGGTCAACATGAGATTTCTGTGTATATGAGTTATCAACCATATTACCTATAATTTTTAAAAAACTTCAGTTACACCTCCAGTGAAATTACAGAAATGTCAGGCTTTCTTTTAAGCTCTACTTTGAAGTCATCTTTCCAATTGTATGTGAATACAAATGCTACTTTGATTATTGTCTTCTAAGCAAGGAAGCAGTGGGTATGTCATGGTAACTTTCATGTCATCTGTCAAGTGGTGAATCTGACATCTAACATTACACCAACGCAGCTACATTTTTCTATCAACCAGCAGATCTTTTGTGTGCACCCAGTGTCGCAAACACTCGGATTGTCCTTGAATCGGTCACTGTGAATCAGTTTCTCATAAGAGCTGAGTTGTATAATACAGATGTATGAAATGTAAGGAGAGGATATACAAAAGCTATATGAGTTTTCTGCAATTTCCCTTCTAGCCCAGGTAGATACCGAGACAAGACTGAGCTCAAGGGCTAGAGGCAAGTGGCAATAATAAATGACAATATTATTTTGTGGTTTTGTACAGAGAAAGTATATTATCCTTCTAGTTTCTTTACAAATACTATAACATTGATATAACGTGCTGTATTGAGTTTGTGCGGTTTTGCCAGGTTCTGGTATTAAGAGTCTGTATGGTGAACTCTGAGAAGAGGCCAGGGGCTATCCTGTGTCTGGCACAGTCAGTTCCACTGGCTACACAATGCACTCAAAATGTATTTCACAGAAGGACAAAACACTTCATTGCAGAAAGAACAGTGAGAATAAGAATTGTGAGAGAAACCCCTGCAAACACCAAGGTCAGAAATGGAAGGAGGGAAGGAGGTTCTCCAAGCGCCAGAGCAGAGGTTCCCCTGCAGCCTGTGGAGAGGACTACAGTGGGGCAGATATCCATACTGCAGCTCATGGAGGACCGCACTCCAGACCAGCTGGGTGTTTGCTGAAGGAACTGCAGCCTGGAGAGATGGCCCATGCTAGAGCAGGTGAAAAGTGTGAGAAGAAAAGTGTGAGCAGCAAAAAGGAGCTGTAATGAACTGACCTCAACCTCCATTCCCCATCCACCTGCACCACGGGTCAGGGAAGGAAACAGAGAGGTCGGGAACGAAGGAATGAGGCTGAGTCTGGGAAAGGGTGGGGAAAAAAATATTATTTTAATATTTTTGTCTTTGCTTCATAGTACCCAGCTCGCTTTTAATTGGCAATAAATTAGAATAATCTTCCCCAAGTAAAATCTGTTTTGCCTGTGACAGTAACTGGTATGGGATCTCCCTGTCTTATCTCAAACCATGAGCCTTTTAAGCTTATTTATCTACCTGCCTTGTTGTGGAGGAGCGAGAGGGCAGCTGGGTGGGCATGGGGCTGCTGGTCACGGTTAACTCACTACGCTTGCATGTCTTAATCATATTTTTCCATTGAAAGAAAATTTCTTATGATGAAGTCAATTTAAATAAATAACTGGGTTTAGATTGTTACAGTTTGTATAAATTCTACCTTGACAAGTTCTTTAAACTTTCCCTAAACTGAAAATGCTCTTTTTCTTTAATGCAACCAATTATTTAAGACTACTTTTCCTTCTGTGGAAGTAGAAGAATTCATAGCTGTGAATTTTGTCACATTTATGTAGTGTGGTCCTGGTAGACAAGTTTAATGTCAGTCGGTGGTATGCCCTTGTGAGGAAGGTAGACTGCATGCTGCATGAATAAAAGCAAAGGCAATATATCAAAGGAAGAAGTTATTCCCCTTTACTGAGGATACAGAGGTCACAACTAGAGTACTGTGTCCACTTCTTCACCCCTGCCCCTCTACTTCTCCCAAGCAATTTTGAAGAACTGAAGAGATTTCTGTGAAGGACCAAAAAGATATCCGACTGCTAGAATGTATGACTTACAAGGGGATACTGAGATACAACTGAAGTTTGTTTAGCCTGGAGAAGAGAAAATAAAGTTTGGATCTAATTGAAATGTTGCACTAAATAACAGTGGTTGGTTGAGATCTAAACTCTTCTTAGAGGTGTATGACAGAAGTACAAGAGCCAAAGATTACAATAATGTTGCAAGAAAAAAGATGCTGATTGTCAAAAAAAATTTCCTCGTAATAAGAATTGTTGAACTGTGAACCCAACTGCCCAAAAAGGCTGTGAAAACTCCATCTTTATATGTTTTAAAACTGGTGTGGAAAAGTCTTTACGCAACCAGTTCTAACTTGGAGGTTAGCTTTGCTTTGAGCGGAAGACTAGACACAATAGTTTTCAGAGGTCGAAATCAACTTAATTATTTATGTAATTCCAGGACTGAAGTACTGTATTTATCTTCAAAAAACCCAACAAACAGATTAAAACATTAATAGTTAATGAGACGTTTGACTTTTGAACACATTTTCATTAAGTTTCCACATATATAAATACACACAGGCACACACAAATGCACATACACATGACTTACTGTGAAGCCTGTTAGATATTTGTTTCTCCCTGTATATATATCATTAGATGACAGAAACCTAAAATAATTTAGATTGCAAAGGAACTCTAGAGAGCAAGTTCTTCATTCCCCTCATTAGAAGCAGGGCTAAAGCAGATCTATGTGAACCATATATAAAATCCCTTCTTTAGAATGAGAGGAATGTTCATTGCTGTAAAAATTATGATTACATCCCTGATATTGTATACATATATTGTACTAATTTAATGACAAGGCATGTATCCATACATAAAGGGTTAGGCTTTATTATTTAGGAAAACTAAAAATATTTGGGAAAAATATCTGCAAATGCAATAATTTTACTGAGGAATTTGCTTGTCTGAACAGCATCATGACTACAGAAAAACACAACACGAGTCAGTTGACATTAAAAATGCATTATAGCTGAAGTGTATGAAAAGTCAGTATGTTGGCTGGCTTAGCTTTTGCTTTGTTTTAGTATTATAAATTGAATTATCTTGGGGAAATATTGTTGAGCTTTTCCTTGGAGGGAAAGATGGTTCAAGCAGTGCTAGAGAAAAGTTTCCTTTCCATCTAAATCAGATAGAAATTTGCATTTGCCCCATAGTTCTAATGCGAAAATAACCATGTCATTATTACTTTGTACTGTACGGTATATGATCTTTCACTGATGATTTCTATATGTTGTTCTGGTATCTTACAAGAACTGGTTTCAGCAAACAAATCTGCACTGTTCTGATATAAATTTTTAATGTATCTTCATAATACTGAAATATTCTAATTCTAGTGTATTTATAGCTCTAGTGATTATGATTAGACTGCTACTCTTCTACTAATACATGTATATTTTTCCTTAGTATGTGTATCCAGAACATCAGTTTTGTGCTTAAGAGTAAAGATATCCAATATTTGAATAGAACTTACTCCACAGATTTCCTGGAATGACTATATTACAGATATTGTTAATAACTCTCAGTGAATGTATCACAGTGGTAATCTGTTTCTTAAAGCCTTGAACACTAGAAGTATCTTATATATACTCAGTGGTAAAGCTTATGACAGTGTGTATTTGAACTCTAACAATTTATGACAGATAAAACTTAACAAAGACTTTTTTTTATCTCTGGAAATCAGGTAAGTGAAAAACAGTATCTTCCTATAGTTGAACCCACAAAAAAATATGGAAAATTGATTTTCATCTTAAAATGTATCTTAAAATATGTAGGTAAATCTGTTCTAGCAAATCATCAATAGAAGGACAAGCATTCCTCTTAATAAGTGACCCACTTCCCTGAGATCTTTAATAATTTTCTAAAATTAATTTGCATTTTTGGGTTTACACAAATCTTGGTGTACAACACAGTAAGATGAAATAAGCAGAAGCTTTTTTCTGGATAACAGACATTCATTTCTGCTGAAATAATGAAAAATGTGTATTCCTTATGCCTGCGTCTCAGAAGATTTCATCTGTGAAATAGTTTGGTACTCTTCCAGTAGTTATATCTGTCTTTGATATGAACTATGATATTCTAAGGTGGTAGTCTGATTTACCTTTCTAGTTTTGTTAGTTTTGAAATTTATATATGGAAATTATTTAACATATGTGAAAACAAATCAGACAGCAATATTGTGTACTGTATCATCAGTTCCTCATAGACACTGAATAGAAAAATTTCAATCAATAGTTTGATTACTTACACATGGGTAGTTCTAGAACTTATGTATGTATTTATGTATCAAAAAGTATCTCACAAATTAGAGTATGGAGAGAATTGAAGATAAACCATAATTTTTGGATTACATGATTCTGTTGAAATACAGATGTCTGACAGCTCTTAGGCTTACTAGAAGAAAAAATTAGCTTTAGAACTATAAATATTGGTTTAGTGTTGATTGTAAGTTCTCAAAAAAAACCCCAAATGTTCAAAAGTTTCAGTGAGAATACATAACAGGAACATTACTAAAGAAAAGGAAATTAAAAATTTTGATTTTATAAGAACAACATTATTTTTTTTGTTTGTTTATTCATTATAACACCATGCTAAATCCTTCTATGTCAATCCCAGTGTAGCAGTCTGTTGGTTTTTGCATGTCAGAAAGCAATACCATCTACTTTAAACCTTGTACAACCCAATGTCAGGAAGGACCTGAACCCCACCAATATCTAAATAATGTACCACCAAGGTTCCTGGAGTCCAGTGATTCCTACAGGAGCTCACAGATGGCTTGCTTTAGGTATCTAGTGGTGGAATTCAGCCAACTCTGTGTTGACATCTATGTCTCATCCCATCACTCTTGGTACCCTTCACAGTCAGTGAAAAGAAGCAAGTGTTGGTCTTCAGATGTGATTCATCTCAACTTAAAATAAATGCTTAAAATACACTAGATGAAGCAAATCCTTGAACTGTCTATTGCTCTCCGTGGGGAATCAAGGGTGACTAGATTTGCTAATACATCTACATTTAGATAACTGAAATTGAGCTCAGTGACCTTCTCTGATGCTTTGTTGCAATTCTGGCATGACTGCAGCTACATCTATACTGTACTTTATTATCTATAGGGTTTGATCTGGTAGATACAAACATTGAAGTCTTCTGCACTGAGTTCAGTTCAGTATGAAATGTGACAGAGCAGTTACTTTAGTTTGTAGGGAACTGCCCTACTCATTTTTGTCACTTTTGCATCTTTTATTAAAGCAAGAACTGAAGGAGCCAGGGAAAAGTTTGGAATGAATGGGAAGTCATTTTCACCATGAATGGAAGTGCATAGCTATAGTGACTTTAGCACGTATTTTTTTTTTTATATCTCACTTAACCCTGTATGGTAAAAGACAGATAGTGGTAGCAAAATGTCATCAAAATATTTGTCTAAAACTTCTGTTCTTACTACATAGAAGAACAAGACTGGTTGAATCTGAAAATACAAATGGAATTCAAATTCGGTATTATGTTTCCACACTTCAAGCAAGTACTGTTTCCTTATAGGATTCTGTGATTGAAGTCAAGGGTGAAAACAAACCCCCAAATTCCATGATGTCCTCCTTCCACTCTTTGACAAGATTTGTGTTATCAAGACTGATCTCTTTGCAAGCAGCAATTGTGCTAAGTAATTTCATTATAGAGGTGCAGATACAGAGAGCTGGGATTAAGAAGGCATTTAACACTAAAGGATCTGCTTGGTTGACAAAATTAACAGCACTCTGTCAAGTCAGCAGTACCAACTGAGTACATTACTAAGTAAAAGGTTTTCAACTTCTGTTTTCCAGAAGCCACACATTTTACTAAATGCTATTTACACAGGCAAGAGGACATCTACAGTTTTTATTTGACTGTGATTAATTTATTATTGTTGTGAAGTATCATACTGCTCTTGGGAACAAAATATAATTTCCAAATTTAAAGTAAATCACGTATGTCTAGTGAAAGGATATTTCACCTACTGACCCTGCAGTGGCACCAGCACACATGCAACTATGTGTTCCTCTTGCAAAGTGTACAGCTGAAAACTAACACATCAAAAAGAAATTAAAAATAAACATTATTAATTTTCTGCTCAGTGAGCTTCTTCATCTCCCTAACTGTTGTTCAGCCTGGTAAATGTCACTGTGAGCACAGTATCTGTGTGGAAAGAAGAAAAACAGTGTGACATAAAGCTGGAGGCAGGAAAATGCACAGGTTAGCAGCAACATGGTTACATGTTCGTCATAAAGCTGTGACCTGAGCTAGACGCCTATTCTGCTGTTTTTCATGGTATTCTACAAACACAGAGAAGTGAATTTTGAAGCACATGTAATTTGCTACATTACACTAGCAACATTGCTATGTTAAAGTCACTTTTCTATCAAGCTTTACCAAGTACGAACTGTTCTAGCTGTGAGCCATCTGAGGAACTAGCAATGTGCTGGCTTCTCAGTAGGTCTAGCTGGTGTCTTACAGCAGCTTGGACTTTAAGTGACAGCCCCAGGTCTCCAGATGCAACAATGGAAGTGTGGGTCTTAAGGACATGGCAAGGAGAGGAAGTTTTGAAAAGTTTGTTAAATTTTGGTTACAGAGGACAGGAGGGTGTGAAACTGCATTAGAAGGCTAGGTTTCTTCAGGCTTAAAGCCCAGGCAGGGTACAAGTCATTATCAGTTAGTCATGCTTCGTTAGACCCAACTGTATTCACATAACCCTGTAATATGGCACTGGTTTTGCTAGCAGCAGGCCATAAGCTTCATAGTGAGTTTGCAAGGTCTCAGTGTCACCGAAATGCGGGAATAAAACTCCTTAACACCAATGTAGAACTAAGCAGCCAGCATTATTTATTGTGGTGCCAGCTGCACGGGGGATCACTCCACCTACCATGCATGCCAAACTATTTTGTGCATCCCATTTTGTGATACACAGCTATACATATTGATTACATTTCTCAGAATTATTTGCATATGTATGAGTTTTCCCGGGACCTTCATTAATATTATAATGCCCTTTTACCCCTGTGTAGTTATGCCTGTATGTGGTTGTCTTAGTGGTCTGGTGCTCGTTACTTCCTCTTCACTCCCCTTCATCCCGTTGTTTGCCCCATGACCCCCTAAGTTCTTGCACAGACCCCTTACTTGGCACTCCTTCACAAACCCCAGAACCAGCTTGGCCTTGTTTGTCTTCTGCAGACCCTCTCTTATTGACTTCTTGGTTTAGAAGGCATTGACAACTTGAGATGGTAGGAACTGCATGACAACTTGACATGTTGACAACTTGAGAGGGTGGGTCAGCTTGACTTAAACTTTGTGCACATTCTTATCTAACTAAATCAGAATTCAGTAACTGAGGAGTTTCGGCAACATCAATAGTGAGGGTTAGGTGTAACAGCAATCTTTCTAAATTCTCTGGCTAATTTGGTTTACTTTCATTTAACTTTGTATGATACCACCACGGTTTTACAATTCTAACATCACAAAGTAGTATGGAGAAATGCAGGCCTGGTACAGTAACAGAAGGCTTGAGAAATAAGAATTTGCTGTAAGACTTCCACACCACAGTTACCTAAACGAAGCCACTGACTTCAGGGCTCAGGGAAATAGGCAAAAGGAGAGCATAATATCAGGAAAAGGGGTAGAATTTAAAAATGTATGTTCAATAACTTTAATTATGTTGTTATTACTAAAATTCATAATGTATTCTTTCACTTTCTGCAATAATTACAACTGGACTAGTAATGATTCTTGGATTAGACTGTTAAAATGCCAATTAATCTAATATTGACTTTATAGATAAGATATGTTTCCTTTTTCCTCCTAAACAAATTTATTCTTTGCTAGTTGCATATGAATCCAAAGGTTCCATGGAGGAATTGAATAATTCTCCAAAGCTGGATTAGAATGGTGGACTGCGAGTAAGGCAGTTTGAAGAATGAAAAGCAAAGCACCATGTTGAAGAGAATCTAAGTAAAAAGCTCACACAGTGAACATTATTCACAGTGTGAGGGGGATGATAGCGAACTTTTGTTACAAAAACCAGTTTTGTGATTGTGTACATAGTAGCCTTACCATAATGCTCTACTCTAGGATGCTGAATTCAGTGTTCATAGACAGCCACTGTTATTGACACATCCTAACATCTCATGCCTTGTCTTTACATGCATAACATTATTTTTTTAAACATGGATATTTTCCATATAACATATAACCATGGTATAAAAAACAAAAATATTTTATTACCTGAATATAGGTTATTTAGTGGACCATTTAGTCTAAAACTATCAATATAAGAATCAATAAATTCTGTAATAATTTTCCAATATATTGAACATTCATCTGTTATATGGCTATTCCTTCATGAGTTTCCAGGTAATGTTTCTATTTTGATCTGTAGAACACAAAATGGAGACTTTGATGTCTGTGCCATGTGCCAGGTGCATAACCATGTGTCAGTGCAGACAGGACAAATGTTATCACTTCCTTCTTCCAGGACTTCAGAAGTGAACCCCAGTAGAACATTCTGTGGTCATGTGAAAACACTTACAGTCCTGATCGTGCTGGCTTTAAATAATTACCTGTAGGGTAGTCTGCATCTAAATGCTCTTCAACCAAGCTAGGTAACGGAGTTTAATCTGGGGAGATTAGGTGGGAAGCAATTGCTTTAGAGACTAGGTATGTACTCTTCCAGTCCCATGGATCAGCAAATTAAAATAACAGAAGAGCTACTACAAAGAAGTAAAAAGGACAGAATGGGAGAAACAGATGTGGAAAGTCATTCTTTCATTTGCCTTTTAGAGTTGTGACCAAAGAACTGAAGATAGAGAGAATAATTTCCAGGACACCTTGTGATTTTAACTAGCTAAAAAAATGTTGTCACAAGAAATCATAGTGCTTTATGTTAATTTTCCCTAGATTTCCAGAAAGAACTCAAACCAACGTGCTTAGTAACTTTTCAGTAGCAACCATTAAACACTGAACCAGTCTATTTTTCTGCAGAATAAAGATGGTAAAATCAATTGTAGTTGTATTATTCACTTGTGAATAGATCAATTTCTTTACGCTCAGCCTTTATTGGAACATGTGTTCCTCTCTGGTATTGTTAAGGCATATTGAACCAAGATGGGAAAAAAGAAAGGAAAAAAACCCAAACCCCAACCAACCAAAAAATCCCCAAAAACAAACTAAAAAACTCCGCAGCTGTTCAGGGCCTTGACCCTTTATTATATCTAAGAAATTATCCCAGTTGTTCAAATGCATACATAGGGTATGCCTTAAGCCTTTTGGGTTGTTGGTTGGTTTTATAACTTTTTTTATTGTCACTGCTCAATTGTTCTACCTGATTTGAATGTATGTTAAAGCCTTGAGCTCAGAGAAGGCTAGACTGAATTTTAAAATTCACTGAGGAAAGGGACAGTTTCTAGATAGTCTGCTACAGAAGCAGTCAAAAAAGTCAGTGAAAATTCATGAAATCTTACACATCTCCCTGTTTTGTCAGAATACATTCATTTTCATAAAGCATCTACATGTTCTTGAACTCAAGGGAATATGTTTCAGATTTTTCCTCCTCCACAATTATATTTCCCTTGCTCCTATCTACTTATTTCTAGAGAGTCTCTGTTTGTCCATGTCAGAGGAATTACCACCTCAGTGTCTGTTGGGAGAACACTTGAGAACTGTCTGTCTAAACCTAAGAGACTCTGAATGTAAAAATACTTGTCTGCTAGGTCTGTGAATGGGCTTTCTCAAGGCCATATGTCACGTCTGCAGAAGCTAATTTAAAGATTAAAGGGTGATAAGACAAATAAAAGTTTGGGTGCAAAATGAACAGACTTTTTCATGTATTCCATTATGTTTTCAACATTTTGTTCTTTTGTGCTTTTCTAGAGACTTTTAACTTATACTCCTGATGCCATTTGCTCCAATATTTATTTTAGAATAATATTTAAACAATTGTCTTTTTAAAGGCTTTGAAGCATCAGCTGAAAATCTAAACATTCAGAAAGTAACCCTGTCAAAATAATTTTCATTCTTTATATTAATTATTTTAGTTAACTCATTCTTTTCTAGCTAATGTCAATATTTTTGATGACTCATTTCTGCTAGTTGTGCAGTCAACTGTCAGTACTGCATTCCTCTCTGTCTTTAGTTAATTTGTTCAATCATTGTATCATTTTCACATGCATGATACAAGTATTTTTTGTTTCTTGAATATAGTCTTTATTAAACTGCCAGATTCATCTATTTTCAGTCTTGATTTAGAGGTTCCACGATATATGACAAATAAATTTCAATACAATAAAATCTACTGTGAGACACAGATCACTTTTCATAGTTAAATTGCACAAGTGTCTGTGTTTTCCTTAAAGAATCTGGACATATTTGTAGTTGTTTTGCACTCATGACTAGAGTATCCCTTTCAGATGATAAAAGATTATAAATTCAGTAACAACAAGCAAAACTACTTCTGTACATAGACTTCCCATTTTTTCCTACAAACAAAAATTCATTCAAGTTCAAGACTTGGGGGACTTAATTAGTCATAGGGCAGGAAAAAATAACTGGTTAATGCAAAGATTACTATTTATAAGAGATTACAAAGGAGTTAGGATATACTGTGTTCCTGTTATATGCTAATTAGCTTGAAATTATGATAATGGAAACTTTAATTAAAATGGCAATTTTAAGTGCCTGCTACAAAGTGTCATAGAACAGCTTCTGGGCTAGTCATTCATTAAGGGAAAGACAGTATGTTCTCAAGGAAAGAGAGTAGAAACTGTGTTTAACCCTTTATTTAGCAAAAATCTCCTTATGATATTGGTTACAATTGTTAATAATATTGGTTATGACCCTTAAAAATATTGTATTGAGTTTATGTAGCAAGGGAGCACTGCAAGGGTGGCCTCTGTGAGAAGAGATCAGGGACTGCTTCCATGTCAGAAAAAGTCCCAATTGGCGCCAAAACAGACCTGCTGTTGGCCAAAGGTCAGTCCATCAGCGATGCTGGTGGCATCTCACTGAAAAAACATTTTAAGAAATTGTGAAAAACACTGCACAGCAGCTATGAGACAGAAGTGAGAAAATATGAGAGAAATATCCCTGCAGACACCAAGGTCAGAGAAGAAGCAGAAGGAGGTCCTCCATTGCAATGGAACAGAGAATCCCCTGCAGCCCATGGAGAAGACCACAGTGAAATATTATCCTTACAGCCCATGAACTACCAGGTCAGAGCAGATTTCTACCCTGCAGCCCATGCAAGATCCCACAACAGAGCAGATGAATGTGCCCTGAAGAAAGCTGCAGCCCACAGAGACCCAGCACTGAAGCAGGGCCATGGCAGAAACTGAAACCTGTAGAAAGAAGCACATGCAGGGGTAAGTTTTCTGGCAGGAAATATGGCCCATGGGTGATCCACACTGGAGCAGTCTGTTCCTGAGGGACTTTTCCCCAAGGAAAGGACTCACACTGGATTGGTTCTTTAGGAACCGCAGACTATGGGAAAGATCCACATTAGAGCAGTTCACAAAAGACTGTATCCTTTGGAAGGGACCACATGCTGGAGCAGGGGAAGAGTGTAAAGAGTAAGAAGCAGCAGAAGTGAAGTGTTATGAACTGTCTGCAACCCCAATAATATTTGGGAATATTATTTGCTCAAGTAAAGGCATTTCTCACAAAATACTGCTTTCGAAGAGCGTAATTATCCTTACCTTTGTGTTCAAACTTTCATCTCATCATTGAATTTTTATAGAATTTCTTTTAAACAGTAATTTGAAATTAATATTTAATGTTGGCCTTAAGCAGATAATTGCAATACTGGAAACTTAGATATGAAAATACAAGGAATTTCAATTTTAATCTTAATAAGAACAAGGTCTCCAGCAAGATTACATTCCATCTGTTATAAATGAGAATGATACTTGAAGTTATACAGGAGAGGGTATAGCTAATTAGAACAATAGTGAAGTGTATTGCAGTTCTCAAGACAGATTTGTTACCTTCTGGTTGAATTTGTACATGATTTTGTGAAGTGGAGAGTGAATATTGGTGAATATCGGTCCATATGTCATGATGAGCAGATTTTCACAGCTGGGCCCTGGCTGAGAAATTGTAAAGTATCACTTTAATGGAGAGACATGAGCACACCTGAAAGGTGTTAATGACATCTGCGAGGGTCATATACCTGCATATTTTCCGCATCTTCTTTGCTAATAAAATGTTGCAAATAATCTACTTTTATAAGATGCAGAAAATGTTTGAACCTTCTAGAAACATCCACCATTCATGAGCTCTTGGATATTCTGACTCCAGATTCTGAGTCAGTCATCGAATTACAGGAAGTTTACATAACAGAGTTGAAGGCATGCACTGAATCTAGAAAATCTAAGGGTCCCTGTTTTATCACACTTTGCAACAAAAAGAGCTATTGACAAGCACTGAATAGTGGAATTTCAGCACTTTTTAAATGGACTTGAGCTAACACATTCCTTTCTGGTCCTTGCAGCTCTGTTTTTGGAGGTTTTAGGGGGTTGTTTTGTTCTTTTTTGGGGTTGTTTTTGTAATTTTTTTTTTTTTTTTTTCTTCTTAGTAGCTGATGCAGTGCTGCGTTTGGGATTTGGTGTGAGAACAATGTTGATAGCACACTGATGACTTTAGTTGTTGCTTGATGATGTTTATACTAAGTCAAGGACTTTTCAGTTCCTCAGGTCCTGCCAGCCGGAGGGCTGGAGGGGCAAGTGAAATTGGGAGGGGACACAGCCAGGGCAGCTGACCTGAACTAGCCAAAAGGATATTCCATTGCATGGGGCGTCATGCTGAGTGTATAAGCTGGGGGAAGAAGAAGGAAGGGGTTGGGGGGAACATTCAGAGTGATGGTTTGTCTTCCCAAGTCACTGTTACGAGTGATGGAGCCCGGCTTTCCTGGAGATAGCTGAACACCTGCCTGCCCATGGGAAGTGGTGAATGAATTCCTTGCTCTGCTTTGCTTGTGTGTGTGGCTTTTGCTTTACCTATTAAACTGTCTTTATCCCAACCCACAAATTTTCTTACTTTTACTCTTCCAATTCTCTCCCTCATCCCACCATGGGGGGGGGTGGGGGGTGGGGGGGGGTGGGGGGGGGTGGGGGGGGTGGGGTGTGTGTGAGCAAGCGACGGTGTGGTACTTAGTTATTGTCTGTGGTTAAACCACAACAATTTATATGCCCTGTATTCCAAAAGAGCCCAAGCTGATGACCCAGTAATATCCATGCAAAAGCTGCTGTGTGGGTAAAGAAAAAAAAAATAAATCTGCCTCTGAGATATGTGTTAAAGACCTCTAAGCAATCTATACTGTGTGACATAAATTGAGGAATGAATCACATTTATCTGCATGGGATGATTCCCACTAACTTCAATCAGTATTAGATAAAAAATAATACTAAATTCAGGATTTGAATGCACATATTGCTTTTATTTACTGCCCATTTTATAATTTCAAGAACTTAACATACTTTGCACAAAATGTTGTTTATTTTACTTGACTTTGAAGACTTTAGAAATCACATTTAAATTAATTTTATTTCATTCAAACTAATTCCAGAACATTGTGGTAAAGGTTCTGCTATCCACGTCACTGCTGATGAGTACCTTAAACTGTGTTGTGCTGAAACACACAAATTAGTTCAAAGGAGATGGTTTTAGCAGGAGGTATAAAGAAGGCAATAGCATCGTAATCTTTGTCTGTAGGCATTCAGTCCCACACAGATTTTTTCACTAGTAACACACAAATGAATATTCTAGGGTTCCTCCCAAGGTGAATACTGTGTAAGCACCTTCCTGGAGTTATAGAAGACTTCAAAGACAAATATGCATAGACTGTTGTGTGTAGGCATATTATAACTATCAGAAACATACCCTGATACTCATACAATTACTGTGAGTGAAAAGGTTTTTTTTCTTGACAAAAGGTCTGGTCTACACTTGTGAGGAAATAGTTTTTCCACAATATGATGGGTAAATACTCATTGATCATTATGGCATAAAACAAAACTGGAGTGCTGTGTCCAATTCTGGGGCCCCCAGTTCAAGAGAGACAGGGAACTACTGAAGAGGGTACAGCAGAGGGCTACAAAGATCGTCAGGGGGCAGGAGTATCCCCCTTATGAAGAAAGGCTGAGAGAGCTGGGCCTGTTTAGTCTGGAGAGGGGAAGACTGAGAGGGGATCTTATCAATGTCTACATATCTCTTAAGAGCAAGTGTCAAGAGGATGGGGCCAGGATTTTGTCAGTGATGCCCAGCAACAGGACAAGGGGCAATGGGCACAAAATGCAGTGCAGGAGGTTCGATTTGAACATGAGGAAAAACTCCTTTATTTTAAGGGTGTCAGAGCACTGGAACAGGCTGCCCAGAAAGGTTGTAGAATCTCCTTCTCTGAAGACAATCAAAACCCGCCTGGACACAATTCTGTGCAACCTGCTGAAAGTGAACCTACCTTAGCAGAGGTTGGACTAGATGATCTCTAGAGGTCCTTTCCAACACTGACCATGCTGTGATTCTGTGGTTCTGTAATGTATGGATAAAAGGTAGAAAATCAAACTGGACATAAGAATAAAGCAGACATCAGCAAGTACACAGCATAAATATAAAAATAAAAACTAGGAAGTTAACTGAAACAGAAAAAAATATTCTGAAAAGAGAAACAAAAGCAAATGCTTAAGACAATGGAGGAATTTTAAAGTACAAAACAATGGGAAATAATAAACACATTGGATGGAATAGACAAAAGGTGAGAATGGCTATTAATGGGGAAGTTTTTCTGATTTTTCCATCTTTGCCTGTTTGATCATCTGTTTTCACCTTATTTTTATGTTTAAAATGCAATGCAGCGATCCCATTTTCATATGTTTGTACAGTCTAGTATCTCCGAATAGGATTAACAGGAGCAGTTCTACTTCCATACATATAGACCCTCTGAGATATAATTATGTAGCAGCTGTGTAGTGCAGTGATTTAGGAGAAAGTTTATGTACATTGAAATCCTTAAAAATTAAACAAGAATAACCAGCACAAATAATTACCTATAGTTTGGTAGACACAAAGGTTAATAATCCGACAAAATCCAGGTCCAGCGTCATCCATATTCTTTGAAAGAGAACCCTTTTGGTATCTCCATCTGGTTGGTCCAGAACTTTTCTCAGTGGGAAGATAACAGCTCACAGAACCACTAACAGCATGTCCTGCATTACATGAGTTTTCCCTAGAGGTCTTGCATCAAAGTGCTGAGCAAGCTTAATAGCGCATAGTTTGAGATTTGATGAAATCAAACTTCAGCTGTTCTGGCTTCTGGTTGTATCAGAAAGAATACAACTGAATAGCTATTGCTTGTGCACAATATGTTACGGAAAAAAAGAAGTGTTAAATATATGGCTATTCAAGTAACTGTTAACACAACAAAAGAAGGCCAACTTTAATATTTATAACATTTACTTATCATCTTCCTGTTATGTTCATTTTGGGGGTTTTGTGCTGGTTTTGGGTCATGTAGAGTTAATTTTCTTAAAAAAAGAAGTGTTAAATATATGGCTATTCAAGTAACTGTCAACACAACAAAAGAAGGCCAACTTTAATATTTATAACATTTACTTATCATCTTCCTGTTATGTTCATTTTGGGGGTTTTGTGCTGGTTTTGGGTCATGTAGAGTTAATTTTCTTCATAGTAGCCAGTATGGGTCTATGTTTTGGACAGAGTTCATAATTCAGGGATGTTTTCATTATTGCTGAGCAGTGCTTACTCGGCATCAAGGCTTTTGTTGCTTCTTCCATCACCCCACCAGCAAGGAGGGTGGGGGTGCACAAGTTGCTAAGACAGGGCACAGCCAGAACAGCGGAACCCAACAGACTAAAGGGATATTCTATACCATATGATGTCATGTTTAGCATGTAAATTTGGGGGAAGAAGAATGAAAGGTGTGACGTTTGGAGGGATGGTGTTTTTCTTCCCAAATAACAATTACTTGTGATGGCGCCCAGGTTTCCTGGAGATGGCTGAACACCTGCCTACCAAAGGGAAGTAATGAATGAATTCCTTGTTTTGCTTTGCTTGTGTATGTGGCTTTCGCTTTGCCTCTTAAACTGTCTTTATCTCAACCCATGGTTTTTCTCACTTTTACTCTTCCGATTCTCTCCCCCATCCCACCATGGGGGGAGTGAGTGAGAGGTTGTGTGGGACTGAGCTGCCCGCCGGGGTTAAACAACAGCTTTGTACAACTTTCTATACTATGTAGAACTTCCCAAGATTTAGATAAGATCCTTAAGACAGTAAACCCAGTAAACATTATATTAATGTAGCTATTACCACTAATGCCAACTCATTACCTGTTCTCCAAAACTTGGATGATTTTTTTTTTTTTGTTAACAAAATCACTTATCTACAAGTTTCAATAAGCATCACTATGTTTTTCAAGTTTAATGGCAAAATATTGAAAAATATGAATATGGAACATGGCAGTAAAAAAGCCCTAACAAGAAGTGTTGGTGATGTTTTGATTGGTTTGGAGTTGGTTTTTTTGTTTGGGTTTTTTATTTTTTTTTTGGTGGGGAGAGGGGGATGTTAAGATTCTGATGTGATTCAATTACTTTTTCAATGAATTTATCCTTCTTTCCCCAAATTTTTGCTTGTTCCATGCACAATCTGTTGTATCACTTTGCTTTTAATTGCAAAACAGAAAAATTCTAATTTTAACGAGGTTGTGTGTTAAACATAATTATCTAATTACATATATTTAGAAGATCACTTAGACAGTTTTTTAAGCCACTTATAAATTATACAGCCAAATTATTATGCAATCTATCCCAAGCTAAGATACATTGCTACTATAAGGCTTTGGATTGTCTCAGAGCAAGGGGAGAGTAAGGATACACCTAGACCTTGTACATATAACTTCATCTATATATATGATGAATAATGAACAATTCATATTTTGAGAACACTTAGCTTGCAATATAGCACTTAATCACTTTGAGTAGGATTCCTATTGCCTAACTTTTGTCTTCTAAAATGTAGGTGTTGTGTCAAAAGCCATTATTTAGACTTTCAGTATAATCAATGTGATGGACAAATGTAAATACATCATCCACCTTCTGAGACAATGTTTAGTACACAGATGAGATTCCTTGTCATAGAGGTGAAGTAAATAAGCTATGCTAAATATCCTACCTTATACAACTGCCTGGAGACTGAAGGGATCATCCTATGGCATATTCTGGCAACTGTTGCTTCTGTCAAAGCTGGTAGGGCATAATTTGGAGATGATGCACATGAGACTTATGGCTGATCCAAAAGGGATGGCAAACTGTAAGATAAGGAACGCTTCTACCCAGAAAAAAGTCTCCTGTGGAATATCAAAAGTAGAGGGCTGTAGTTCCCTGCAATTACCATAACATCCCCCAGTTATATCATGATTGCACACACTCCTTTTTCCCTTTTTTCTTCTCTTGTTCACTGTACTTGAGAACTGTTGAGTTTATGGGTTTTCTGTTCATGAAAAATTTAAATAGTTTTGTATTATTTTATATAGGTAGCATTGTTTATTTGCCTTTTAAATAAAGATCAGTGGAGAGATTTAAAATTCTGCAACTTGAAACATTTCTTAGTTTATATCTCGAAATGAGAAATTATCAGTCTGAATTTTGAGAAAGATCAACAGTGCACACACCTAAAACAATGCTTGAATTTTATTTTCAAAGCACAGAGCAATGTGTTCGCATGACACTTTTATCCCCTGCAAGCCCTGGGCTCAACATTGAAGTTGAGTAACTTGAATTGTGTTGATATAAAGTTACATTTATTTTTAGTCACAATGCTCTCTTCGGGGCATTAAAATCTTGGCTGTGAAGGCAAATGAACCCTTATTTGATGTTGATAAAGACATACAAGTGCTTTTATTTTCCTAATGCATGGTGAAGGTTTTCTGGTTCATCCACAGTTCTGCTATCCTGGGGGACACAGCCGGAAGCATTATGAACTACTAGAGCAGCACTGGGCTGTGTTGTACTACTCGCAATGCATGGTGAAGGCTAGTCCTTGCTCTTTCTTTAAAGAGTTTTAGAAAAGAAAACATCTTAGTCCTTTTGGATATGTATGGATAAAGAAAAAGCTGGAACAAAAAACAGAATACCTAATGCTTTCAACAAAGAAACTAATGGGAAAATTCAAAACAGGAAAAAAATTTAAAATATGCCTAAAATGTCAAAAAAAGTAAATTTCTGAGTAGTTTTGTTCATAAGACATTATGAAGATAATTTCTAGTACAATGTGTAATTGTTTTTTTAGACAAGTCATAACCAGACTTAGTTTACTTACAAAACAGAAAAATGAAATTATAATGAAATTCTAATTTGGAAGATACTATGCTTGTTAATTGATTCATTTCAGGCTTTATTTCTAATTAAGAGCTTTGTTTCATGAAATTTAAAGATGTGTTAGAATATAATAATAATTTCAATTTACATTTCATAGTCACCTAAGGATGACTAGAGATATTAATGAATGGATTACACGTATTATTTCTTCCCCTCCTCATTTTAAAACATTTAGCTTATGGTGATTTAGTAGAACTTAATTGAAAATTCCATACACAATGGAACTGAAACAAAAACTACACACATAATTTTTTGAAGACTAGCATTTTAACCCTCAAAATGGTGGATTATAATCCAACCAATTCAATTAATAATCCAGGAAGTATGCAGGGGAAGTCAAGATAGAAGAATGGCTGTTTATTGGAAACATTTCATTTAATTAATAATTCTATTTTGTTCTTGACTGTGCTATTTTTCAAGTAGCAACAAAAATCTAAAGCAGTTTCTCAGCTACATGGAATCAGAACAAATAGTTGGCTTTAGTGATCAATAGCAACAGTTGTTGAATCTTAATGTTTCAGTGCGTTTTACTGGACTTGTTTGGGAGGGCAAAAAGCCCATTGTTCCCCTATAACTCTGGAACAGTCAGATGGCAAATACCTGGATTCTGAGACCAGAAAACAGACAAGGAAAATCACTTTTGAGCATCTGTGACTGCAAAACTACAGTGCAGAGGGTTTGTAGAAGAACTTAAGGGTAAAGGAAAAAAAAAATCCTTCTATTGAAACACAAGTGACAGAGGCAGAATGATGAAATCATTTTGAATAACATCTATATGCAGTATTGATCTTTTTTCTAGGACCTTCTTTAACTCTTTTCCTGATCTATTCTATGGGCTATTTATGCTCTCTGTATATAAACCAGGGTTGAGCTCACTTTCCATTAATTTTTAAGAAATCTGTAGATTAAAATAGACAATGCTGTCAGGATTCATTTACAGGGGTCGGGTGGGAAATCATCACCTAATGCCCTTTGAAAAGTCTTAGGGTTTCCTAGTCATCTCCACAGTTCTGGCAGATCTAAGCCACAAAATAAATTAGGGGAACCAAAGCCCTTCCAGGGCATCAGCTATAGATCTGCTATCCCACAGTGCCCAAAATGACATTATAAGCCTGTGTTTAGGCAACTAAATCCAGATCTCACAGCTGGTGAATGGGGAAAATTTGTCACTTCCAGAAAGTGATTTATCCCATATAATTTGGACACCTATTTTAGGATGGCATACATTTCTGGAGATGTCTATTTCTTTGTTAAATGAAGCTGGTTGACAAATTTAGACTGAGGGTTTGAATCAGCCTAGCAGTGGACACCTCAGCATATTTTTCTATCTACTTGCTAAAGCATGAATATGTTATTCTACTCCATCTAGATAATATAGTACCGCGCCTTGAGGTTGAGGCCATTCAGAACTATTAATGCACTCAAGTGCTCTGACCCTTGATGACAAACAGGAGATTTTCTGACTTGTTTATAGGTTCCAGGAATGAAGAATTCTCTAGTTCCACTGATTGCAATGAAATATAGAAGACAATTTACGTGAATGAACATAGGTGTCTATTTGGGAATAATACCCCAAATTTTGCTAACTATCTGCATTAGCTAAAATTGGTATTTGTATCTGCATTAGCTAAAATGGGTGTTTAGAGATGAGATGTGCTTCAGATGTAGACATGTATACTCTAGATAATTAGAGATACCTAAAAATAGATCTGAGCCTCACTGTAAATGCTGAGCAGATTTCATGTTTGTGTATCCTACCAAAAAACCCAAAGCTTATTCCCTTTGAATTGGATTAGGAACTACACCTAAATTCTGGTTCCCATAACTCTTAGGTGTTACACAAGCTTTACACTCTTTGACAGGTTCTGCAAAACATATGGAAGATTGACTTTCAAGTCAGATAACTGCAAAGAAAGTAAAACAATTGTTTCTAATAGCAACACTATTATACTAGTTCTAGATGCTGAGTGAAACAGTTTTCCGTTCAACAGATTCTAAAATTCATCTGCAGGTTACAAAACCAAGGCTTTGCCAATGCATTTACAGTACAGTAAATTGAAACACCAGCTGCTCCAGAAATATTCATATTCTAGTGGGTTTTCCTGCTATCTGGCCAGACAAATTCAAGTCAATCTGACATTGAGTCTACATGAGTCGAGGCTCATACCTAAAGTCCAAATAATATCATGCTACTTGTCATAAAGTTACAAATAATACAATGAACATTAGAAGAAAAAAATTCCTCCCTTAACCTTATGATACCAACTCTTTTTCTGTGTCCTGTTCATGAGATGGTGAAACTCTCCAAGATTCTATTGACACAGTGGAAAATGTGCTGGGAAATGAAAGATTTGTTAAGTTTTCTCAGGGTTTACAGATTTGTCAGCCAGCTAAACAATGCTATGGTTTTGTCTGTTCAACTTAAATCCCATTTGGCTGATGCCTGGATAGTATTAAAACGTATACAGAAACATTTATTTATAACATAAAAAAATCAACAACACAGATATTTAAACAAACTGACAAACAAAAAACACCAAAAGTGACCCACGTAAAGAACAAATATGCACAGCTGTCTTGAATAAGGATTACTTCAGAAAGATTTTATTTGTCTTATCTCCCTGATTTACCATTGTTCTCCTGTTAAGGTGATACTACAGATTTCAGAATGTTCTGTGTATCTTATGAACATGTTGGACCTGATAAGCAGGTTCCATATTTGACCTTGCCTGTAAGAACTCCAACAGGAAACAGTTTACGGAACACGTGGTGCATAAAGAAATGCACGATATCTACATTAAAATAGATCATGTTATCAGTTTTTGAGATCTCCAATGTTTCAAGTGTCCAGAAAGCCTTAATCTCTCATTCAAAATTCATTCTACTTCTTCCTTATCCAGGACACAATTGATCTTGATGGACTTGAAATGTGGACCTGTGTGAACCTTATGGAGTTCAACAAGGCCATATGCAAGTTCCTGTGCCCAGGTCTGGACAATCCCCGGTATTGATACAGACAAGGAATGAATACATGGAGGGCAACCCTGCAGGGAAGGACTTGGGGATACTGTGGATAAAAAATTGGACCGCAATGTGTGTTTGCAGCCTAGAAAGACAACCATATTCTGGGCTGCATAAAAAGTAACATAACCAATAGGTCAGTGCAAGTGATTCTCCCCCTCTACTCTGCTCTGGTGAACCTGGACTATTGCATCTAGCTCTGGCATTCATAGTGCAAGATAGGCATGGACCTGTTAGGGCAGGTCCAGAGAAGGGCTGTGAAAATGATCTAAGGATTGAAACATTTTTCCTCTGAAGACAGGCTGAGATAGTTGGAGTTGGTCAACCTGGAGAAGACAAGGGTCCATGGAACATCTTACTATGTCTTTTCAATATATAAAGCAAGCTTATAAGAAAGACTGAGACCTTTTGCCAGAGCCTGTAGTGAGTGACAAGGGACAACAGTTTTAATCTGAAAGAAGGTAGGTTTAGATTGGAAATAAAAAGGACATTAGTACAATGAGGGTGGTGAAAAACCTGGAACAGATTTCCCAGAGTTGTTGTGGATGTCCCACCACTAGAAGTGTTCAAGGCCAGGTTGGACATGTCTTTAAGCAACCTGACCTAGTGAAAGATGTCCATGTCCATGGTGGGGGGGTTGAACTAGATGGCTTTTGAAGATTCCTTCCAATTCAAACCATTCTGTAATTCTATGATTCCATGATAACTTACTTGATTGAAAATAAAAGTTTTTCCCCTTTCTGAGATATGAAAGTACATTTTTGTTAGATTTAGGAAACAATTTAAACATTGTCTAAGTATTCAATGGCATTTTAGATGTTCCCATGGTGTCCCCAAATAGCTCACTGATATGAGAATTGTCTCTAGGAGGCAATTTGGATGCAGCAGAAGCTGGATGCTAGGTAGATGGATACTCAAGGGGGTTTTACAGTTGCTCTAACAGCAAAGATTAAGCATTAAAACCATTTTCCTTGAAGACAGATAAAAACTCCAATTCTCTTGCTGTTTATATATTCTAGTTTAGGATAGTTTGGGTTTTGATTTTTTTCTTACTCTTTTTCTTATACCCTATATCAGCATTGTTATTTAAAACAAGTTTAAAACACTGAAATAGGAAAACTGTATCATTAATTTCTGACCTACACATTAGATGTTACAAAAATTTATCATACTAATGTGGAAATTGGTTTAGGCACATGGTTAAGCCATTTTCAGTGATTGAACCTTGGAATGCCTTTCAATGGCATTGCATGGAGGTTATATATGCCTGGTGAAAACTATCTTTCTTTCCTTACTTGCTTTTTATACCTCTTAAAAGTAGCCTACAGATCTCTTACTGGTACAAGGAGAACAGATGGACATTTTTCATTACATAAGAAAATACAAGCATTTTTGTTTAGGTTATTTTAGGATATTTTTAAATAGTGCTCAGCAGGCATCTAAACTGTACATACAGACCTCATTTACACAGAATAAATTGCATTCTGAACTGCCATTATGCCTCCAGCTCATCCTGGAGGTCACCATGAAGCATGTGGAGGAAAAGAAGGTCATTGGGAACAGTCAACATGGATTCACCAAGGAAAACTCATACCTGACCAACCTGCTTTAGCAGGGAGGTTGGACTAGGTGATCACCAGAGATCCCTTCTAACCCTGATTATTCTGTGATTCTGTGATTGGCAGGTATGCATGTATACTTAGCAACACAGCCACAGTGTTACCACTGCTTATTAGCGTCACTTTGAACACTAATAAATGTCACTCCAAGTTGAACTTCATTGTTTTCAAAAGAGGAAAATATTTCTTGGATTCAACTTGGGAATGAATGTTACGTTGATTTTGAGGCTTCCTTCATGAAACTATGTGTAAAATCACCAGGATGCAGACAGCAGACTTTCAGCCAAAACATCAGACATCTGTTTGACATCTGTTCCATTGCCTGGAAAAAAGGCCACTTCATACCACAGGCCATTCCTTTGGTCTCAGCAGCAGTCCTGCCTCTGCCACCTCACTCCACCACAGTGCAAACTGTAAGAGACTTTAGTATAAATGCAGATTTACACCCAGTCAGCACCTTGCTTAATATTTCTACTGGATGGACAATGAGGCAGTGCAATGTTTTGAAGAGACCTTATCTCCTTCCTGACCATCTCAGGTCTTCTCCTGCTGTTGTTTCCTAGTATCACACTAAGGATACCAGTATGCACACAAGATATTCCTCATTCATAAATTTACCTAAAGTCTGCTCAGTGCCACAGGTTTCTTTGCATTGATTTAACTGAACTCCAGATCACAGCACTGCATTTCTGATGTGCAATGAATAAGTAAATAAAGGGGGTTTGTTAGGGGCTTTTTTGTACTTTGGACTAAGTCTATAACCTTTTTCAGTCACAAAGTCTAATGGGAGTGGGGGAAGTCACTTAGTTTATTACTCAAATCCTGTTAAGAAACACTGGATAACATATTTAGTCATTAGAATTAGTAGACATCCAATTCATACGTTACAAATAATTTATCTGAATTGTAACTGATCTTGATTGCTACTGATTCTGATATGTTTATGAAATTAGTCATCCACCAGTTCCTCCACCTGATCATATAAAGTATATGGCTACCTTTATAATTTTTTTTAAGTGAAATTATAGAAATGGTCATTAATGGATTGGAAATGGCAAATAGAAACCAACTTTTCATGTGTGTAAATATGTCATCTGTCAGATATTTCTGGAATTTCACTTTCAGTATACAGCAATAACAAACTGTGCATGCTGATGAAAAGATCTGATAGTTAAACCTGTATAAAACTGTGTCTACATACAACAAATGTCAATTTAGCAAGAAAGAAAAGAGAATTCTGCCACAAGGTCTTTTTTTTTTCTTTTTTCTGTTTTAGAGTTTTATTTGCAAGCTTTGTTCCTCAAGGGAACCAAAGAATTGAAACCACAGAATTTTAAATACAACAGATTTTAATCACAACTATAATTTTACTTAGGAAAAATATGAAGGGGCAAGGTCAGGCACATTATAGCTTGCTTTGTGGAATTAGTGTTCTTACCTCAATCCATACCAATGTAAGAAGATCAATGACAGCGTTTGTGGGTTGATTACTTTGGCCTTGGAGTGACAAAAGGAGTGTTTGCAAAATCCAGTTCAGTTTATGAGGAAGACAACACATAAATCACAAGCAAACAGACTATGTGTGTACACACACATATATGTTATATATATTATATATATGTGAAATAGGTAAAGATATAAGAGATAGGTAGAGATCATATAGGTACAGATATGGATACAAATACAGATATAGACACCCCTTTTATATCACCCTTTTTATGAAAAGCAATATATCACTTACAAAAAGCAATAATGACTTTAATCTGAAAAATACATATAAGCAAACAAATCTGCATGAAAAGTTTTTTTTTTAAAAAAAAAAAAAAAACAGAAAAGAAAAGAAAGAAAAAAATAAAGGATGAGTTCATAGGCTAACCAGTAAATAAAAGAAATAACGGTGCCTTTGCTTATTGGATTTTTTAGCTTTTCAAAGCTAATGTTACATGTAAATCTATAACTAGCATTTTGTCTTGGTATTTATTATTTCACATGCACTAAAGGAGTGAAACAGCAAAACTGACAGCACAGTATTAAAATGTGAAGCCATTTCTAGAAAGCTATGTATGATATGTCAAAGCACAGTCAACTTGCATTAGCTGAGTAAATCTGCACTGCATCACTGAACATTAGCTCCAGTTCATCCATAATGGTGTAGAGATTGCTTATTGTGTTCCCAGGGCTCTTTTATATAAAAGAGCAATAGTACTATCTGCCAAAATGGTCTTGGCCTGTCAGAGTAGTTTTAATTGAGCTGAGCCATAGGACCCTGCCCGGTGCTATTACAAGAACAGA
The DNA here is from genome assembly GCF_023638135.1 of Falco biarmicus. Classification (NCBI taxonomy): domain Eukaryota; kingdom Metazoa; phylum Chordata; class Aves; order Falconiformes; family Falconidae; genus Falco; species Falco biarmicus. The sequence continues at coordinate 99,706,314 of NC_079289.1, read as the reverse complement.
GAACCATTTGGTGAACAGCACTCTATGAGATTATAGCTGTTAAGAGTATAATGGACAGTTACTTTAATATTCTACTCAACTAGAACACTATAAACACATCCATAGGTAGCCATTTTACCTAGTTATTCCATTTCCTAAAACAGTGTGGGTCTGATGCTTTGTGTCTTTTATGTGAAAACTATTGCTTGTATTGGCAACAAGTGTTATCCATTCTGTGGTCATGGGAGGGAGATGGAAGAGGTCATCTTTAGAAAGCAAACCTTTACTGTTTAAATTCCTTCTGCTTCTTTAAAGCAACTATATTATCCAAGTAGAATGAAAACTAGTAGGATTTAAATACTTGCTATATTTTTCCGGTGAAAATATGTTAATGATTTAATGGAAATATTAGTTAATAAGGAAAATATTTTATTTTCAGACTTATAAGAGCTGATTGTAAATAATGACAAATATAAATAGGTGTAAATAGGCACCTGAAAAAATCCTTTTTTAGTTGTTGTATTTGAGTAGTTCTGATATTTGAACATATATTACTTAATTTAAACCATTCTTTTTTAGTTTCAAATTGATTTACAAAGTAGCATATCAGCAGAACAGCATGTCTGGAAAGAAACCAAACAATAACTAAGTACTTCCCAGCAAGCTTATGTAAGTCTGTGTATTGAAAAACAAACAAACAAACAAAAAACCAAAACCAAATGTAATCAAAATGAAATTAGAAATGCATTTTTTTTTGCACAGCTGTTGAACACAAGACATAAATCAAAGCCCCTTCCATTTCATATCCCTGCCAGAACATCAGAAACCAAATAAATACATATGATGTTTTCTGATGATGATGATGGTGATTTGTGCAACCCTGTTAATTCAGTTTAATGTGTATTTGTGTCTGGCAGCAAACTGCTGTGAACTGGGGCTCATTGTACTGCCATTCTATATAGGCAATCTAACATGTTTGCCCAGCGCTGAAGATGTACTGGAGTATCACCAGTTTGCAAGACAATGGCATAGTGGAGACCAGAACATGGAGTTATTTTTTCAGGGGGGGAAAAAAAAAAAAAAGCAACAAAAAAAGTCCACAATACCCCCACCTAAAAAAAAAAAAAAATAAAGACCAAAACAAAAACCAACAGACGTAGACAGGATGGGGCAAACTTTAGAAATTATTGAGGTTTAGGTGGATGCTCCCCAACACACTCCTTGTAGAAAATAGAGAGAAAAATAGACCAAAAAAGACAGAATTTGTCTAATGCTGTTTCTTACTTCTTGTAAGGATAAAATGAATCGCTGTCCAGAAATGCCTACTTCTTTTGAAAAGAGTTTGACCTAAGTCCATAGAGTATTCTCAAATGCTGAAGAAACTGGAGGAACAAACTGAAGATAGATACACTTTTTATCTTCTTTAGGTATTGTTGTACAAGCTAAACCAAAGCATGTTTGTAAGAGTCCTTTCAGGAGATCTGTATCCCTCCATTTATCTAAAGTACAAATCCCAGTCTTTACAATGTAAAAAGTGTTGTGTGAAAAGCATTTATGCTTAGGGCATGTCTCTGCAGGAAGGGCTAATAGGCATAGGCTGTTTTCTGGAAAGTACTGCTGTGGCAGCCTTGTTAGACTTGGAAAAAAAACCCTCAGATTGCCTGAAATAAAGGAAAAAAACAGGTACTAAATGAGTGTTCGTATAATGAGGTTATACTATGACACTATCTCCTGAACCAGAAAGACAGCCACCTTTTCATAAGCAACAGGGCTAGTACCAGAAATCTTCCAGGTCTAAAATGTTATATATTTAATAAATTTTTGCAGCTCATTTAGATCTCATACCTCCCTGAAGGGCAGAACTACAGCAAAATATAAACCTATAATTAATCAATAATTTTAATTCCTACAGTTCTTAGCTTTTCCAAAGCACAAATCTTTCCACCTTCAAAGAACAATAGAAACTCGTCTAGGTCAGTTGTTGGTTTTATGTATGTTATAATGTTAAGGGAAATGACTGTAGTACTCCACTTTTCAAATACACAAATGCGTGTATTTTAAATCTACTTTTGCAAAGTCACAAAATAAAAGTAAAACAAAATAAATTAAAAGTGGAGATTTTCACTCGTGAGAAGCTCTGGAAGACCATGTCTCTACTAGTCTACCTCTTCATCTGAAGTAGCATAAACGAGCAATTTGCTTTAATGTGCCCTGGCCCCTGGAGAAGACAGTCCTATGCTACTGCCCTGCCCCACTCCAGTCCCACTGTTCCTGCCTTATTTTGTCTGTGCACTGTATATTATGTTCTAATCCTCAGTGAATCAATTCAGTTAACTGCTGTATAAAAAAGTAAACTTTCCCCTCCCTGGCCTGCTTATTTTTCTATCTTCCCTTCCTCTTCACTCTCTTTGTCTCTTCCTCTTTCCCTTCCTCCCTTCCTTCTTTCCTCACTTTCTTTCTCTTTCTAACCTAATTCTAACCTTCTCGTAGGGCTAACAAGGGGTCAGGTGCATGCCAGAGCTAGCACAAAGGATTATATAGGAATCTCTACAATAGAATAGCACTGTTGCCACTGTATTAAAAGACCAAAAACTCAGTGGCAGCAGGATATTTGACTGACCTTTTGGTCTTGGGGCCTCTTGCCCTGACAGGTCTAGCCCTGGCCCTTGCTGTTGTAGGGGCTGCAATTGTAGGCTGTACACATGTACAACATGTTGGACCTGGAATGACCTGCAAAATCACTTGTCATCCCTGTAAAAATCTTGTAAAATGAAAGCAAGCAATGATGAGTCACTGTCAGAAAGAGTATGTGAAACATATTTTTAATCATTTTTTCATCATGACGTGCGGAATTAGACTCTATAACTCGAAAGTTATAAAGTAGGTATGTTTATTGCGCGCAGATGCATGGGGGATCGCTCCTCCACAAGCGTGCATGCCCGAAGTGAGGAACCATCTCACATTTATACAATAAAACAGATGAATATTCAATTAACGCCTATACATATTCGTTACCTAAACTGGCTTCGTATGTTAATTAGCTTATCAGTCCTTTGCCTGGAATGTGGTGGTCTTGCAGGTTTGTAGGTGATTCATGTCCTTGTGACCATCGGATCTTCTCCAGCAAGGAGACTTAGCACTCCCTCCCTCTAGATAGCATTGGAATATCTCTCATCCTTTTCTCATTCTTTTTTAAATAGCCCCTTTGTTAGAGGAAGAAGGGCAGGCGTCTCCTCAAAACTGTAGTGTCTCCTCAAAGCTGTGTGCCTATGTGAGCAGACACCGCACCCATGACTAGTCACCATACCCACATTCCTTGAGCAGACATATACAATCACAGTCGGTGTCCATTGTCCCCATTTCACACTATTTCTCCATATCAATCACAGGGAACGTGTAGACTCTGGTTGAACATCTCTGTTGGAAGAGAAGGCATAGCACTCCAGGTAAAAAGTGAAATGCCATCTGGAGGGTGGAAATTATTTAGGACAATGTGTCCCAGCTATTTTATCTGCCTCTTTTTATCCAAGCTCCATCAATATCTTCCAGCTGCCCTTACACTAAAAATGAATCCCTAGAAACTTAATTGCTACAGGACTCTACTTAACTAGTCTTAGGTTGATGTAGAGCAGGTGTTGTTAAATAATGTATTGTAAGAATTTGAAATCTGTTGCAAATAGCAACGCAAACACTCAAGATTTGGAAATTCCACTTTTTTCCAGCTGTCTTAGGTAAATTATCATTTATTTTACAAGCCAGCATTCTTGGGGGAGAGACAGTTGTGTTTTCCTTGCAAATTGAATATGGAAATGGGCTCAGGCATCAACATTTGAATTGTAGTGACAGCATATTTTTTTGTTTTGTCTCTTATCAGCAAAAACAAGAAACAATACTTGTTCATTCTGTATTAATACTTTGCAATGTTTTCCTCCATATCTTTGGCATTACTAAATTAAAAGAATTTTCTCATTTCTATTGTTTTAATAACTTGTGTTTCAATTTGAAACCACAATGGAAACTAAAGGAAAAGAAAGGAAACATAATTACAAACACTGATTGCATATTTTACCAGGAACTTCACTGAAGGAAAATTCATATAAAAGAAGCTGTCAGGTTGTCAGACCTGACATAGACAAATAGGGTGCAGGTATTGTGGACCTAAGATATTTGAAAACTAAAAATAACTCCGTTTTTACTTAAAAGAAGAAACAGTTGTAGTCTTGGATATCACTCAATGACAGTAGTTGAAAAATATAACCTTAAGTACATAGAAGGCCATTTCTTTGCCACAGAAAAAAGTACTGAAATTTAAAATGAAGCTTGGAAGTGTTTACCACCAATTGTTTCCATACCTATATCCTACAGCATAATAACTAGTAGGGCCATATAATACATGAATACCAGCATATTCAATTTCAGGAAATTAACTGTGAGTGAATTAAGAAAGCCAATGAGCAAAGTGCAATGCACTAAAGTGAATGAATAGGAAGAACTCTGGGAAATATTCAAATGGAACCTCGAAACATTAAGTCTCTAGGAAGTACATACGAGTCAATATGAAAGTACAAAAGATTCCATGAGTTAGTAAGGACGAAAAGGAAGGTGAAGCTGGATTGGAAGAACTAAAAAAGCAAAGAAGCATGTTCAGGATCAGTGAACACACCCTTTGATAAGAGCTTGCAAATTAAAAAGACAGTCATAATTCTTTCTTACAACCTGTTAAATTCCTGTATTTTATTTTTTTTTTTTAGATCAAACTAACTTGTCAGCTGAAGTTTTGTAATAACTTGAGTGGGTTGATAATAGATAGAAATTTTCCTTTCTCATTGGTTGTGAAAGGCATATAACACTTTAACAGCACTTAGACAACAGAAAGTACAACAAAACATATTTCTGATTTGTTTCAAGGCTATTGTGTCTCCAAAGTGAAAACGATGAGACTCAAGGTTTCTCAAAACAAGAAAACAGTGTCTGTGCTTTTGTAGATGGTGCAATCATTAAAGTTTAGTGCAATGGTTTTAAATAAATAAATAAATAAAAAACACCCAAGGTTTTAAAATTATTCATGTAACACTGTGTTGGTCACATTAAGTGTGAGATGTACATAGAGGATCTGTTGCACTAGTAAGGCCACTACATTCTGGATTAATAGCTTTAAACTGAGTCTTTCACGGGAACAAATATTTCTGATTGGTAATAATATCTGGTATATTATTTCGTATTTTTTGTATAAAATCAGTTGTTATAAATAGATATTTTTTTAAAAAAAAAAGAAATTATAACACTGTAGTGTTTAATTGCTAAGACCATGTTAGCTCTTCATCGAGTTTACAGGTAACAGATGACATTTCATTTCATATACTTGGTATAGGTTACTGTGGTTCCATACAGATGATGCTTTACCTTGTGAATTAAACGGAATAAGTTGGGTTTTGTTTTTCGTTGGGTTTTTCTTCCTCCAGCACCTTGTATTCAAAAACTGATTACTTGTTCTTGCTAAAAAACATACCTATGAGTGGTGACTAATTCACTACCAAATGTCCCTATTGTCCCTTAATACACAAATAATTTTTAATCAGATCTTTGCACTGATTTAAGTTATAAGTTTATTTAAGAATTGATGGTACAAAAAAGATCTTAGTTATGATGCATCTCCAATGGTAACTACCATCTGTAAACCACACCATTGTTTCATGTCAAGTACACAGTAAGCAAGTAAAGATGCACAAACATCTGCCAAACCCATTGCTTTTCATGGTAGTATTGGTGGGGGTTTTTTTTTGGTTTTTCACATAGCTCTACTGAAAAAAAAACAGATAATCAGCTGATTTTGCTGATGTCTGGCTCCAGGCTGATAAAAGGAAAATTTAAGATGAAATCAGATTGATTTGTACATGGTAAGAAATAGCCTTGATATCAGAAAATTTTAAAATTGTCTTGTGTTCTTCATGTATTCCAATTCCAAATTTCTTTGATCCTTGCTGATTTCAATTAAGGTTGTTTTTATTCAGAACTGAAATAAATAATTAGATAACCAGTTTTATCAGAGGTAAAGTTTTTGTAATTACTTTGGAATGACTCAAATTATCTGCAAGAGGAACAGGGAAGAAGGAAGAGTAAGGGAAAAGAAAATGGAACACTGTACCAAAAAAAAAAAAAAAAAAAAGAGGAAAGATAGCAGATGATGGATAATTTTATTTGTTAGGTCCTTAACCTCCAGATGAAAAACCTTATGCTGTCATTATTTGTTTTCTAATTACATTAGGATAAGATAGCTGAATCTGACTTCACATCTTTTTCTTTTTTTTGACATTTTCAGACTCAAATGTGTGTTAATTAACTTGGAGTATTTCTACCAGACGTTTGTTCCCAACATCTTCCAGATTACTGTGCACCTCAAATTCTGGGGAAAGAAGCAATTAAAATCATGTTGGAACATCTCTTACTATTGCAAATCATTTTAAAACAATGTTTTTAATACAGTTGTAAAATGAAAAGCCATGTGCTTCTGAATGCTCTTAGTGTGTCTGTGGCTATTCTTTTACAAGAAATTACTGAGAACTTTTCACTGATAATATTTAATAAAAGTATAGGAAAAAGGGTTTCTTATTTAAATATAAACATGATGTGAGAAACTAGAATAATCAAATATAAATAACAGTTCTGCATAATGCTTTGAGGGGTTAAATTGTAATGCATTTCTAAAATATTAAATCTATATGTTTTATGGATTTGTTTATATATATATATATATGTAGGCAACCTGTAAATATTTGTCTCTGAAAGTAGTGCATGCACTGAAGAAATGTAACCACTACAGGTTATTGTAAACCAAATTAGAATTGACTGTAAACTCCAAGCACTTCTAAAAATAGCCTTTTAGCCTTTCTGTTGGTAGTAAAGCAAGCCTCAGGCATCCTAAAAAAACCTACATGCTGTTATAGGTTGATAAAATACATGACAGAATAGATAAAAAGGATTTTTTTTTTTTTTGGTTCTAGAGATATATAATTCAAATTCTACTTTCGTATGTAAAGAAAGAAAAAAAAATATCATCTGTGATGGAAAACTAGGAGCTTTGAGATGTCATTGTGTATGAACTGAATAAAGTACAGAAGAGGAGGGAGAGAAGAGAAAAGAGTTCAGTTTTTCCAAGGAAGGTAATAAACTTCAAATGATACATATGGAAAAAAAGTAGAGGAAGGAAGATAAACTATAAAGTTAGACAGAAAGGAAGAAATAAAAGTAAACTAATTTATTTATATGTAAATGAAATATATTGATAATGGCTTAGCAAAGTTAAAGCACATAGAACAAACTCTGGACTGGACTCTTTTGTAACTTAAGTTGTATTCCCTGGTCTCGGTCCATGGTAGTCCTCCTTGCCTTTTGGAGTAAACCAACTAGTTCACTATGAACAAATTCCAGTTGTGGCTCTGAGAGTCAGAGACACTACTGCCCACCGCAAGTACAAATGAGACTGGATCCAATTTGGCTGCTTTTTGCCTAAACATGCCTCTACTGTTTTCCCAGCAAATGTCGCACTGGGAAGTACCTTTTCCTCATGCCAAAATCTTCAGGACATACAGAATGCATTCTGAATATTAACATTACTCCAACTTTTTTATATTTATGACAGAGAATTATATACTTTGGAAGAAATATGAATTTCTGCTACAAGTTCAGGGCTCATAAGAATTCTTCAGGAGGAGGAGGACTTGGATTATTAAGGTGTGGTGAAGCTGTGAAAAGGCAAGGACTGTTGTAAGATGTATGAAGAAAGGTAATTACATGACACATAGCAAGCACTTAGAGATCTTACCTGAAGTAAGATTTATAATTCTCTTTAATAATGAGAAACATGAATTCAGACTAAAGCAGTTAGAGAGAATGTTATTCTAATGAACAGGTAACTGGAAAGAAAAGGAGTATACCATGTATAGTTTAACAAAGAAAGCTGGTACTGAATGTAATTGCTTGTTTAAATTCACTAAGGGAAGAGACACAGAGAGGGTAATATTCATAAGGGAGAGAAAAGAGCTATTTACGCTAAGCTAAGATAAAATAACAGGAGGTTATTTGATTGGATATGACAATGTAACCTAAATGCAAGAAGAATAGGTTGCAGCTTTGAGGATGTTTTCCTATCTTTAAAATGACACAGTTGTGGAACAAATTATTCTAGAAGACATGGGGACAAAAATAAGCTTTTTTTTTTTTTTTTTTTTAATCGCCTCCATCAATTCTTGAAAAAGATATTAGGTACTTGGTTCCACCAACGCAAGAAATTTTATTCAAGTCCCCTGCCATTATACCCGAAGATTATGCATCTATCTACTTCTTTATTTAGTTTTTACTGACATACTGTAAAGGATTGTAGAGATGACAGCATGAAGATATAGCAATGTAGAGGCAACATATGTTATTCACTGCTGTGAGAAGTTCTCATTTTCTTGATTGCACATTCACTTGGGACATTTTCTGTAAATAGATTAGATATTTACCTCAAAATAAGAAATAAACAATTGTTTTTCCTTACAACAGCTTTGTTCTTATCAAAAAGAGTTTTATACAACTTCCACTGGAGCATTTTCAAAATTTTAGCAAAAAAGTATTTATTGGTGGCAATAAGAGAAACACTAGAGAGGTATGTCCTTTGGTTTATTTCACTAGAATAATATATTGTCCAAACATCAGAGAAGTAGGTGCTATATTCATGTTCCTTTAAAGCTGAAATAAACCAATGGAAGTACATGACAACATATTTTTCCTATAAAGAGTATTCCTAAATGAGAATAACTTACAAAGCTTGCAGAAATAAAGCATCACACAACAGTACCGGTAATATGGGCTGGTGGGATGTGGAAGGGGCTGACAGAAAAAAAATAATTAAAAAAGACCTAAAATATACTAACATTTTTAAAGCAAGCTGAATACAATAAACAAACACAATATTTGCTTCATCAGCCAGACTGATATTTTACCATTTAAAAATTATTTTGTAAAAATTGCACATAACAAGTTTAGGGGACTATCTCAGTAAATCTTATTAAATGTTGTAAGCAAATAGTATCATACAAATATTTTTCAACTCTAATATTTTTTATGATGACATGCAATAACCAATTCTAACATTCCGATTGTATCCATAGCTAATCTCTTTAAGTCATGAAAGAGGCTGAAAGAGGTCCCAACTGGCCATCTAGTCCATTCTTCAGGTCCAGGGCAGAATCATCTACATTTACAACATCCTTGATCTACATTTCCAACACCCTTGACAGATACTTTAAATTTGGTAGTAAAGAAGGCTGCTAAGGGAGACTGCACAGTCATCCAAGACAATTTACTCCAATGTACATTATTGTTACTGTTAGAAAGTGTTTCCTAACATGTGTCCTGAATCTTCCTTGCTCTGGCTTTAGTCTTTTATTTCTAGGTAATTCACTACAGACTTGCAGAACAGATTGTGACCTTCAGCTGTAGCAATCTCTGTCTACCTGAAGACAGTTACCATGTTTTCTTTCCTTCGTCTCTTCTCAATCCTGCAGCCCATCTGACTTCTTGTATTTAAGCTAAATAAATGTCATTCTTTCACAAGTTCTCTGATCACTGAATCACTATTTTGTTTTTCAGTTGGAAACTTGCCAGTGCTTTTTCTACTCTTTGTATAAGATGCTATCCTAAGCAATATTTCCTGATTCAGGAGGTTGGCAACAGCAATCAAGAAACATCAATTCCAGCAAAGTTCTTGCATATGAATAGGCATATGATAACTGAGACTGCTGAACAGATTTTGGCAGTTGAATTCAGAATGTCAGAATAAATATAAAAGGTTGAAAGAATAATATGCATTATAATTATAGAAAATTTAATATGAACAATGAATAATATTTTTGGATGGACAATAGTGAGGAAGAACATTTGTCTTCTAGGCAAATTTTAAAAAGCAGCTTCAAAGCAACCTCTGAACTTTTTACTACTTACACAGAATTAAGAAATTGCTCCAGTAGAAGTGCCATATCCAAAATTGCTAATTTTGCTTCAGTTTCCCTATCTACACCACTTTCCACACCTTAGATTTCATATATTTGATAAATACATCCTTTCCATGTTTACCAGATATATTACACTTAACCTATGGCTTAAAAGGTCTCATTCTATTTTTGCCATAATCCTTGAGCCACTGTTTCAACACAAGTGAGCAAATTTGCCAGAATTTCTGATTAGCATGGACAGGCCCAAACCACAGGGTTGATCAGAATAAATATACTACTATATTTGGATCTGAACAGCCCAACTGTTTCTACTAAGGGCTAACAACACTGTTCTTCATACATAAAATACCCTTACAAAAAAAGAGATATCCTTGTAAGTGAGTAAGATTGGGAAAAGGTTACTTTTTAACTCAAAAGAGGGTAAAAATATTGTGAATTACATAAGCCTAGTTCAACCAATGCATTGAAATTGAGATTGCAGCAGGAACGGATCTATCTGATCCATTTCGGAGGCAAGTTCCCGCTGGATCATTTTCTCTCTTGATTGCTTTCCATGTGTGAAGTTGCATTGATTCCACACCTAACAAACTGCTCTGTCATACAGCATCCAAAAAGACAAAGCCACTTCAAAAACTTTTTTTCCAGGTAACAAAATACTCCACAGGGCATAAACAGCCATCAGCAAAGCAGACAGATTTGTTTGCTATGCATCTGACAACTACATTTCCTGCAAGGATTTCACAGTATGATTTATGAAGCAATCTGCTAGATATACCGTGCATGTTCTGCTAAGGAACAGACAATGGAAGCTCTACAACCCTGAAAAGGTCAAATTTACTTCACATGGTTTTTGTGCTCTCCTTATACTATGCAAATATTTGCCTTGAAACTGCTTGCCCAGTGGACAGCCTAAGGCTGATGTCCCTGTAAGATTGCTTTGTGAATTGGCAGATTCTTTAATGTCTAATTCTTTCTGAAGAAGACAGCTTTACTGTCCACAGCAAAATTCTTCTCTACTTTGGGTTGATAGCTGTATTCGGTATAGGTCTAATTAACATTATGCAGCATATCTTGATGTAAATAGTATTGCATTTTGCCTTCTTTAGATAGCTCTATTGATGCAGGTATGTCAGTTGAGTAGTTAAATTTGCATTGTAAACCAATCCATAAGCATCATTAAATCACATAAAACCTCTGCATACAGCTCAAAATGTTAAATTAACTTTAACCAATCTGATTTCCCACTCATTTTCAACTTAAGTATTTTTTCTTGCTACATAAATTTGATGAAAAATTCATATTCTTAGCCTTTCATGGTCTGAAGTATTTCTATATTGTAATATATGTTCATCTGTTTGTCAAAATTTACTGAATGATTTCTCCGGTTACTATCCCGTGTCATAGCCCCCTCCCCAAAAGAAAAAAAAAAAACCCACAACAACCAAAACCAACCAAACAAAACTCTTTTGAATGTCTAACATATGGTCTACTCAGAGAAAAAAAAAATGTTTTACCTATGTGACAGTACCCATTAAATTAATCAGTTTGTATCTTTCCCTCACACAAATGCCCTTTAAACTTTGCATTTCTTAACTTCTGGCTGAACTGTTTGAGTCTGCTCAAGAAATTATTTAAACAATACTTTCAAGGTATATTTTAGCATGATATTCTTGAGTTGTTTGCTACTTTATGTGTAAAGGTTTTAAAAATTCATGAAAAACATTATTTCACTCATAGTAAAATGAATTAACGAGTTATGAACTGGAAATCCAGTAACAGGAGACAAATATCTACCAGCTGATTTGATCAGGTACCTGTTAACTAAGCGTTTCCTTAGAAGGAATTTTCTTGGTGTAAAGAAAAGTTATCATACATTTTGCAGCACCACACAGGCATTGGTATAAGAGTTAGGTTTAAACACCTAATTTAGATACCCTCAATGTTTCTTCATGTGAGTCATATGGTTAGGCTCCCGTCACTAGAATATACTTACCTTCACCTATTATTGTGGCATGATGCTTATATTTTTGTAGGGGAAAAAAAGATAAAAACAGTTCTCACAAAATTAGGAGAATTTATTTCTATGTACTTTTGAGGGCCACCTTCTTCACAAGCTGCAAATATCAGAGGAGGATTTTGAAAAAAGGGATGTGAGATTAATATGCAAAACAAGTTTTGTTCTTGTAAAAATGTATAACAATACTATTACTTCTGTGTACCAGAGAGGAATGATTTTAGGAAGTTACATAAATAAAATAATTCAGATAGTGCAGATATGTTTCTTTACTATTTATGAGGAATATATTTCATATGATATATTCAAAATTTTAACTTGCCTTATTAGCTAACTAGTACATTAACAGTGTTCAATGTGTTGCTGTCTTTTGTACACAACTTATAGTTTCATCATAGCTTGTAAAACTTCAGTTCATGGTAGTGAGTGGAAATGTTTTGTGCATCATAGAATGAGGCTCTCTGGACTAAACATTATTTTTTTTTTTAATAGTTTCTATGACTATAGGGATCTGGAGTTGACTCCAATGTCCCTACCAATCACATATTCCTAGGAACTTGCTATTACTGTCCTCAGTTTTTAACCTATGTTACCAGATATCTGACAGGAAAATATTAATTTCATATACTTGAAAAGAGATTAAACAGCCACAGTTATAAATTGAGTTTGATGCAATATGACATTGAAACATAACACAGCATGCTGAGATTCATGTGCTAAAACCACAGTCTGATGTTCCATTTAAATTCATCTCGGTTAACATTCCTTTGTCCATGGGAGGATACTGGCAAAGTTAATCTACTGAATGGTTATCATGCTTCAGTGACTATCTGGATGCATTATGTTTGCATAACTTAACATATTTCTGAGGGTGACTGAAACTTCTTATCACTTGCAAGGGAGAGAACAATGAGCCTTTAAAATGGATCATTCATGCAAAATGTAAGAACTCTTGACAGGTAGAGCAAAGTGAAAAAGATGAGTATTTTGCTGGTTGGTATCCTCCCCCTGTTATATTACCGGTTTTTAAATGAAGGCAGTACAATGACAGAAGGGGAAAAACCCCACAATTTTGGCTACTATTTCAAAGCTTAGGAGATTGTGCTAAGGTTTTGTGCAATTTTGTAATGGAATGAGTCACAATACAAAACCAATTGCTGTGATAAAATGGCATTTCAGATTGATTTTTACTATGGTTTCATTTCCATGGAAAATGGAGGTTTTACAACTTTACTTCAAAATTTTCAGAATTAGTCAATAATAGCTAGATTCACCTTTATGCACAACACAGTGATGTGTATCTGATTCTGTTTTCTATACTTCATTCTGTAAAGTGACAATTAAGGAGAAAAACATTTACTAAGAATTCCTTCAGACTGCATTTCTGCTCCTCTCTGGGATTGCTTATGTCTTGTGAGATATCCAATTAACAAACTATTCTTTCACACTGTATTAAATTATTTAAATTTAAAATCACAGATATTGACAGATTTGGGTCCTGAATAAGCTGAAATCTGTTCTTTTAAAGTTTAGAGTCTGTGCTCTGCTACTCTTCTTTCTCACTCGCCTCAACCTCACAGTCCACAATTCCATGGTGACTACAGCTAAGGCTGCTGATGATTACCACATCCCCAACGAGTATTTCTTTGTCAGTTAAAGGCACATCCAGCTATGTGTCACTCTAGGTACTTGGTTGGGCTATCCAATATCTGTTTTAGCTAGTTATCCCTGACATACTCCAAAAATCCTGATAACTGCTTGTGTCCCACTGCACTGCCCTTCCAGCATGAAAATCACAGCCTGTGACAGAAAGACTTCCTTCAGATGTTTAATGGCTTTGCCCATATCCTCAGCCTGATCTGTAACACACTCCTACCATGATCTCCCCCTTACCAGCCCATGTCCTGACCCTAACCCTCAAGCTCTCCACTGACCCATTGTCTGTCCCATTGAAGAGCTCCCTGCACCAGAGCTATGGCTTCAGACACAGGCCAAGATCTTTGCCTGCTCATCTCCTCTGATGGTCTGTCCATGGCCCACAGGGTCTTAGTTATTCCAACATTGTTGTAGATATGTGACTGCATGGGAGTTCTAGTTCCTCCTCACATTTGTGAGCATGTACTTGAGGAAAGCCTCCTTTCACCTTATTCTGTCTTTTCTGAGGTGTCTTTCCTTACTGTCACTGTGCACACTGTGCTTTCCTTACCTGTCCAGTGATGGTAGTTTATCCTCTTCCACTCCCATCTCATTCCTGGGTTAACACTCTCCTCACCAGGTTGGTCAGCTCTTCTCCATTCTGGTGGATCCTGTCTCTCCCTATGATATCCTCAAAGAGGTTCCTGTTGTCATAAAATCAGATCCCTGTTAATGACACCAGCTTTGCAAACAGATGCTGACCTGCATGATCATTTCACATCCCCAAGCTTTTTCACAGACAGGACTGAGGAGACACCAGACTGCCACCCATGCCCTCAGCTCTCACCTACACACTCATATGGTCATGATTAATATGCTTAAGACCTTCTGCAATTGTATCATTGTGCCTATGTTGGGTTTCTGTAGCAATATTTTGGTAGTGGTGGGTGGCAATGGTGTGTGTGCAGTGGTGGCCTCTGTGAGAAGAGACCAGGGGTTGCCCCTTTGTTACACAGAGCCAGTCCCAACCAGCTCCAAAACAGACCTGCTGCTGGCCAAAGCTGACCATCAGCAATACTGGTGGTGCATCTCTGATAACATATTTAAGAAATTATTAAAAAAACAGCACAGCAACTATGAGAGAGGAATGAGAAAATGTGAGCAAAAATCCCTATAGTTACCAAAGTCAGAGAAGAAGGAAGAGGTGGTCCCGTAGGTGCCAGAACAGGGATTCCCCTGCAGCCCATGGAGAAGACCAAGGTGAGGCAAGCTGTCTCCCTGCAGCCCTGAGGACCACATCAGGGCAGATATTGATCCTGCAGCCCAGGTAGGATGCTGTGCCAGAGCCTTGAAGGAAACTGCAATGTTTCCTTCATCATTCAATCACATCCATAGATATGTGATGACAGAGCAGGCTCCTGGCAAGAGCTGCAGTCTGTGGAGACGAAAAATGCATGAGCAGGTGTTCTGGCAGGAACTGTGACTCTGTGGGAGCCGCACACTGGAGCAGTCTGTTCCTGAAAGACTGTATCCTCTGGAAAGGACCCATGCTAGAGTGGTTTGTGAGGAATTGCAGCCTATGGGAAGGACCCTATGCTGGAGTAGGTGAAGGGTGTGAGGACAAAGAAGCAGCAGAGGTGAACTGGTTACAACCTCTATTTCCCATGCCCTTGTGCTGCTCAGAAGGGTGGAGGCAGAAGAGCTGGGAATGAAGGAGGAAAGTTGAGCCTAGGAATATAGGGAGGCAGGGGAGAGGTGGTTTTAGTTTTGGTTTTATTTCTCGCTATCCTACTGTATTTTAAATTGACAATGAATTAAACTAATTTTCCCAAAGCTGAGTCTCTTTTGCCTGGAAGCAATCTCCCTGTCCTTCTTTTCATCTGGTTTTTTTCTTTCCTTGTCCTGGTGAGAAGGGGGATTGAGAGGACAGCTTGGTGGGCACCTGGTTAGCCAAGGTTAATCCACCAGAGTGCCTATGTGGAAAAGTGGCACAGGCAATTGTCTGAAGTCTGGACAAGGAACATCCAAGGTGTGAGTCCGCAGCAAGCATCAAACCTCCCCAACAGCAGATCAGGTCAGCAGATGGGAGCCTCCCTACAGCAGGGAGTCACTCACGGCCGCCACTTGTCATTTCCTCCTAATGCTGCCATTAGCCTCATAGCACCGCCAGCCTCCCCAAACACTGCTTTCTGCCGTTTGTCTGCTATCAGGGCCTGTTGTAGTTGCAGATCTGTGGGTGGAGGGTTCCCTTGGTGCCAGAAGTCATGAACTCCCAGCCTTTGCCACCGCGGGAGTCCTTATTTGCATCCAGTGAACAGTCTTTGCCTGTCCCTGCTGGAGCTTTGAGCTCTCCTCTTTGCATGGCCTCAAAGAAAATCCTGTCAGTCTCCTTTACATCTCCCTTGACGCCGTGCCATCTGCTCTCCTCTTCCCACTACTCCTTGCTCTGTTGACAGCCCTGGCTCCCAACAGGATGGACAGCACCTCCACCAGCCCCAGCTCCCTGAGAGGCACCAGGCAGCCCCACGGCCCCAGGCCTGGTTGGTCCCATCCTCCCTCCAGCATAGTTAGGCTGTGCCAGGGGTAGTTGATGCCCTGTGTAGGGGACTAAAATGAGCTGACCTTGTAGAGAAACGAGGCTGAATTGGCAGAACTTTTTGTGTATAAATAAGTGGCCAAATTTGGCAGTGAAACCACAAGCGTGTGAACGGCTCGTAATGAGCAACGGCTTTACTACACATAGAAAAATTCCCAGGTGCTTTACCACACGTAGGCACATTCCAGGGCAGAACTTGGGCAGATAAACGTTTGTATATAACTAACACTTATATAGGCAATAAAGGATCTCATTTCTTCACTGACTTGGGGTCCGTGCCTTCATACACCACACTCTGTGACACGTCAACCTTGCAACTGGCCAGTCCTGTGCTGCCTTCAGCAGTGTATCCAGCTCCTTTCCATGCCCATGTACAGATGTGTCTGTTAGCTGCCTCCCCTTGTGTTGCTTTTATTGCCCTGTTATACCTTAATTCAAAGGAATCTCTTTGAGTCAGATCTGCAGATCCTAGATATTTGCTACAGCCTGTGAGAATATTGTTTTACTAAATTGTTGAATCCAAGATTCATTCTCCTACTCCTTCTTGCATATGTAAGGTTGTAAAATATTTCCCTTTGAATGATTAAAATGTATTGAATTTGGGTCTAAGCTTTCCTGGAGTAATGCTTCCACATTTATTAAAACCTGTTTGATCCAATTTGTATGGTATGTATTGCCAATATAATGTTCCCTATGCAGAAATCACTGGTTCAGGCCATTATAATTTACATATGTTTTTAGGACATAAGAATTTTGTGGCTGATCTGTATAAGTTCTGAAATAAATCAGGAGATACATAGCCAATACAAAGTAATTTTACTTTTTTAAAAAATAAAATTGTTATGTCAATATGATATAACTGCTTTTTTATTGTTTGCATTATCATTCCTTTGTCATTATTTCTATTATTATTACTTTTGGCTATACAGTAAATGAGGGGAAAGTGAAGCACAACGGCTTAAATATAACTTTATGACATAATTGTGATTCTTGTACACAATTCATAATCATGTCAGCTCTGTCTGACAACCTCACATATTGATGTTATTACACATGTATTTAGTCATTTCTCTTGACCGGTAAGTTAAGCTGATTGAAAGTTTGTCATATATTCTATATCAATAAGCCAATTCCATATTTTTTAAATAGATACTTTGAACTATTTTGTTTGCCAACAACCCTTTTCTCTTCCTAAAGGTCTCAAATCTTTAATCCTGATTTATACCTAAGCAGCATTTTAAGATTCTGAAACCTCAGAAGGAAACATTTTAACTTTCCAGCAGTTTTATCTTTTTTTTTTATTTCTTCTTTTTTTTTTTTTTTTTTTTTTTTAAATACACACCAGATTTACACTAGGGGGGGGGTGGGGGGTGGGGGGGTGTAGAAAACCAAACCACCACCACAAAACCACCAAAAACCAACACATGGACATTTGTCTTCATAGATAAATTGTAAAATATTCTGAGGAGTGTGAAGTGTGTTTACCCACAATCAAGCACA
The DNA here is from genome assembly GCF_023638135.1 of Falco biarmicus. Taxonomy (NCBI): domain Eukaryota; kingdom Metazoa; phylum Chordata; class Aves; order Falconiformes; family Falconidae; genus Falco; species Falco biarmicus. The sequence continues at coordinate 99,688,595 of NC_079289.1, read as the reverse complement.
TAAAAGCACTGTAATCTAAATGGAAGAAATTGATTTGTAGGGCTGCATGAGCCCATTAATTTTCATTCTGACAAAAGGAAATAACATCACTAACTATAGCCAACAGGAAATGAGGTCCATTCTCTGAAGTTAAACGTATACTTCAATGATCTGATAAACACATAATTTCTCCAGCAAGAAGATCCCATCACCTAAACTACAAAAAAAAAAATCCCCCAAAGCAACACCAGATACACTGTGCAGCATTACTCACTGCCATCATCATCACTGCACTTTTTTATGTTGAGAAGAAAGCTAAAGGTGATTGAAATGAAGAGTATTTCAAATCATGACGAGTGGTAAGTTTGTTGTGTACAATATAGTCAATAATTTAATGTTTGTAGATTTTGTTAGTTCTACCAGGTGATGAGACTTTCTAGAATTCTGTAACAGGTCTTGAAGCTTAACAATCACGTTTGACAACTTTAGGAGCAGTGTAAGGTGGTAAGGTCAACAAAGATTGATGTAGTCACAAAAGAAAACAAAGTCAACTTTGCAATGTTGAACTTTTAAATTACTAAGGAAAAGCAGTAAAATGTTATGCTGTATTATTGTTGTGTTAGTGTTAGCATGCACTGCCCAATATATACATGTTCTGTGTGTAAGTCAGTTCTGTCGTTCACAGAAATTTGAGGTTATGGTCCTTCTTTTACCCTTTTTCTTGACAGCCCACTTATTACAGCACTTGGGTATTGGTTTGAGTCTTACTCCATTGTATTTGGATTTGAGTGAAGGTTAACTACCTCAGAAGACAAAGAACTGGAAAACAAATGCTACAAATGTCTTTAAGTCTCATTTGATGACTTGCATCCCTTTTGTCTAAATATTTTGTTACCGTTTTAATGAAAAGCTCAAGGTGGCAGTCAAACTCTGAAATATTCCTTGTGAATCAACTTAATTACCATCTTAAAAATCTGCCTTTTAGCATTTCTTTGTTTTGAAATATCTATAAAAGTTCTAAACACTGTTAGATTGCTAATTATCACCTTATTGACAGTTGTCTTCAGGCGTTAAAAAGACATGTTTTTAAGACATACCCTAACTATTTTTATTAGCCTTAACATAGAAGAAAAACCAAACAAACAAACAACACAACCAAAACTAAAACACACACACTAGACAAACAAACAAACTTCAGCCTGCAGAAAGGGAATAGCACCAGAATATAGTGTGATCAATCTCCCAAAAAATATATATAATTTCTGTGGCTACCATGTGAGATGGAAACATGTTTGTTAACACAACTTGAGGTGTTCTAACTACACCCACAGTAGATTTTTAGTTTGTTTTGTGTAGTTCAGGATAATCAGCAGTATGTATCCTGTTAAATTTAAATATAGGTTAGAATGTACTTAGTCACAACTTTTTTTTTTTCTTTTTTTTTTTGTAATTATATTGGGTATTTTTTGAACTTTTGTTATTTGGCTATTTTTTGTAGACATATGACTTTTTACATGAATGACATTACAGTTAAATGATTTGTTTACAATGTCCAATTTCTTTCCTATGTTGAGTATAACATAATTTCTTTCCTATGTTGAGTATAACATAGAAGAAAGTTCAAACAAGTTTCCAGTTCTACATTTCAAAGTACAAACCAAAGTCTTGTTCCTCAATTACAGGGTAAGTAGAGATACCCCAGTACCAAACAAGGATATGTTTTTCTATATGTCTAAACTGGAGGTAGAATGGATATTAGAATATTATAGCTAGAGATGCAGAAAAGTGACACTGGACTGAGCAAGGTCAGGATCATTTTGTCAGCTTTTTGTTATCTGGCCAGGAATCAATGAACAGATCTTAGACTGAGACCTAGACATTTTATGGTTATTTAATGAAACAGCAAACACACCAATACCACCACCACCACCCCTCAACTCCACAATGGCATGGATTTTTTTCAAGTTGAAGTAATTTTCTTCAGAGCATTGAATATCAGAGATTTCTACTAAAACTGACCCAAGGTTTCTAGTGCCTATTACACTACTTTGAGTCCATTCCACAAATAATTCTGGGTTCAGTTTCCCATAAATTAGGACACAGTTTCTCTAATTGCATTGCCTTTGATTTTAATTTCTTATAATTTGAATTTTAAACTCAAGATATCCTCAAATGCATAATGAGTCACCATTAAAGAAATGGTCAAGTCTAATGTATATTTTATGAATGAAAGATTACTCTTCCTAGTCTGTGATCATTAAAGGAATACACATAAAGTTTTAGTTGTGAACCTTTAATATCCATATAAAAGGTAACAGAATTATTACAGTAATAAGGTGATACCAATTTTGTTATAACATTTAAAATTTCAGATCACTATTACCACTAATGGATCTAAACTATCCACTACCAGGCTTCAGCCCAAACGTGAGGTTCTGTGCAAAGTATCTAAAAAGTGTCATCAAGTGCCAAAACAAACATGTAAAATAGAAAATCAGTGAAAATACATAGATGACTTTGTAGGCATTTGGAGGAATATTGTGGCAGCCCTGATTTGTTCCTGAGGACATAGAATATAAGTACATGGTGGTATACAGTGTTGCCCTAACAGCGTTCTAGCTAAAGGGTCGCTCAGTAATTTCCATTATGGTGTGACTGACCATAGCATACGTATTCCCACAGGATTTGATCCTGTTTATTTGCAGTCAGAGAAAGTAGCCAACTCGCTAGCTCCTAGTACACCCTCAGAAAATAGTATAAAATTTCAGCTGTAACTGTGGATGGCCTTCCAATGGCATGACATACTCCCTCGCACACAGCAGGAAGGTGGATCATTGCTGCTGCAGAGCTGCCTCCACTCCAAGATCAGTTAAAACCAACATGACTGACAAAATCTTCCATTTTCTTTATTTTCCATGGATGTTCAGGAAAACTTTTTCCTCACTTTGGGATCTGTTCTTATCCTTCTTTTTAATTTCCTTTACTTTCTTGCATTTGCTTGGGATTATTTACTTCCTTTTCCAACAGACTCTCATCAGTGCCTTAAAGGGCTCTCAATCATAATCTTGATCCCAAACATGGACTGGTTCTCCATGAAAACCTTTTGTGTTCAGTTCTTCTCTGAGAATCTTAATCTTTGACTTCTGATATGGTTAGGGATCTGATATTCATGACTAGTTTCAGCACCAAACTTCTTCAGTATCAGAGGGGAAATATATAGAGAAATGGATTCTAACTTTTAAGATTAAATCTAGAACATAAAAATATTTCAGGAACCTGTAACAGATTTATGTTAGATAGACATACTTAGGAGTTCCAGCTGAACAATGGAACTAAACAGCCTGTATTAGTTTCATTCAGTTTAAGTCAATACCAAGGAAGGAGGGAGGTGGGGGGTGGGAAGGTTTAAAAAAAAAAGTAAGGATTGAACTTAATTTCAATAGAAACTAATGCCCTTGTTCAGCTTCATTTACAATCAATTAACATTTCCCAGCCCCCAACATTAACAGTGTCCAAATTTTGAATGTCAAAAATCCATCAAAATAAAATCAAAATCACAATGTTTTAATTTAGGCAAAGTAAGGGAGTAAGCACACAATTTGTTATTTAAAACTAATGTTACTCTCTTTTCTTTGGAAAATTCTCCACATAAGCATAATTTGAAAAAAAAAATTGTCATAGGTAGAACTTAATACATTTTCCAAATATCTTCAGTTCATGGCACATTTACCAGTTTCAGATATGGCAGGTGCCAAGACTACATTTATCAAATTTTCTTAGACTTTTCAAATAATTGTTCAACTATAAAACTGTTGCAATTCCTACTAGCTCAACGTACCATTTAACTCAGTGTTATATGGCTGCCTCTGAGACCCACATAAATGAGGCTATAAATGAGGCTAAGTATTAGTTCTACTTGTTCAGTATAATGCATAGACTATACACTTTTTTAGGGTGAAGAAGTCTTAGGGGGTTTTGGTTTTTTGTATGTTTGTTTGTCCATTATTTTCTAGATACTTTCTACAAAAGAGAGTATTTGATCCATAGAGTGGACTTCTGCATTTGTGTAAGAATACAGAGTTCTAAACTCACACATAGACTGTGAATTTGATCTTATCATTACACTATATAATCTGATGCAAATAGTAGCATATGTTGTAAAATAAACACCACAAATTAAGTAGAAAATTCAAAGGCACAAATATTTTGTGCTAAAACTAGTTCTACGTAACATCTCACCTTAAATTTTTAAATTCCTTTCCCAAACTCACTTATAATTCTCCTTAGTCACTACAGCATGAAACCTCATGCTATGTGGAATCTTTATGTTACATTTTCTTTGTGCTTTTTTTTCCAAGTTGTCAATAAGCATGTCATTCATAAACAATTCAAGGCAGCAGAATTGTTCCTGTTACTTCAAAAAAGGCTGAAGCTGACCACAATTTTTGGCTGTTTTTTTTTCCCCCCAGACAGTTTTTATTTTAGGAAAACAAGTGTAAGGCTAAATTAGGGCTATCTTTTCCACAACCATGGAAAATAACCATAATTAAACTACAGATAAATTGTTGAAGTAGTGAACTATTGATCTGACATGTCTGTTACTGTCATTCAGTCTGTTAGAGAGCTGTTAAATGTGAAATACTAGAATAACAAGGAGATAGGGCAAAGAGAGAAAAGGGGATAATTAGAAGCCTAGACATTGGGAAGAAAAGACATACTCTAGATATTCCTTATTAAATGAAACTTATTCACCAAGAATATATATGTAGGGCTCAAATAGGCAAACTAAGAATTTACCTTTTTTAGTCTTTTCTGGAAGAACTATCACCATACACGTAGAGGAGAGCTTGATCTTGCGAGACTGTGGACTACTTTGAAGATTTCCACTGCTGGTAAAGTTTATCTGATGGTTTGTAACCACAAGGGAATCAAAATATGTTTGACAAATATGCTCATGTAGAGATACCTGTATGTGACTGGGGGTGCTTGAACCAATGAAAAAATTGAATTACTCATCTGATGCTGACAATAACTTTTCTGTGTTGAGGAAATGACAGTGATCAGCCTTCTGTCAAATAACTTCGTCACAGAGCTCAAAGGAGATTAGATGTTTTGGCAAAAACAGGATCTGTGAGCTACAACAGAGATGACCTTTTTCTTCTTCTGAGACAGTTTTTGGAGGGGTTTTTTTTTTCGAAAAAAATTGAGATATAGGTTTTGAGAAATGGAAAGTTTAGGCATCTTTTTATGTGGAATATATTACAGAAATGCACAGTGCTTTAATATTGCCAGCACTTCCAGCTTATTTTGTGGTGGTGTACTCTGAGCTATATTAGTTTATCTGAATAAAATCTCCATAATTTTGTTGTCTCTGTGTGTGTGTTTGGTTTTGCTTTATTTTTTTGTTAACCAAATAGATTTCATTCTGAAATGAGCATAGGCAGATGGAGAAAGTTTACAAAAGACATAAGGTGTTCTATTCAGTGCAGCTTTGTATTATAAAATCATAATTCAACCTATGGTCTTTATTCAAGCTAATAAGATATTACTTGTTAGCTGTGGACAATGCATTTTATGTAGGGATACCCATAGCAGACTTATATATTAATATCCTGTGACTTCCATAACTAATATAAGATTTTTAGAATTTACCTCTACTTATTAATAAAATATAGATCAAATAAGCTCTTACTCATTTTACTTAACATATGTGCATAGTCCACCTGAGTTAAACAGCACAATTCACAAAAATAAAACCATATATATATGTATGTTTGTATGGAATTGAAGCAGCAACCAGTTATAGATTTTTTAAAAAAATCTTATTACTTGTTAAAATATCTTATTTAGCAGCTCTTTGCCAAGAAACAAATGCAGCCCATATGTTACCAAGCTACTTTTGGCCTATAAAATAGCCTCATAATGCATTAATCAGGGTTGGGGAGGGGATTGTTTTTGTTGGGGTTTTATGGTTTGGTATGGTTTTCTTTGGCTTGGTTTTTTTTACCATTTTTCCTGGAAATATCAGATACTAGATCATATGCTTTTTCTTGACATCTAGGGAAGTGATTGTCCCCCTGTATTCGGCACTGGTGAGGCTGCATCTCGAATGCTGTGCTCAGAGTTGGGCCCCTCACTGCAAGAGGGACACTGAGGTGCTGGAGCGTGTCCAGAGACGGGCAATGGAGTTGGGGAAGGGTCTGGAGCACAAGTCCAATGAGGAGCAGCAGAGGGAACTGGGGTTGTTTAGTCTGGAGAGAAGGAGGCTCTACAACTACCTGAAAGGTGGTTGTAGCAAGGTGGGTGTCATTCTCTTCTCCAAGTAACAAGTGACAGAATAAGAGGAAACAGCCTCAAGTTGCATCAGGGGAGGTTTAGGTTGGATTTTAAGAAAAATGTATTCACTGAAAGGGTGGTCAAGCATTGGAACAGGCTGCCCAGGGATGTGCTGTAGTCACCATCAGTGGAGGTATTTAAAAGACGTGTAGATGTGGAGACCAGAGACATGGTTTAGTGGTGGACTTGGCAGTGCTAGGTTAATGGTTGGTTTAGATGGTCTTTAAGATCTTTTCCAGCCTAAATCGTTCTATGATTCTATGGTTCTGTGATATTACTTTGAATACAAAATAACATGCTTAACTCCATTTAGAGAAATTCCATTAATTGGAAAGATTAGGACACCTAAATCTCAGGTTGGTTTGGTTTTGGATTTTTGGTTTGGTTTGGGGGGCTTTTTTTCTTTTTTCTTTTTCTTTTTCTTTTTCTTTTTTTTTTTTTTTTTTCCAGGAAAGCTATGTAGGAACATTGCTAATACACATTATGGCATTACAACAGTTAAAAAGGATACAGACAGAACTTGTATTAGTACCTTTTTAAAAAGGAGATTGAACAGAAAATACTTTCCCTTTTTGTTTTTCTTTCTATTTTCTTCTAAAACATATTTAAGCAGTTCAATTGAGGGTATCTCTCCCATTGATGGTTTAGTGTTCTAGAGGCAAATAATTTACCTAAATCTAGTTTAGACATGAAAGCAGCATGCCTGTGGTACTGAATCCACATCATGTTGTATGCTGCTGGCATCAGCTGCCAGGTTCTCACTGCCAAGAGTAATGCTCTCTTTTTCTTTCTTCTTTTTTTTTTTTCTTGAGTTAAAGAACATGTGAAGTACAAGCTATCAATTCTACACAGGTACTGAACAAACTGCCTCTAAAATGTTCTTTTAATAACTTCTTCAGGGAGAATAGCATGGCCTTTCAGTCAAGAATACCTCTAATTGTGTTGGATTTACTTGACATTTTCCTAGGATCTTAGGAAGCAATGAGGAAACTGAATTTGACAATAAAGTGAAGTTTTTGACATTCACTTGGTCTCTAGTGAAGTTAGAATAGCGCTATTAAAGAACTACTACCTCCCAGGATATAGCAATTACTTTTCTCAATATTTTTTATTTGCTGAATACGAGATGCAGATATTCTTCTCCTACAAAGATTTTAGCAACCAAATTGTTCCTTTTTACTATAGAGGCAAATCATAAGTAATACAGAGCAGACAACGGGAAGATGACTCATTGCTGAATTGCTGAACCAAATGAATAGAATTAATCTTGAAATTATGCTCTGAAGAGAACAATCAGGTAACATTTGAACAAGCATCTGTTGCACAGTATGTAGTTTCCAGTAAAAATGTGTAATTTATACAGTGTTCCAAATTGTTTGTTCAGTCTACTTTAAAGTTCAAGGTTGCAGGACTAATACACAAGGAGAAATTCCTGTCACTCGTTGTCTTTTGACTCACTCTGTGGCACACAAACACTCATGGATTTGCAACAGAACTTAGTGTAAACAGTGTGTGCTTCGATCCAAAGTTACCAAATCAGTTACCATCATTGCTTTTATTTTCAATAAAGACTAATGCAAGATCCCTCATATATTTCATTTCTCCAGTTACTTCCATTACTATTGTTTTTCTCCTGTTATTCCTCATTGTCTTGGGGGTATGAGGGGAACATTCATATAAATAAATCATAGAACGAGCATTGTCAAAGCTATTTTTACCACGTAGCTATTTAAGATGCTTCTTTAAAAGTGAATTTATACGCAAAAGCCATGTCACAGCAGTTATATTTATGGGGCTTGTCCATGCTGTGCAGATTGCGATGGTCCTGTAAGGAATATTTCTGAGAGAATGTTTTCCCACAGATCTTATATGAGAGCAGTTTGCTACCTGCATGCACTCTCATTTGTGGGTGGAGATTGCTTGCTTTTCTGAGTAAATGTCTTACTACAGAGTAGGCACATAAATATTTTATTTATCTTTTAGTGATTAGCATAGCTTTCCAGATGCCAAAATACTCTTGTATGCCTGCATTTTGTAAGTTTACAGATGTTCACATCTGACATTGCTATTTATACACCTTAACAAATAATGGAGAGATACAGGGACACCTAAGGGTGTAAATCAGCATTCCCTGAAATAGATATCTGACTACAGCAAATGCCCGGACTCTGCTATCTGCATGCAAGGAAGGTATTGACACAGTGAGACCTGAATCACTGTTAGCATTCAAAATGTGCTGGGGCTTGAAGATTTTTTATGCATTTATTTTCTAAAAATATCTTTAAATTTATTTTTTTTTTTAACTAAGGCTGAACAAAATGCAAGCTTTGCCAATGCATTTCATTGTTAAATAAGAAGTCTGTCTATTTTCAACAACAAGGCATACTTTTAAAAGATTAAGGATGGTGGAGAGGACACAGGTTCTTTAGAAGAAAGCAAGCTAAATTGCTGTCTGTGGTGAGCAAGTCCAGGTCCAGAGAAGGCAATATGGCTTTTCCTGCTTACTTCTACTGAAAATACATGTGCGCTTGCCACTAATATCAGTGAAATTGGATCTGTATAGATTAGGAAAAGTCATTCTCATATTGATTATTCACAATATTTTGTTTTAATGCTATTTAAAACACACATTTTCACTTTGGAAAATAAGTTTATATACTCCATGAATAGTGAAATGCCTGAATGGAATGAAAAATAGCTCTTATTGGTAAATTCCACCACCTGCAGCATGTTATTCCTTTCCTAAATATATAGAAACTGTTCCCAGTGATGTCAACAGTTCTTATAATTAAAGCAATAGGTATTCAAGATGTTAGGAAGATGTTAAGGTAGAATTAATTTAAATATTAGGAAGTATGATCTGACAATGTGAACAAATAAAGATTGATGAAACTTGCTGGGGCACTGGGCAAGATCTGTCGCTAAAGATATTTCAAATATGTCAGGCAAACTTCTGTCAAGAATGACATGGTGTTTCCTTGGGACAGAGAGCTGGACTACATACCATCTGAAAGTCCCTAGGTTTTGTGCAACTTTCTTACTTTACCACTTGATTCATACCTATGAGAGTGCAAAATTACCTAGCTTAAATATTTTAACGTATTTATTAGGATAACTTCTGCAAACAAATGTTACTATTTATAAGTAGATAGATATTCTTCAGCTTGTTGATGCACACAGTCAACAATGAATGGCATAAACTAATTTTCAGAAACCAGGTATTACTAGTTTTGCTTGTGTAAAGTGGTAATATACTCCAGAAACTGTCCTAGTAAAATCAAAGCAAGCATAAAACAAACAAACAAAAAAAAGGTGGCTGGATATGACCTTATGCAATTAATAGTACCTTTTTAATCTACACTGTATGCTTAATGGGTAGCTGAAAATTACTGCAGTGTTTTAATTTATGCAAGCATGACTAAGTCATCTGTTTTCTGTCTGGGAATGTAGCTTGGGTGGATAGACATCTGAATTCCTCTTGGAGGAGCTCAGCCTCTGAGACTTCTTTCCAGGAAACCCCAATACTCACTTGTAATTGGTATTACAAGCAATTCTGTTCACAGCAGTCAAGTAGTCCGAGTAGCCCTCATAGACTTTTAGCAATAAGATATAGCTTGGATATAGGCAACAGCTCTAAGTCCTTATTAATGAGATTTGAAGCCATATCTCCATTGCCTGAATAGATTCTATGCTGGAGTATTTTGGAGGAGAACATTGTCCAGCTTCTTGCTGAAGGTATATCATAGCCAGAAATATAGGATACTTGAGTCAGAGGATGAATGAATAATATAATTTTAATTCCATCTTAAAGCCAGTCATGACTTTTTGGTTGGTCCAGGTTTCTAGAAGGGCTTCTTTTAGAATGCAAATGCTTGAGGTTTTTGAGAAGGAGGAAACGAGATGTACGATCACTGCTGACACAATTTTATCAGATGCCTGCACTGAGTGCCTAACTTAAGAAAATGCAATCAGTTGAAGGAATGCTACTGTCATGCTTCAGGTGTCATTCTAAAGTTTGGCTTTTCATACAACTGGAGTTATATCCACTGCTACCTTTAGAACTTAAGACCAAGACAAGACCTGAGACAAGTATCAGGAACAGGACAAAAAACCTGAACTACATCTCCATAATTCCCAAATAGAGTATGTGTAGCCGGAATACTTCCTGTGCATCTCCTTTAATCTTTAGACCCTCTTCCATTGAGCTTTTCTTCTGTCAGACTGAGGGGGAACATTCCTGAACATCACTACCAAAGAAGAAACATACGTGCTACGCTGCTTTTCAAAAAATAGTACAATTTGCCCTGGGTGGTGTAGTATTATTGTTTGTTCCTTTTGTATTTTTTTTATCCCCAGCATTCCGTGGTTTGGATTTGTACTTTTTTAGATGTTGCAGTGATCCTTCAGAAAGAAATGGTATCTTTAAGTTCAACAGACACTTGTCTATCATTGCCCTTCACTTTAGCAAAACATTTTATTTCTAGTATTAGCTACAGTATGCAAAGCATCCACTGTACTTATATATAAATGCAAAGGATTTAAAGACGTTGACAGTCAGTCTTCTGCAGTGGTGAGCCTCTCTCCTCATGCTTTTCAGAATGGCTTCTGCAATAGTTGTAGAAATATCATGTTTATCTCTGACTATGTAATGCCTGTTTAAAAAATCTTCAAATAAACCTCCAAGACCATTATTTAATTTAGCTCTTACAGGATTTCTCAACAATAGATGGCATGTTTTCATGAATGTATCACAGTTATATGATAATTTCATTGTTATTTTGTTTGTATTTCTTTGTCTGCTATTAGTTATCATGTGCTTAAACTATGGGTTTTTTTGGCAACAGAGGGAATCATGAATTGCATATTTATATTGTGGATGGAACAATAGGTCCTGGAAATGCAGAGGTACTGTAAAAAAAAAAAAAAAATCACTGCAAATAATAAATAACAAATAAAATGCAACCTCTTTCTCAACTCACATGAACATAATATACATAAACTGAAGCTTGTGTGTGGGCTTAAGCAATGTAAGAAAAAGCATACTAGCATTGAATCTGTCTGATAGAAGCAGAAAATATTTTTCGATTGACAAAATAAGTGACTAGCAGAAAAATCATACTAGTTTTGCTTGAATCTGGTAAGCCATTAAAGAAGGACTAAATTAAGCTGAAGTCATCAGTTAAATTAAGAGCTAACTTGACTAATCTTCAAGTGGAGTGACTACTCCAAGAAATGGTTCAGACAACAATGCATTTTCCCAAATCAAAAAAGACCATGCAACTAATTTAGCAGAACGAGCTATGCTTATAGTTTATACCTGTATTTTTATCTATCTGTTTTTGTGCTTTGCCAGGGTATTTAATTTATTGTCTCTTATTTCTTATTATCCTATCCATCTTCACCAAGAAGTACTATTATTTAGATCTAGACATGCAAAGACAGCAACCCATTTACTCCTGACAGAACTGGAGTTTCTAGGAATGAATTAACGACTGGTGTGGGATTCTATCAAAGAACAGCAATATTTAATAGGAAGAACACTATGTCACTGCAATGGCTCCCTGCAGCTTCAACCAATTCACCTCCACATGGAAAAAACACATTCAAGAGTAATTTCCAGTCCTGTTGCGTGTACAGAACTCTATGTGAACAGAATTTTTTGTGACAAGACTAGATCTTGTCTTCAGAGGCAACTGGTGTTAGCCACCAGTTACAACCAACATAGCCTCAGCTTTCTCATGAAAATGTTCTAGTGTAAAGCATCTGCTATGTAAAGATAAGCAGTGGTTAGCCTGGTGAACTGATTTTGCACAATTATGTGGAATATTCAATAAGCATCCCTAATTTTATATCTTTTTTAACAATACGTGGAGATGTTCTAGGAGAAAGACTTTCCTAATAAGTAAAACCATGTTATGTTTTGTTTTTCAAGAGGTATATATAGTTAGAGTATTCAAGATGCTTACTCTTCCTGATCAGCCATGGGTATTGCTATTGCTAGTAAGAAAGATATCACTGTTGGTTTGTGTTCCCACCCCCCACCCCCACCCCCACATTCTCATGGTCTAGAGACTGTGCATGTTGAATTTTCATGTCAGATTTGTGAAAGTAATAAGGTTTCAGGCTTAAGAAGAGGATAATATTTTTCACCAAGGCAAAGACAGTGCTTCATCCAAATCTCTTATAATAGAAAATACTTCTGATTTTCTATTGTGCAAAATATGAACTCATGGCCAATGTAAACTCTTTTAACTGGTCTCAAGCCACTTTAAGAGTCCATACAAAAACTGAGGAGAAAGCAGAAAAAAAAAAACCCAACAAACCCAACAAACCAGTAAGGATTACTTTTGTTCACAATATATTGTTTAAGAAAGTCTATTTTTGTGAAATGAAAAATCAACTGTTCTATAAAACCATATTTTGTCTTATCAGTATCTATTGCATTAAAGGAATCTTGTTTATGTATTTATAGTAAAGGTTATATTACACTTTCATTATAATCCTATTTTCAAGTCTACAGTACCAATTATAACCCAAGCATTCCAATTCTTTATCTGCTTATATATTTTCTTAGGAAAAGAGACTTGATTATTTGCAGATTTATTTGCAGTGCGAATTTATTGAGGTTCTAATTTATGCTAGCACATAGCTTCATCACAAAGTGCTCACTATGGTTGTGCTTTTTGCCACAATATTCATGATTTGACATTTGAGCCTGTAATTGGCCACCTGGTTCACACGCTGTGTAATTGTTGCTTGGATGACCTCACTTTCTGCAGGGGAATTTCACTTAATCATCTAATAAATGTTATGTTATGATTAAATCAATCTTACTTGTGGGCCTGTATTTCACCTTCTGAAAATACTTACACAAAAGAAAGTTTCCTTTTGCATTATTAAAGGACTGTTGGTGCGGAAGGTCCTATTTCATTAAAACAGTCTATTTGCAGTGGAAGGATTTTCTTTATTTAAAACTATACTTGAGGTGAAAATATAATCTTTGTCAAAGAATATATTTTTTCTCAATGAATGCTTTAAAAACAATAATTACTTTGTCAAGGAAAATATAAATTTACTGACCTTTTAATAAAACTGTAATTTGCATTTAACTATAAGAACATATAACCTATGTTTCTATACAGCTTTGAGACGTTAACCTAATTTTTGCCTGTGTACATTTGATGTACACACACTTCATTATACATATATATCTCATATTCTCATCTTAATATGATATTTCACTACCACTTGCTCAGACAACTATTATTTTCTGTAGTTTTCAGATTTTAAGGAACTAAAGGAAACCCTATAATATTATCAAGCTATAATTTTTCTCTATGGTATGTAAATTACAAGGCTAAATTTCATGTCCTGTTGAAGTCAACATGAATTTTGCTATTGATATAATTAGAAGAAGAATCGATCCAACATTTTTAAATTTATTTCTATCTTCAACTAGTTAGACCTAATTGAGTATTCTGTCAGACTGAAGTAACTACTCCACTTAGAACAGTCATACTATACTCTATAATGTTTTTATTGCACTCATGTATAGGCTAAGGCTAGTTAAAAAAAAAAATAAATAAAAATCACTGCTTGGTTGCACACCTACAGTGGAGTCTCAGATATCGCCTAAAGTATCTTTTTTCTACACTTTTAAGAAAATATTCTTGATTCTGCATTAAAAATCACTGCTTCTCCGAGTGAGTATTCTATGGCCAACCTGATTTTCTTACTTTGCTGATCACAGATGACTTTCCTATTGCATTTCCCAGTGACAACCAAGTACTAACTTTGGTTGTTAAAAAACCTTACTTGAGAGCCTTTCCCAAAGACTTGTAAGCTTATGGAGGATGCAACAGTTCAGTCCATAGCTGCCTTACTCTATAATCTACTCCTGTGTTGTAAAAAGAATGTATTGATCATAAAAGCAAAGTTTTAAAAGCATAAAAATGAAGGATGTCAGTACCAAAGATGGAGTAGTGACATAAAGACAATTGTAGCTGGCAAATACAGATTTCCCAAAACAAATATGTTTGGTTCAATGTATTTTCTAATGGTTCTGAGTGATAACACTTTCATTTATGATAGACTGTTCCAGAGCCTTCTGGCTATTTCTGCCTACCCTAACATAAAAGGAGTACAGCTGACAGAAGCTGCTGGCAACTTTGTAAAAATAATGAAGAATCCTCAGACATTTCATTTTCTATAAATTAATTCCCTGCAACCCATATGTGTTTTCTATACTTCAACAAACCCTCTAAAGATGAATACTTTAATTTAAAATCAAATAGTTGGTATAACAGTTGCCCATTGTCTTATTGGTCAGGAGTCTCTATTGATTTTTTTTTTTTCCTTCAGCAGTTAGTTCCTTAAAAACAAACAAACAGGGAGATATTTATGTATTTATAGTAAAGGTTATATTACACTTTCATTATAGTCCTATTTTCAAGTCTACAGTTCCAATTATTACCCAAGCATTCCAATTCTTTATCTGCTTATATATTTTCTTAGGAAAAGAGACTTGATTATTTGCAGATTTATTTGCAGTGCAAAGTTATTGAGGTGGAGGGAGATGACCAGGGGAGATAGCTGAGAAATGCCATACATTTTCATGATACAGACTCATCTAAATATCTCTGTTTGCATTGTCTGCTTACATTGAATCTGCCCTATGGTTAGGAGGAAAACAAATAAGAAATGCAAATATGTATTAAGTTTTGTGTCACTGGTTTACTTTCTTATAATTTCAATAAACATTTAAAATGAAAACTTACCCAAAAGTGTAAGACATCATACAGACAGGTGTTAGAGAGACAGAAGTTCCATATCAAAAAGGAATGTATGGACTATACAGTGATTTGGTTTCAGTTTTGCAGCTGGGTTTTTTTCTGATTAGACTTTGAAACACTGCATGTCTTCTTACATAATCCTGGTATTTGCCAGGATTCAAAGCACTCAAACATTTCCTGTTTCTCAGGTTTATGATCATGAGGAGGTTTTGGTAAGACCTTCCACAGATTTTAAGCAATATTCAGTGACAGTACACCAGAGTTCAAGTCAGGCTTTCACAACCTCATCTTTACTCTTCTTTTACCTTGACCTTGCACCAGCTGTGTTAGTTTCTGGAACTGCATACCGATCTCTATATTAGCTCCAAAAACTGATCCAGTGTCCCACAATTTCTAACCACAAACACCTACCCACAGAATTAATCTCTCAATCTTTTATGATAACTTTGTAGATTGGGGTGGGGGGTGGGGTGGGGGTGGTGTAGGGCAGGCAATGTGCTCTGTGAGTTGGTTAAAAAACTTGCAAATTTGAGGCTATTTCCCAAAACAATCACATTTTGCTGATAATATTGTTGCATACTCCTTGCTGTTTCTTCGAACATAAACCTGTATATAACTGGTTCAGACTGGAAGTTGAGGAGTGTTTTCCCTTAAAACAAGACTATGCTAAAAAGAGTTTGCATAGGCACGGCATTCACCACCAGAGAGAAGACTCCACTTATCACATCAATATCTGAAAGAGGACTGGTCACCCTCTCGCTGAATGTTTCCTGAAGTTTCATGCATGAATATTACAAAGTGCATGCATGCACTTCAGGTGGAAGAAATTGTCTTTTTTTTTCTGATTAAACTTGGTAAAAGAAGTGCTAACAAAGATGGTATTATTTGTATTTGCTTTAGTTTGGTCAAGGTCTGCAAGCAGCATAGGCTATATTTTTCTGGTAACAAGCCAGTTAACAGAGCTGATCCAGGTAAAGGGCAAATCTGCAAGAAAATTACTCAGCTTTCAATCTTTCAATTAGATCACCTTATTGAGCCACTGATCCTTATATGAGCAGCACCACCACATAGCTGTGGAAGCGCAGGACGTGCAAGACAGATGACTCAGGGAAGTATTGGAAAGGAAGAAAACTGACATATATTGGTTTAATCTGAAGTTGACTAAATCTTAAGTATGTTTGTACCTTTGTTATCTCCTTTTGGGCATGATTCATTAGATGTCATAAAAGAAAATAAAATCACAGTAGCTTTTTATACCGGGAGATCCAAACCAGAACATGATCTCCAGACACAGTCTCAGAACAGTGGGGAAGGATCACTGCCCTGCACTATTGGCTAGATTCTTGCTAATGCAGCCCAGGTTGCTATTGGCCAACTTTGCTGGTAGGACACCCTACTGACTTATGTATAGCTTGTTGTCCTCTAGGACCCCTGGACCTTTTTCTGCAGAGCTTCTTAGTGAGTTGGCTCCCAGTTTACACTATTCCATAGGATTATTCCAACCCAGGTTCAAGACTTTGCTTTTGTTCACTTCATAAGATTCCTCTCAGCAAATTTCTGTAACCTGTCCCGTCCCCTTTGAATAGCAGTCCTGCCCTCCAGAATATCAAATACTTCCATATATTCACACTGGGAATGAAAATTTCTAATTAGAGCTTCAGTATCTTGTTGATTTGTTATCTTTGTAATGTAAGGGAGAAAAAATAACTCTTTGTTTCTTCACTGTCTTATTCCAGAGATTGTGTTTGCCTCCTCACCATCAGAAAAGAGGACATACAGAAATAGACTAGTAATTTAAATTTGGTAGAAGAGGGTTTAGAAAAACTGGGATTGATCTATTTGCACCAGGAAAAATATTGACAGAACAGTGTTATCTGAATTTCTCATAGATATCATCAACAAAATAAATTTCAAATTTCAGCAAACTCTGAAAGCTTCTTCTTCTGCCCTCCCTTTTCTTCCCTCACTGAAGATTTAAGAAAATACTTTTTTGCTTATTACAAAAAAAAAAAAAAAACCAAACTAAAACAAACCAAAAAGTGAAAAAAAACAAACTCTGTTGCTGATCTAACTTAGCTATAAAATAGTACTGTAGAAGAGAGAGCTTTTCTTTTAAGATACTGACAAGTTGCAATACTGGAAAGGCAATAAAGATTGTGACTTGTCAAAAGTGTTTGTATTTTCATAATTTCTCCTAGGAGGAAAAAATATACTGGAACTCAATATGAAGATATGGATAAAACATTGCAATACTTCAGAAGTGGTTGCTCACTGCAGCTGAAATTTATTTACGTTTAAAGCCAGATGTCAAAGATTTATATGTGATCTGGGACAAGTCAGACATTCTACTTGTCAGAATTGACTAATCATGTTAGTTACCTAAATTCATTGTATCTTTTTTATCCTGGAGTTTCCTTGAGTACTTAATTTCATGTACTAATAAACACCTCCTCTGGACAGGTTTCTGGACAGGAGCTAGACTCAAAGCTAACATGATTGTATTTTATACAGGCAGATAACCTGAACTCATCCTAAATTCTATTGCAAATCTTGGAAAGCTAGATGCTGCCAGGTCTTCTGTGACAGGTGGTAATTCTAACTTTTTTCTAAAATATTAGTTGGGGCACTCAGTCAGAAAATATAATTTGAGTCCTAAAACCTACTAATAAAAGAATGCACACAGTAAGGTCCTAAATACACAAGGAAAAATACCCCTTTCTTGTTCTCAGGTAAAAAATATTCATGGGCTAGGCAAAGAATATAAAAAGTAATTATACTTAATGTTTAGGGTTCCTCTGGCAAAGGACAAAACGAGAGATACCATCTTCCACAGAATCACAGAATTGAGAAGAGAAGAGAAGAGAAGAGAAGAGAAGAGAAGAGAAGAGAAGAGAAGAGAAGAGAAGAGAAGAGAAGAGAAGAGAAGAGAAGAGAAGAGAAGAGAAGAGAAGAGAAGAGAAGTCAAGACAAGACAAGAGACAAGAGACAATAGAAATGTTTTACTTGGCAGGGACCTACAATGATCATCTAGTCTAATTGCTTGACAAATTCAGGGCTGATCAAAAGTTAAAGCATGTTATTAAGGACATTGTCTAAATGCTTATTAAACACTGACAGGCTTGCAGCATCATCCATCTTTCCAGGAACCCTGTTCCAGTATTTGACCATGCTCTTGGTAAAGTAAAACTTCCTAATATGAAGTCTGAACCTCTCCCAACACATCTTTGAACCATTTCCTTTACTCCTGTCAGTGGATACCAGGGAGAAGAGATCAGCACCTCCCACTGCACTTTCCCCCCTCAGGAAGGCGTAGAGAGCAATGAGGCTGCCCCTCAGCCTCTTTCTCTCAAAAACAGACAAACCCAAAGTCCTTAGCCATTCCTCATAGGACATGCCTTCTGGCCCTTTCACCAGCTTTGTTGCCCTCCTTTGGATGCATTAAAGGACTGTCACATCCTACATTGTGGGGCTCAGAACTGCACACAGTACTCAAGAATTGAACACAGTACTCAAGGTGAGGCTGTACCAATGTTGAATAATCCCTGAATAGGGATAACTATGTCTTTTGCCTGGCTTGTGATGCTGCACTTGATGCCCCCCAGGATGCGGTTTGCCCTCTTGGCTGCTGGGGCCACTGCTGACTCCTATTGATCCTGCTGTTGACCAGCACCCCCAGATCCCTTTCTGCAGGGCAGCTCTCCAGCCAACCCTCTCCCAATTTACACTTGTGCCCAGCATTACCCTGTCCCCTGTCCCAGGTGCAGAATCCAGCATTTGGATTTATTAAATTTCATCCCATTAATCATTGCCTAATGTTCTAGGCTATCTTAAAGGATGATTAGACACTGAAGCAGGTTGCCCAGGGAAGTTTAGGAATCTCCATCTGTGGAGGTATTCAAAACCCCACTGAACATAGTCCTGGACAACCCACTGTAGATGACCCTGCTTTAGATGACCCTGCTTGAGCACTGAAGTTGAACTAGATGATCCCAAGGTGTCCTTTCTCACTTAAACTAGAATCTGAGCTTTAAACAAGAATCGATGGGGTAAGGGGATACCAACAGGAAGGCTGCAGGTGAGCCAAAAGTTGGCATGGCATTGCCTGAGGGTGGCAATGCTAGTGGGAACATTTACACTGCTTCTGGAAGCTCAGAGGGCTCAGAAGTTAAATGCTTGCACACGAACACACACAGTATAAGAAATAAACAGGATAAACTGGAAGTGTTGGTCAGCTCCCAGAGCTATGAATTCATTGGTATTAGTGAGACTTAGGGGAATGAGTCCCACAGCTGGAGTGTTGGGATGGAAGGTTATAGGCTGTTCAAGAGAGACAGGCAGGGCAGGCGAGCTGGAGGTGTCACGCTATACATATGGGAGAATTTTGATTGCACAGCCCTTACAGTTAGTGATGATGTGGCTGAGAGCCTTTGAGTGAGGATTAGGGCCACGGAAAACAAAATACATGTTGTAGTGGATATCTGCTACTGATCATCCAGCCAGAATGTAAGCAGCCATGAGTTATTCTTTAGGCAATTAGGAGAAATCTCTGGATCAGTAGCCTTTGTCTTTATAGGAGATTTCAATTTCCCAGCCTTCAACTAGGAATATCATACTACTGTGATGAGCAGGTCTTGGAAATTCTTGAAGTTTGTAGGAAATAACTTCTTGTCACAGGTACTCAATGAGCCAACTAGGAAAGATGTCCTCCTGGATTTGCTGTTTGTGAATGGAGAATGACTCATGGGGGATGTAATGGTAGGTGGCTGTCTGGGCCTCAGTGATCATGAAATGGTTGAGTTTAAAATTTTCAGTGTAATGAGAAGAAAGGTCATCAGAGTTGCTACCTTGGACTTCAGGAGAGCAAACTTTAAGCTATTCAGGGAGTTATTTAGCAGAGTACACTGGGAAACTGATTTTGATGGCTTAGGAGTCCGCAAGTGCTGTTCAGTCTTTAAGAACCACCTTTTAGAAGCAGGAACAAGCAATTCCACTCTGTCATAAGCAAGCAGGGCAGAGGACCAGCTTGGTTCAACAGGGAAATCCTCATGTAGCTCAGGAGGAAAAAGAAATTGTATCATTTCTGGAAGCAAGGTGAGGTTTTTCAGGAAGATTACAATGCTGTGCTTCATTTACACAGGGAGAAGACAAGAAAGGCCAAAGCTCATTTTAAGTTGAAACTGGCCGGTGTTGTATTAGATAACAAGAAGGGCTTTTTAAAGTATGTGAATAAAAAGTGTTTCCTTGCTTTCAGAGGGAGCCTCCTGTGTCTCAGTTTGTGCCCATTGCCTCATGTCCCATCAATGAGCACCACTGAAAAAAGCCAGGCTACCATCACTTTTCTATACTCTATTAGGTATTTATATTCATGGATAAGATTCCCCAGATCTTCTCCCTGCAGGCTGAACAGTCCCAGCTCACTCAGCCACTCATTGTATGGAAAATTCTTTTCCTAATCAGGCTCAGCCTTTAACCCTGTAGAAATATTTAATCCAGTAATTTAAGTATTTAAAGTGCATATTTTCCTCCCAAGGAAGCACCCAAATTGCCAGGCTCATATAATTTCACCTGCTGTCTCATTTCCCTGTTTAACCAGGAATTCATCTTCATAAGGGCTAGGTTTATGGCTAGTGTACACAAGAAAGTTATGAAAAACAAGGGTTCAAGGCAAGGAGTACTGGAAACAGTGTGGCTAAAAATCCTTGATGTGCTTAACTTCCTTTCTGTGTGTTCTGGCCATTGTGCTATTAAGAAAAAGTTAGCACCCAGATACTTCAATGAACACCTATCTGAAGTTAATGAAGAACATTTACATTTCCTATAGTTCTCTGTTCGATCAGGGAATAGGCAGACTATATCTAGTCTAATGCTCTGTGTTACCTTCTTGAGGTCTTAAGTTCCTTCTACAGTTGACAGATGTATGAGGGCTCCAAATATAAACCTCATTGACTCTCTGGACATGTCCAGCATTTTTTCCTACCCATTTTATATTCGCTTGGGTGTTTACATGAAAAAAAAAAAAAAAAAAAAAGTTAATTTTTCCAAAGTAATGTCCTTTTTGCCCACAACAATAATTGGTGAACAATTTCCCTGTATTTATCTTGACCCACAAGGTTTCTCATTCCTGTTTTTCTTATTTCGTCCTTCTGACCCACCAAGGAGGGGAAGTGGATGAGCTTCTGGCTGGGAGTTTGACTAGTAGCCAAAGCTAATCCACCACAGCATGAAACTCTACTGAAGCAAAGGATGTTTTTCTCAGTAGCTCAATTCACCAGTCCAGAAAAAGAGACAACTTTGGGGAGATATCCATCTACACTTCACCAGAAGAGGGTGTTTCAGTTTTAATGTCATTACAATCTGCAGGCTTTATCACTGCTGTTTAAGTGGCACAATTTCTTATAGCATTCTGTTTTTTCGCTGTCAGAGATCTGCTGCATTTTAAAGCAAAGGAGCACAGTCACTTGAGGAATGTAGTATTAGCATATAAATCAGCATACTGGTAGAATTGCACAAAAAATTTAAAAGCAATCTTTTAACAATTATAATAATGAGATTTGCAATGGATTTTACAAAGAAAAATATCATTCCAAGGTGCAGATATAGAATTTAAAACAGAATTAACTGTGATATTTTTGTAGCTGGGGGGGGGTGGGGAATCAATAGAGAA
This sequence comes from Falco biarmicus, assembly GCF_023638135.1. NCBI lineage: Eukaryota > Metazoa > Chordata > Aves > Falconiformes > Falconidae > Falco > Falco biarmicus. The sequence continues at coordinate 99,666,824 of NC_079289.1, read as the reverse complement.
ATATGTATCACAACGTGCTTTCCCAAGTCTCTCCATCTGTCTTAAAATGACATTTTTTAGAGGTGTAAGAGGGCCTTGCTATGGTTCCTGTAGGCACATTGTCACCAAATCCCTCTGCTCCTGAATTTGATTTTCACAAAATTTGACAGGCATACAAAGTTACTGCATTTGTATATATCAGAGTTATACATGAGATAAAGATATACATGAGAAAAAGAAAGTGAGAGGAAGAACCCTGTATAACTGCAGTCCTATGACAAGAGGTTGTTCTATGGTGTAATCATAGTGTTAGGAACAGTAAAAACTAAGTTACTGAATTACACTCTTCTCATGGGTTCACTGAAAGCTCTGTGGTTTATCAGAACCATTTGTATAACTCTGATACAAATAGAAAGGGAAACACTACAGGTCATAGCTTGTGGATCAAAAAATCATTTGCCTGAAGCAAACATTCACACCATGTGAAAAAGGTGTTTAGCCTTGGTGTTGGCCAGGGGACATCAAGAGCATGTGAGTAGAAAGAACAGAACTCTGGTGCAAACACATGTTCCTCAGCAATGTAAACAGTGGATGAAAAAACTCAGAACAGACACATGCAACACCTGAAAGGTAGTTGACCCAGGACTTAAATCAGGCAATTACAGTACAGTAGAAAAATTAAATATTTTAATACACAAACTGTATGGGTAGCAGACAGGAGTTGAACCCTGTTCACTGCACACTGTCTATGACTCTCTAGTAACAAAATGTGAGAAAACAAAGTAGTATCTTAGATTTGGGCTCAGTTTGGAATAAAACAGGGAAGAAATTGATAAATGGGTTTTACTGACTGGTATGGTCACTAGAAGGGGAAAAAAATTCTAACTTGCAGCAAGTAAGATAAATGCAGAGCAGAAGTAAAAACATAAATAGTACCCCATCTTGCTTAAAATGCTGTCATTTGGATTATTAACAAACTATTAGAAACAAAAGAGTTAGAGAAACTGCTACATATTTTCTCAGTTCGGGATGGAGTTTTAAGCTATCACTGACTACCACCAACAGAGAGGAGAAAATGTGAGTTCAGGATAATAAACTAAAAAACATTTGCTCTCTTCAGAAGCAAGAAGCCCAGTTCCTAAAGGGAAGTGGTGGTACTGCATGAGGAATAGACATGAAAGCCCATCAAAAATCAAAGGATAGATGGATCAAAAATCAAAGGATAGGATGGATAAAAAATCAAGGAAGGATATCAACTAGCAAAGGGTGCAGCCATGCCAGGAGCTGAACCACTTGCTACAGTAATTACTCAAATTATTGGAAGAACAATCACTTTTCCAACTTGAGACTTAGAAATAAAGCAGATACTACAAAATAAATTATGTCAGATCAAATGTAAGATCATAAAAAATGATACAGAAATGATAAGGGAAATCAAAATTGGCTGCAGTAGAAGCAAAAGCAGGTGTTATTTCATCCAGTCTGTGCACAAACAAGGATTTCAAGGGTGAAAAAGTTTTAAAGGGATTCTGAATTAGAAGAGTGCTGAAAGAAGTTTAGAGATAGATAAAGATCAGATACTCAGAAGAAATTCTTTACTGTGAGGGTGGTGAGGCACTGGCAAGGTTGCCCAGAGAAGCTGTGGGTGCCCCATCCCTGGCAGTGCTCAAGGCCAGGCTGGATGGGGCTTTGAGCAGCCTGGTCTAGTGGCAGGTGTCCCTGCCCATGGCAGGGGGGTTGGGACTAGATGATCTTTAAGGTCTCTTCCAACTCAAACCATTCAGTGATTCTGTGATGTTCTCTCCAGAGTTTAAGATAACCTACGGAAATAGTTTAAGATACCCAACAGAAATGGTTCATAGATTTGTTAAGAGTGATCACAGAGGAGCACAGGCCAGCTAGTTATAACAATCCACTGGGACAACTGAAGGATATGGCAGTTCAGAATACATTTGTTCAGATCTAAATTCCTATTTTACAGGTCCATTAATCAAAGATGTCTGAAATTTTAGGTGTTAAAAAAAATGCTGTATGGTTGGTCAAGTACATAGCTCCAAGGAAGCAGGAAGATTTAATAAAATGTTACATTAAGCTTAGAGAAATAGAGTCAGGAAAAGATCGGGATAAAGAATTCCTAGTCATCCTAATATTTGTTTCTGCAACATGTGGATTTTATACTCATACGGCAAAAACTAGCTGAAAAACTAGAGTCTTAGCAAAGGGGGAGTGGTAGAAAATTGTTAGATAAACAGCAGATGGAAATAGAAATAGATATCCAGCTAAACCCCTAGCTGGATTAAAACAAATGAACAAACAAACAAACAAACCAGAAAGAAAAAAAGACACACAAACACACAGAGGATATTTGGAAACTATGTAAACCATAACACAAAGGAATTAAAGCTATATACAAACATTACAGCGAAACCTTCTGTGGACTTTCTAGGAAATGGCAAGGTACCATTATATCTCTAGAAAAAAAGCCAGTTCTACAGTGTGTCAGATAGAAAAAAAAACAAAAAAACAAAAACAAAAAAAAAACAAAAAAACAAAGAACAAACCAGACTTGAAAGACCCAGTTGCATGTAAGGATCTCGAAAAGTGCATATGGATTTTAGCAGGGCTTTTCACATGGTGTCATAACTGATCTTTATAAGCAACAGGACATTTACAGATTCAGCTAGGCGGATTGGAGCACATGACATAGCAGAGAGCTGGGAGAACTGAATTTATTCAGCCTGAAACATGAGCTGAGGGGAGATATACTTGTTTTCTTTGACTATGTAATGGGTGCTCATAGAGAACACGGAGACAAAATTTTATCGGAGATGCACAGCAGAAGACTTGGAGGCCAAAAATAAAATAAAATAAATGCAGCAAGGTAAGTTCTGTTTGACTATAAAGAAAGGAATCCATCATGATGCTGGCCAAATACTGGAATGGGTTGCCCACATGGGATGTGGAATCTTCACCCTCAGATACTGAAAACTCAGCAGGACAAGGCACTGAGCAACCTTATCTGTCTCTGTAGCTGGACTTAACTTTGAAGTTGTCACTGCCTTGGCTTCCCAAGATCCCTCCCAAATTAAATTTGTCTGTGTTTCTTTGGAATGAATAATAAAAAAAAATAACCAGAAACACAGGGAAAAAATGGTGAAGATTCAAAGAGATTATGAAGAGTAAGAACTCACACACACTGAAACAAATAAGAGTAAGAAATTAGCACAACTGAGAAAAGCTTCCTAGCTGTAAAGAAAATATAAAGTCTTCCATGTCTATGCATTTCAGTGTACCTTTTAAAGGAAGCACTCAACCACTTACATGGTATATTTTTATATTAAGGTAGGCCGTTAAATTTTATTTTAATGGAGCTCAGGCAACATTAGTATTCTATACCCACAGTTCCAAATCTTTAAGGCAAGACTGTTGAGGAGTCAGGAGTACTTTGGAAATATTAATAACTACATCTGTAAGACATCTCTGTAAAGAAAGTGATGTTAACCTTTGTAAGGCAAAGGACCTCCTTCCATGTGCAGTTCTGTAGCCTGTCTCTTCTAACACTGCAGCATGCCTTTCACTTCCATTTGGTAAACTCACACCCTCCCTCTCTTTGCTTATTGTGGCAATGTTTTCCCTCTGTATCTAATGTGCTTATGTCCTCATGTCCCTGAACTTACATAAAGCTTGGCAGATAACAGGAATAATGACTAATAATTTAAATAGCCAATACAATTACATAGCCAATAAGCATTGTTCATATAAAATTTATGTGCAAAGCTTACTAGCCAGTTAGAGTATGCGACATCTGCACCCACTCAAAGCATTTTCCAGTCAGTGCCATTAATGTAAGGAGCAAAAGCAGCCAGTAGGGAGAATGATAAAATTAACAAAAAAAGGGTGCCCAGAAGACGATATTCACCGGTGGGGATCACAGCACGTGTTCCTAGCTGGACACTGCGGAGCATTTTCCTTTTCCTCTTCTATCTCTTTTCTTTGAGTTAGTGTTTTTTTGGTTTGGCTTCCCCCCCGCCCCCCCCAGCTTCTTGTTTTGGGCTTTGGAGGGGGTGGGTATAGGGAAGGAGGTGGGGCTGTGGCAGGGGCACGGAGGTAGTCCCCCAAAATTATCTAGGCTGTTTAGGTTCAATGTCTGCGATCAGCTATAGATATTCTTAGTCCTCTACATGTCTCCATCCTTTCCGTAACAGTAAGAAATAACTCCATGTTGTATTAGCTGGATAATTAGTGAACTATGTTTCAGATTTTATAATTGCTGTATGACAGAGACTAAATAAGATCAGGACAAACAGACGAGTTTAATGTCCTTTCCAAAGATTGCTAGCCTATCTTGAGCAATTATAAACTTTCTAGAAGCTTGTTCCATAGCTTGATTTTCCTTAGAGCTGTGCATGTAATATTTAACAGAAATCTAATATTTTCCTGCTTCTTTTCTGCTCTTTAGCCTGACCTCTTTCCAGCTAAATTTCAGTAGTAAAAAGCAGAATTTTTACTTCAAACAGCTTATGCCCTTAATGAGTACTTTAGAGTTTAAAAGAGTGAAAAGCTCCATTGTCACCTTTACAGTTAAAAAAGAGATTCACTTAACCAGCATGGGGATAATAAAGGTTATATGAGCATAATTAAATACTAGATTGTATCTTGTGAGCATCAGACACCCCAAATGAATTGCAGATGAAAGAAATGTGTGAAAATGTGGTTCTTTTCTTGTATGGAAACCAACAGCCAAGAGTTCCAAAAATCCAAAAGGATTTTTATTTTTTTTAAATGATGAAAGGGACATATTTTTATAGATGGCCTATAAAACTTCAAGGGAAACTGACTCCACAATTTCAGGAAATGTCGTAGTTAAGACTAATTATCCTTATTGACCAGCCAACTATTTATGTTTCATCTTGCATGTTTCATAGAGAAACATTTGCCTCATTTTTTTATGAGGTATTGTTTTCCACTTTCCCTTCGGTAAGCTGGACAATTTTCTTCTGAAAGCCACAAAAATTATTGCTATTGAATCCTTAAGTTAATAACCTAGATGGGTATTGTTTGGGTTTTTTTAAGACTTTAAGATTTATATTAGGAATACCTCATACTCATAACTGAAGCATTCCCAATTCTTTTTGTACAGCAGAAATGAAGGTTACTTGGGAAACATGTTAACTAGGATGGCATGGCTAGTCATAGGCTGTTTCCAGACTCCTGAATTTTTGGAAATGTCAACATCTCAATAACAAGGGGTGGGGGGGGTGGGGGGGGCAGGTTGGGGTGAGGGGGGAAGGGGTTGCAGGGGGGGAGGTCGGGAATCATCAGTACAAAACATATTTCCTTTGGAAAGAGTTTTCCAAATTTTCACATGGAAAAAAAAAAATTCGCTGGACTTTTTAAAACAGATTTGTTGGGACACTTGTAGGTATGGCAAGTGACATCTGCTTCCTAGTACACACCTTATTGCATATCTTGGTAGCTCAGAGAAATCCTGGTGCCCAAGACCTTCAGGTACTCTTCTTAGCTGTAAGAACTTAAAGAAAACTCAGGAATCCTGCAGCAGTCTGAAGCCATTGCAGCTCCTGGGTGTTGGACTGATAAGTGAGAGAAAACTTGAAAAAGTTACATGATTTCTGTGGAAATTTTTGCAAAATAAATATTTCTTCACTGAATGTTTTCATTTGAAAATGGCCAAAAGTTTTTTTACACCAAGATGTAGCTGGTAAATATTTGACAAACACTTTTTTTTTTTTAAATTGTCAAAAATTAGAAAATAAAAATCACTTTTTCCCACAACTATTGCAACTTCAAATACTCAATTTCAAATTCCTTTTCAGGAAATGTATTCCTTCATTTTTGCCCTTGACTTTCAAAATAGGCTCAGTGTCTTATCTGGAAACCTGATTTTCTTGGGTCAAAAATATGCCCAGTGGGAGTAACTGAGAATTCACGTGAGAAAGTGGCATTTTTAGTACAATAAAACTGTGAGAAATATGAAACACCCTTCTAAAACACCTTATAACTTGTCTTTACCATTATGTCTTCTCAAAAATGGATACATATGGTGTTCATCCAGTATAAATATATATGTTTGTACAGCATATTGATTTATATTTAATAAGGAAAAATATTTAATGTCCATATATGACAGTTCTTTTTCTATCAAATGATATCTTTTGCATACAGGTAAACTAAACACAATAGAAAAACAGCTTTTTAAATTTACCCATCTGCTCAACTTCGAGTGATACCACTCTGATAACTCTAACTTCTAAAACATGTCTATTCTTGAAAGGTGCTGTGGGTTTTCTACACCTGTATGAAACAATCTGAAAGAACTGCTGTATGACTTTTACAGGATATTGTTCAGTGATCATACCTCTGCTAAAAATGCTATTCAGGACATCAGGTTAGGAAAGGTTATATGTTCTTAACTTTACTTTTCCTACCATTGGCATAACTCAGCTCAACTTCTCTGCTGTGGTGCTGGATAAGGGCTAAGTGTCCCCTTTCCCTTCATTTGTCCTCACAGATGCTTGTGCATTAGAGTAAGCACCCTCCAGATGAGCCTGGACTCTGTGATTCATTAAAATCTAAAACCTCAGCATGAGCCACACATGAGGGACATCTGCTGAATAATCATGTTTTGAGCTCAACTATGTGAACTTGCCTTGGGCAATTGCAAAGCATGACACTTGATTATGATAAGTGGGAATAGAACAAGTTTTCAAGATGATACCACTGCAGTTGAGGTACACAACTACACTCATAGATTTATTAGTGTAGACAGTCAATAGGACAGCAGAGAAAAGAGTGCCAGAAACAGAACTGTTATTTCAGCCTGGCAATTCAGCCTACATCATTTTGCTTTTAGAAATCTCATTCACACATTCCAACAAACTTGCTCCCAGATTGGATTTATTAACACAGGTCAAAATGTCATAGAGCATGAAACAAAACACTGTGTATTTCCAAGGCAGTTTAGCATATGATCAGCCAAGCTAACCAGCAACAGCTCATATGAGCCCTATTGGCTCATACTCTGGTCACGGATTCAATCCCCTGTTGACTGTTTAAGTGACTTTTCCTCCAAAAGTACACTCCTAAATTGTATAATCCATGAATTCAGGCCACTTTGGAAACTGGCTGTATGGCTGTAAAACCAGTTATCATACAGATGTTGAAATGGCAGAATGAACATTTGAAAAGAAACAGTGCTGGCTAGAACCTGGGAAAATCAATAGAAATGGTACAAAATAGAACATTCTTCAAATATTAATGTCTCCATATGTTTTGTAAAAAATAGCAATGCAGTAATTTAAGTATTTAAATTTACATTTGCTTTAACATTTTATGTGTAAAAAAATGTTATTGAATTTAGAAATGTTTTATTTTTAAATTATGTTACAATATCTGCTGCACTCTGCACTCTTTCTGAGACATCATTTGTATTCTTGTTCTATTGAGAAGAGTTAACAAATCTAATTTAGCCTGATGCAATTGTTTCACTGTTCCAGTTCAGTGAGAAGTTTTAGGTTTGGAGACTAAATTAGATTTTGGGAAATATAAAGTCCAAAACCTAAACATAACAGATGACCAGCTTTCTGTAATGCACAGCTATCTGGAAAGAAGAGCCCTGACAAAGATATTCTAAAAGTTTCTCCATATTAAAAAATAAAAGAAAAATGCCCAGGTCTGATCACCATCACTGACTCTGTCTGTATCAAACCCATCAGCAATATAACTTCTGAATAATTTACCAAAGCCATTTATTAATCATGGTAAGTAAGAGATTACCACTACATGTATACTGTTTGCATAGGTTAGTTGTTTCTTTTCATAGGTTGAATTTTGGCAGAGATCTCAAAAACTTTTGGTAGAACAGTACTTTCTAGAAAGGTTGCAAGGAAACATCTCTATGCAAATTGCACTGTCAGTCTAAACTGCTTTACAAATATCAGCCTGTCTTCATCAGAATGCAGATTAGCTCCTTTCACCTGTCACTATTTATGTATGAAACATATTGGTAAAATTCTACAGACAGATCTTTTTTTATTTTTTTTTAATCACTGGCTCATAGCATAATTTTCTAAGTCAATTGAACCAGAAACTTTCAGATACATTCTGAATTTTTTTTAACTTTGATAACAAAAAGCAATAATTTAAGAATTAATATCGCTTCTTACTACAGTTCCCAATACAGGGTTCTTGCAAGACCTAAGGAAAAGGACTTTTATGTTCATGTGTAAAGGACCTTTATGTTCATGTTCAGAAAAATATCATCTGGTCTAAAAGCTTACGACAAATACCACTTACAATGTGAGGAAAAGAAATCTTTTCCACAGGAAAATTCCTTGGCATGAGTAACTCCAGAATAAAGTATAAGAAGAGGATATATATTAATGACTATAGTTCTAAATAAGTCTTGACTTGAAATAGTGGTTTTTTAATATTGATTCAGATGTTCCATTGATGAAGCAATTTGTTCATTAGTTCTTTGTACTGAAGTTCACTAAAACTTAATCCTACCATTTCAGTTGGTTTAGAATTATTAAACCCAGAGAAGTGCATTCATGTTGAAAGTGGAATTCTAGAAGGTAATAACTTATAAGTGGTTTTAAGATTAAGAACTATATTTGCATAAATCAGTATTTATATGAGTTAGAAAAAATGATATGTAAAAATTTAAGGGACTTCCTCTTTTTTTGCTGTGGAATTGTCAAGTGTGTACAGTAGTATGCCAAAGCATTGAAAATCTCACTGTAATTAATGATTTATTGTAATAATAATTTACTCTAAAAGCTTCAACAACTTTCTCTCTGCTAGAAAGGAGCAGGATACCGGAAGTATTGCATACAGTGATTTCATTAATTCATCATATTTGAAAAGTCATGGCAGTCAGGAAAAGTCCCCAGTAACCAGAGAAAAGGGAATATCACACTTATTTTTAAAAAGGGTAATAAGGATGACTATGGGAACTACTGACCATGGAACAAGAACATGAAACAAATTCTGCTGGAAGATACATCGAAACGTATGGAAGACAGGGAGGTGATTAGAGACAGCCAGTATGGCTTCAGTAAGGGCAAATTGTGCTCCAGTGGCCTTCTATATAGGGTGACTGCATTAGCAGACAATGGAAGGGGGACTGTTGTTATCTACCTGGACTTCTATAAGGCCTTTTACACAGTCCCCTACAATATTTGTGCTGCTAAATTGGCGAGACATGGGTTTGATGAGTGGACTGTTGAATAAGGAAGTGGTTAGACATCAACATCCGAAGTGTTGCAGTCAACATCTTAATGACAAAGTGGATACTAGCAATGAGTAGTGTCCCTCAAAGGTCCATACTAGGAACAATACTACTTAATACCTTAATTAATGACACAGTCAGATTGAGCAAGTTTACAGATGACATTAAGCTGAATGGTGCACTTAGTGCATGAGAAGGGAGGGATGCCATCCAGAGGGACATTTGACAAACTTGAGTGGGCTTGTGCAAACCTCATGAAATTCAACAAGGCCAGGTGCAAGGTTCTGCACCTGGGTTATGGCAATCCCCAATATCAGTACAGACTGGGGAATGAATGAATTGGAAACAGGCATGTGGGGAAGGACTTAGGGGTACTGGTTGATGAAAAATTGGACATGAGATGGCAACATCTCATTTCTTGCAGTCCAGAAGGCCAATGGTATCCTCAGCTGCATTTAAAGAAGTGAGGACAGCAGCTTGAGGGAGCTGGTACTTCCACTTTACTCCACTTTTGTGAAACCTCACATGGCCTGTTGTGTCCAGCTCTGGCATCCACAGTACAAGAAAGACCTGTTAGGGTGGGTCCAGTGGAAGGCCACAGAAATGATCAGAGTGTTGGAACACCTTTTCTATAAAGAAATGCTGAGAGAGTTGGGGTTGTTCAGCATGAAAAAGAGAAGGCTCTGGGGAGACCTGGTTATGGGCTTTCAATAGTTAAAGGGGGTTTATAAGGAAGACAGAGACTTTTTACCAAGGCCCACAATAGTACAAGGAGCAACTGAAAAAAGATAGATTTATCTTGGATATAAGGAAGAAATATTTTACAAAGAGGGTGATGGGACACTGGAACAGGTTGCATAGAGAAGTTGTGGATGCCCCGTTCCTGGAAATGTTCGAGGTCAAGTTGGATGGCGCTTTAAGCAACCTGATCTAGCGAAAGATGTCCCTGTGCATTGCAGTGGGATTGGATTAGATGATCTTCAAAGGGACCTTCCAACCCAAACCATTCTATGAATCTATGAAATAACAGGCATGGAAAAATTTATAGTCTGATTCCCCCTGCTCCCACCATTTCCAATTTTAAGTGTGGAAAACAATGGTTTAATCTTTTAAGAGTCAGGTAATTAATTTTATTTCTTTTTCAAGCCATGACATTTTACTCATCTCATTATCTTTTTTTATATAATATCTGAAAATTTTGAACCAATTTTTGAAGGAATATTGCTTCCAAAAATATCTGTGGGCATGTCTAAACTCAGAGTATTTTCCAGGTTTTGTATGCAAGTACTTATCCTAATTGACTCCTATCTGTTTCAGGATGGACATTTTTTCTAATAAGCAAAAAAACCTTGCATGGAAGAGGACAAAATGATATATCCAATAGGTGCCTTGAACTAGACTGGTAGGGAACCAAAGCTTGGGATACAAAATTATGTACACATGCTGCACAATTAGGACAGTGCCTTAAAAGTTACTGTCAGACTTATGACAGTAATTAGCATCATAGCTTCAAAATTCTTAGCCTTTAATTTTTTTGTTTCAGAGAAATAAAAAAACCCCAAACAAACCAACTTGTTTTTTGTTAAGGATTTTAAAGACAATGTCTGAACTTTTCAGTTGGAACTCAGGAAATAGTATAGTTCCACTGGAAATAAATTTGGCTTATTGTGCTCTTCCCTGGCTTAAAAGCCAGAATACTAAAAGCCAATAGATCTATTTTTGATCAGAATTGGGCTGTGAATCTAATACCTTTCTGTTAACTTCAGTGGGTTTACTGTATTGTTGTACAATGGAGATCAGATTTTGCCTTGTGATCTGAATGTAATTTAAAAGAATTATGTAGGATAAAAAAGGGAAGTAAAGCTGCTGTCAAAAGATTACAAAGTCAATAGGCAGAGTAGAAAATAAAGTAGCAAAAAGGGTAGTAAAAACCCCAAAAGTTAAAATTAATTTTGAAATGAGAGAGAGGAATTCTGCTGAGAAAATGTAGTTTATGGCACAAGCAACCTCATAGCTGCTGTAAGAACATGATGCACAGTCACATAATGTAGACCTATGTCACAGTCTAACCTCAGCTGGTAATTAAGTACTATGCAGCCTCTCGCTCACTCGTCCCCCACCCCAAGGGATGGGGAGGAGTGTTGGAAAGGAATGTAAAACTCAAGTGTTGAGATAAGAACAATTTAATAATTACAATATAATAAAAATGAAAGAAAAATAATAACAATAAGAACAGTTATAATAAAAAAGAGGAGGGAAACAATAATATCAAGAGGGAAAGGAAGACATGGTGCACAATGCAGCTTTTCACTGAGCAATCCCCAGGTAGTCCCCGAGCAACAACTCACCAGCCCCGGCCAACTCCCCGGGTAGATATACCAGGCATGGTGTCCCATGGCATGGAATACCTCTTTGGCTAATTTGGGTCAGCTGTCCTGGCTGTGTCCCCTCCCAACTCCCTGTACCCCTCCAGCGTTCTCACTAACAAGGCCTGAGGAACTGAAAAGTCTCACATCAGAGCTAAAACACAGCTCCGCACCAGCTCCTAAGAAGATAATTGACTCCATCACAGCTGAAACCAGGACAACCTGATTTGCACCCTTGGAGTAAGTCCAACCCTTCTGAGTTAATTAACTCTATTTTGACATGTGAAAGTGCTGAAAAGAGGCTCCCTTTCCACTAAAACACATCTCATGTTTTCTTTGCTGTTTCTTAAACTAACCATGAATTTGGCAGTCAATCCTTTTCCTTAGATGAAGTCATTCTTTATTTATTTTCCTATTTGTTGACATCTGTTGAGGTAAGTAATTTTTCTTTCAGTTAAAAGTGTTTATGTAGTATGTGGGAAGTTCTAGTACAAAATCATTTCCTCAAACTATGTTACAATATGTTACTTTATAAAAAACATTGTTGAATGATTTTCCAAAACAGCTGTTACGATCTTAAAGTTTAGAATTTTTTTACATCTTTTCTTACATACTTTGTGAAAGTGTGTGTTATTTTAGATAAGATCTTCTCTAGTATTTTCACATGCATGGGAAAAAAGTATCAGATCTTAAATGCAATCGATGCATTAAAAATACTATTATAACAGTAATTTCCTTTGGTAAAAAAATGCATGCAATCTTGATTTTTAATTATAATTCCACTTGTCCGGACTGGCCCTGATAAATACTGTTTTTCTTTTATTTCTGTAAGATTATTCACTATAATCACCATATGAATGATTTTTTGTATGAGGTTCAGGTTTTATATGAAGTTTGAACTTTATCTCACTTTTATCTGAGACTGCCTCTTTTAAAGTCTAGTAACTGGCAGCAGATTCTAGTACTTAGGGCAATGTGTTTGATTTGTTATTGCCCTTTTTTATTTGAAAAAGAGCAGAACCCTTCTTAATCTCTGATAGCTCTAGAACTCAACAGGATTAGTTGTGGCTGTTGTAGAATCTGTTATATAGAAGCCCTGAATAATCTTTCCTTCAGATAAATTATACCATCTAATGGAAGGCCTCTACATACAAGGACTCCACATCATCAGAACAGGTCATAAATTCCCATCCTAGAACCTTCAGGAACTCTTGAAATTAAGAAATCTCTATAAAATCCATTGCTAGTGGAAAGGATTATCCTCTGAAATATATAAATTCTTTTTTTTTTTTTTTGATGTCTATTAGAATAATTTTCAAACATCTATTAGAATAATTGTCAAACAGCATAGGACTGTGTGACAAGTACCCTTTAGGGTCAGCAGCCAGCAAATTTGTCTGGAACCACTGAACTAAATATAGTAGTAGAACACCTGGTCTGCAGGTAGAAGGAAGAACTGTATGACATGTCATTAAAATGATGTGAATGCATATGTCAACAGGACAATGAATTCAGCTGTCATCTTAAGTGTTTATCTAACTTTTAGGGCTTTTTTGCTTTTTTTCTTCCCCACCCCACCCACCCTACCCCCTCCCCAAAGTAAAAATTGTGGCTAGTATTTTCCACTAATTAAATTAGAAGTATGTTTATGGTTTACCTCACATAGCTGTCATGTACCTTTACATTTTTGAGTGGCTTGTATTGAACTCGGTCTCCATGAATTTTGTTGAGAAAAAATAGTCTGGCCTAATTGCTGACTGCACATGTTATCAATGTGTTCAAAGATGGCTCTCTTGTTACTTCTAAACATATTCTGAACACAGAGCAGAAGGTCAAATTTCACTTTATCTGAAGTAGTTGGCAGAAATGTCACTTTAGTCTTGTGAAAACATTGTTTGAAATTTCAGAATGAAAAGGTCATAACATGTTATCAGACACTTCGCAGAGGGAACCAAAACAAATTAAATCCTAGTTTTAAAAAAATGCTCAATTGAATAGTAATATTACCATATCCAAGGAAATGCAGATTCATGATACTGACTTTAAGCAGCAATCTTAATTCAAAGTCATTATACAGGCTGTTATGTCTTTTTCACTCCAATCATAAAAATCTTACTGATGTAAAATAAGAAAGAAACCAGAGAATATGAATAATAGAGTCACAGAATACCAGGTTGCAAGGGACCTCAAGGATCACCTGGTCCAACCTTTCCTTGGCAAAAGTATGGTCTAGATGAGATGACGCAGCATCCTGTCCAGCCAAACCTTACAAGTGTCTTATGTTGGGGAAGTGTCCAGTGATGGGGAAGATGAACTAATGTCTGCATCTAAATATATTTTATCTGACAAGAAGAAAACTGCATAGATCCCGCAGCTGTATTCTTAAAGACAACCCCCAAAACCTGACTTGTAACCACTGATTTTAAAGGTGTTCACTCATTGGATTTAATTCAGGGACCTACATGATTACAAAGAGTTGCATGTTTATATATAATACTTCCACATTAAATAAACTCATTCTACTTTTATCACCCCAAAATAAAAGAAAAACTAAGGTATATATGCTATTGTTTTGCCTGCCTTCAACCAGATGCTGAGGTTAAGGTTTAAAAAGAAATGTTTCTTATAGTCATAGGTTGACACTGCTGTGAAGAATGCAAGATATCCACAAAGATAACACATGCTAGTGGCATCACAGTTTCTTTAATGACATTAATAAACGTCTGCTATGCCATCTGGGTATATCTTATGTTCATACACCAGTTTTAACTGGTATATAACAGGCAGGCATATAACTGGCATTTAACTATTGTATATACCAGTTTTAAATACCTGTTCTTTTTCAGTTTTACACTATTTTTATTGGAAATAATAATAATAAAAAAACATCCCATCAACATTGATTGTACAATACAGAGATCTGATGTTGGAGTTCAAACCCACACTGGTCAGCTGAAGTTTTTACTTATATCAGCAGTCCCTGAGGTCAATCAACAGACCTAGTAATAGTTACATCAGCCCAGAGTTGATGAAGATAAATTGAAGTATTTGCTTTTTCTTTTTTTCTTCCTTTGCACACGGTATGGTATTAAACTAAAGTGGAGTAGATGTACTGGTGAACACTAGAGAGTCTTCAAGTACCATAAATACCTTCTGCTCTGACTGCTACAGCTCAGTCCAGTGTCTGCAGTTATAAGAATACAGATCCACACTCTCTTTCCTCTTTTCTTTGCAAATTGCATCAAAGTCCCTTTAACTGGTCTATATCTTACTACACCAATTGCCTTTCTAATACATCTTCAAACACATATACATTAAGAAAAAATAATAAAAATGTTTTCCAGAATTGAAAATCTGACCAGATTTTTCCCTTTAGGTGTAGATAAGGCTCTCTGGTATCAGAGCAGAGCTAGGTCTGAATTCACTCTTGACCCTCTCACACTTTCTTCCTCTTTATCAACATAACATTCTTTATATTTGTGGAGATCAAACGGCATTGATTATATCTGGTTTAGGAAGAGGTCAGGAGCTTGAAAAGTACTCCTGAAAATGCAAAAGAAAAAAAATTAGCTTTGCAGATCCAAGGTTTCTGAAAAATCCTCTCTTCCTTTCATGAGTGATAGCAGAGGGATAGAATCCATTTCAAAACAGTACAGGCAGCGATGTTTAAGTTTAGAGAAACCAGTGACACTTTTCCACTCAAATGCCAGCAAGCAAATAACGAAGCAAATGAAACATAGTAAAAAAATATCCACATAGCAAATGAAAATTTGGAAAGTGCTCAACATTTAGATAAAAAACAAACAAACAAACAAAAAACCCCAAAAAACACCTAAAAAATCTCAACTACATTGCTTTCTCAAAATTTATTTTTACAGTTTTATTGTTTATATGCAGTCTAATTTTTTAAACCTTTTGTTTAAAATTATTCTATAAACTGCAAATCTCAGCACCTATACAAGCATGCATGAAATAACTTACATGGCTTTGTATGTCATCAAAACATTATGATAAAATGATCAATGCCACTTGTTTAATTGAAATGACTCCTTAAGAAGCTGATTAATGTATTCAGATTTATTGAAGGTATAGCATCATATGGTGTAAAAGAGACTGATTTTCCAGATGTTACTGCTATTTGTACATCGGGTCTTGCCAGTGCTTCTTTGAGTCCTGCTTCTGTCTCCAGCATGGAATGCCTTTTAAAATTTACCTGAACAGAAGGACAACAATAATCTCATCACTACATATTACAATTTTTTAATTAGTATTCCTCTAATGAGAGCTAAGACTGTGCTTACCTGCAGAACATAATTCAATTTTATAACTATGGAACTAGTTTCTATTAACTACAGAAATTTCTTGGCCAGAAATGGCCAATCTGAACTGGAAGATGAGCAAGACCTAATATTTTCTGCAGACTTTGTTACAGAGCTACACCTAGAGAACTGATATTTAGTGGGCATTGTGGAGAGCTGTGCTCTGAGAGGCAGAAATTTATGGTCAACTGGTATTCTGTGTAGTCACCCTTCTTTCTTTCTTTCTTTCTAGCTATTACAGGTATTTTAAATATGTTCCCAGTATTCAAAAGCATAAACTGCATAGCTATGGCTTCTGTTTTCCTCCTGTGGTTTTCAAAGACACACTGTTCTGCACTGGGTGAGTGGTTGGGTGGGTGTTGGTGAGGTGAGAGTAAGCCAGTGCAGGACTCTTTCTGGATCTCAGTTAGAAATGCCTGACAAAAAATGGCTTAATTAAATAACTGCTTTAATAAGATGGAATAAGAGGAGAAATACAGGTGGTGAATAAACGACATGTCCCTATGGGTACCTGTGTTCATGCAGCATTGGACAGAGTCCATTTAGATTTTCCCCTGGCACATTGTGCCGAGCAGAGCAGATCCTGACCATGGAAAGAAACTTTCCCTTACAGTCCTTTGAGCTACTATCTAAATCCTCCACTAGAAAACAACTTTAATCACCTGTACTGAGCAGGAGTTGCCTGCAGGCTCCTCTGTTGTGGTGAGCTGGCTGTGCTTACCCTGCAGCAGAGGGATGCAGGTCGCACAGCATGAACCATGTGTGTGCTCAGGTTAATTGCTATGTGGATCACTGACTCTTAAATGTGCAATGGTCTTTATATCAGGATCACTACATTCCACACCCTGACCCACATACAGTTTACCTTTCCCAAAGATATAAGTTACAGACTACATTAATAACATGCAGGCTTTTCAAGCCCTTAAACGCAAGCACCAATAGAGTAGACATGACCTGTTCAAGATCACTGACTCCTCGAATATTGCATCTTCTACAGTGCTCACAGTCCACTACCAAACATCAAGACATTTTTCTGCTTGACTAGAATATGAATATAGCTATTATCAATTATTGAATTTTCACAAAGCATAGTACATAGTAATTACTGATTTTATAAATTAAGCATGTAGTCCTACTCCATAATTAGAAAATGAAGCTTGTAAAATACATCTACTGAGTAAAGGAAGTGTTCATAATAAATTGCATTTTTCTTTCCTTTTGGAGTTCCTCATTCAACTGCTCTCTAAAGCGGTGCTTGTATCCATTGTACTGGGGAAATGTGTTCTGGTTTAAATATGAAGCTAGATAAAGGTTTGCTGGAAAGGAAGGGTGAGGCAGCCTTCAGTATGCCACACAATGCAAGGTTCATCCTTATATACTGTGACAGGGCTGACGTGATTGCACAGACTCTATTCCTCCTTGCCTTCCCATTCAGGCCAGAACTTCTTCCACCTCCCAAAAGGGAGAGGTGTGCTGTTGGGGAAGTTTTCTGAAACTCTCTACAAGGGCAAAGAGGTAATTTAGTCAGCTTGCAAATTACATTCTACTAAAACGTTGTCTCTGCTTTCATCCAGTTAAGATGACCTTCACTTTCTACCCTAAAATGCTGTTAAATTTTCTCTGCTGTGCTGCAATGGAGCAGTAAAAGTAAAAACTTGAAATGTCTGTGTTCTAATAGAGTGGTCAATCACATTAAAAAGGAATTTCAGCACAGTAAACTGATCTGTCCTGAAATTTATGAGATTATGAGAAAAGCTATATAAACTGTGGGCAAAATACAAGAAACATTTGTGTGTTATACATATACTTGTCAAGCATTTTAAGTCCAAGTCTTCTGAGCACAAATACTCACAAAGACATATACAAATGAACACATATATGTATATTTATCATGTAACTTCCTAAATGTTTTCATACAAAAATTTGGATGCATTATTATTTAGATAGTATTAGAAGGCCCACA
Source organism: Falco biarmicus (assembly GCF_023638135.1). Classification (NCBI taxonomy): domain Eukaryota; kingdom Metazoa; phylum Chordata; class Aves; order Falconiformes; family Falconidae; genus Falco; species Falco biarmicus. Next base: position 99,648,947 of record NC_079289.1, on the reverse strand, counting down.
AAACTGTATACCCATAATAAGATTAGAAGTGTTGAATGAATGAGCAGCTGATCTTGTAACAAAGAATGTGTTACATATCTGGATTGTAAATAAAAGAGCAAGCTCCATTCAGAAATTTTGGAAAATCCCTCGTAAGTAGAAAAGGAAGAGAAATGAGGGTTGACAATCCAAAATGGAACTAATGACACCACCCCACCCCACCCCCACCCCCGCCCCGAGTTAAGAGAAAAATTAGTTTTTCTTATCACTTAGGAAAACAAAGACTTGTCCTAATTTCATCAAGAAATAGCAACAGGACCCAAGGAACACCACCAGAATCCCTACAGAAATATGTAAAATCTGATAAAATTTCCGTCATTCATAGCTTTGCTTATCTGTAGTAGAACAGAATCCTGTATCCTGCAGTTACTGATAATAAAGTCAGACCTTCTATGACATAGTATAATTCACTTGTGTGGACTTTGAAAGTGTGGTGTAGGCCATAACACCTATTTCTTTGCAGTGTAGGGATTCTTGCCTACTTTCTTTATGAATCAATGGGTAAACAGACCAAAAATATGTTTTCAGTTTGTTGGCCCAACTGAGCTAACAGTGGTCTTCATCTAGTGTGCTGGAGAAAATGGAACCCCAAGAAACCATTGGCACCTTTTTATATAATTATTTTCCAGAATGTACTGGGTTAAGCTGCACTTATCAGTTGTCCACTTAAATATGTGGAACATTACATACAATTCTTATACTAGACAGAAAGGCAGTTTTGTTATAAACAAGCAAATAATCACATAAAAATATGTCTGTGCAAAATTTGGCCAGTCTTTTCTGAAGTACTGAAATTTCAGATTTTTATTTTCCTTACATCTTGGCCTTATAAAACTTCATAATTTTATAATATCTGCAACAAGGAGAATCCAGCTGAATGGAAGTATAAGATCTAAGAATTAAAGCTGTGAAGAATCAGTATAGGTGATGCATGGCCATGCACACACATGATAAATTTTTGTTGGAAAAAGATGTAATAAATAATAAATGTGCAGTGTAGATTTCTACAAGTTGTTTTAAAGAACTGATATCATAAGGACAAAGTTATTTACACAGTAGTAATGAATACAGGGCCACACTGCTAACAAAGGTTACTTTACATCGCCTTTCTTTGGTTATATTACAGAAAATAAAATTGTTGTTGTAAAAAACAGATTATACTTCATGTCCTTATTTTACAAATATGAATCAGAATTCCAGAAAGAAACATGACAAAATCCAAGACACTCACATACAAAAATACAGTATGAGTCCTTCATCTGAATACATCTTCAAGGACGACATGGTACAATTACCCAGTGCTCTACCATTATTCAGTATTGTCCTTACTACTTCTACTATTACTATTATCACTATACAAGTAAAGATTCAGTTCTATCCTTAGTTCTTACCATGAATTCCTTTGTGAATCTGGTTGAGGTACCTGTCTTTATTTCTCCTTTTTTTAAGACAAGAAATGAAGATGAATAATGCCTTTGTTTGGAAGGTAGTATAACCTCCGCAGGTGAGACACCTTCATGGTTTCATCTAAAGCCCAGCAAAATCAGTAAGAAGCTTCTTACTGACTTCAGTGCATTCTGTGTCAGACCACTTATGTAAGAATGAATAATACTAAGCAACCAACATTTTTTATGTGAATGCATTATATTTTGGGCAATGTTACCAAATTAATCGTTGAAAGTTAAACCAAAATAGTGTTTTGCCCTGTATCTCTTCGAATTATAACATTCCACGTTTTAAATTCTGAATTAAATGCCAGATATAACTGGCCACAGTAGAGGAAACAGGAAAGTTGATATATGTCTATCCTAAAAGGATATTTGAAATATCAGCTGTATTTAAATGTCCCAAGCTGATACTGTTCCTAAAAATATAATATGAAAAAATTAACTTTTTTAAAAATTATTATTATTATTGGAGCAAAATCAATTTCAAAATGGAAAGAATGGAACATTTTGCAGTGTTGCATTTCAGCACACACCAACAAGCTAACTTTTCTGACGTGCAGAACACATTGGTCTCAAATGAAGAATTCTGTACTAGATCTGGAAGTGGTAAGAGCTGTGGTACTTTCCTGGTTTTCCTGAATCTTTGAGATCTGAATTATCACAATAGCCTTCTCTGAATTATAATATTCTAACTGAAAGCTTGACATGGGAAAATGTAGAAAGAGAGCTGGTTCACTATCCACATTACTACAAAACTTGACACCCAGCTCTGCTGGGCTGACCCTGGCTGGAGGCCAGGTACCCACCAAATACACACTATCACTTCCCCTCCTCAGCTGGAGAGAAATATAATGAAAGGAAATAAGAACAGGGAGAGATCATTCACTAATTATCATCACGGGCAAAACAGACTCAACTTGGGAAATTAGTTTAATTTATTACCAATCAAATCAAAGTAAGGTAATGAGAAATAAAATCTTAAAACACTTTCCCCCCACCCCTCCTTTCTTCCTGAGCTCAACTTCACTACCCATTTTCTCTACATCCTTCCCCCCAGCAGTGCAGGGGGACAGGGATGGGGCTGCAGTCAGTCCATCACATGCTGTCTCTGCCGCTCCTTCCTCAGGGGAGGGCTGCTCACACTCTGCCCTGCTCCAGCCTGGGGTCCCTCCCATGGGAGACAGTTCACAATCTTCTCCAATGTGAATCCTTCCCATGGGCTGCAGTTCTTCACAAACTGCTCCAGTGTGGGTCTTTTCCATGGGGTGCTGATGTATCCCTCAGGAACAGACTGCTCCAGCGTGGGTCCCCTGTGGGACCATAGACCCGGCCAGGAAACCTGCTCCAGCCTGGGCTCCTCTCTCCACACACGCACAGGCCCTTCCAGGAGCCTGCTCCAGCATGGGCTTCCCGTGGGGTCACAGTGTCCTTCAGGTGCATCCACCTGCGCCAGCGTGGGATCATCCACGGGCTGCAGGTCGGTATCTGCTCCACCATTAACCTCCACGGGCTGAGGGCACAGCCTGCCTCACTATGGGCTTCACCACGAGCTGCCGGGGAATCTCTGCTCCAGCACCTGAAGCCCCTCCTGCCCCTTCTGCACTGACCTGGGGGCTGCAGGGCTGTTCCTCTCACATATTCTCACTCCTTTCTCCAGCTGTGGTTGCCGTTGTGCAGTTTTAACTCACCTTGTTAAACACACCATCCCAGAGGCGCTACCACCACCACTGATGGGCTGGGCCTTGGCCAGCAGCGGGTCCATCTTGGAGCCAGTTGGCATTGGCTCCATTGGACATGGGGGAACCTTCCGGCAGCTTCTCACAGAAGCCACCCCTGTAGCCCCCCCTGCCACTAAACCTTGCCACACAAACCCAATGCAAGAAAAAACAAACAAAAAATCAAAATAGAAAGTTGACACTTGTGCTATTTTCTCCTTTAACTGACATCTTCACTGACTGAAAGTTTAAAACAGAGTGTACATAAGCAAATTTCTAAAAAGTGATAGAGCTGCCTTTTAAAGAAACAAGGAAAAGGATATGAAATGGGCTGTATTTAAATGGTGAAAGTTCAGTTTCCAGAGCAATGAAACAGGAAAACCAAACCCAGAACCTAAAAAACCCTAGAAAGATCTGGCACGTCTAAAAAAATCCAGTTAATTTATTTCTTGACCTTGTGAATAATGTCTTTTGATGGGTAATCCAGGCAATGGATTTTAATTCCTAATATTCAGAAATGTTTTAAAACAACAATATTTATATTTTTAGAAACAGATTTACTGAATAAACATGGTATAGAACAATTTTTTGAAAATTTACTTTCTGAAGATAACCTGAATTTGCTTCTGTTTCTCTCCATTAACAAGGGCAACTAGACTTCTGGCACAGGAGATCAAATGGAATATGAATTTACCCTTTCCATCTTCAAAACAGTGATGGAGTTCTAATTCACTTTTATTTTAAATAGCCAGTTATACTTTGTGTGAATTTTCAGTTGATATCAGCAACTGACATAAGCAATCACAGTTTTAGCATCTGTAAAAGAAACTGCATGAGACACTATATAAAATATTTGAACTATATCAATGAAGCATTCTGTTCTGTAAGGGCAAAGTATTATTTAAAATCTGTACCTGTTCCAAGTACATTTTAATAAATTTAAAAGAGGTCACTGATTGTGGAAATTAACATTTGATAGCAATCCCCTTGAATAAAAGCAACAGAAAGAACCTAGGGAAAGGTGTGTGGTGTCTGTGGTTGAGCTCTGCGTTGATTCCAAATTGCAGTTTCCAGACTTCCAAAAGCATTCCTGTGTGTGTTCAAACAGCTAGAGGCATCACTCGCATGTTTAAAAAGCTTATCTGATTATCTGACAACTGAACAAATGCAGAAGAACGCACTGGGCATAATATCACGCTCAATAGAGCTAAGTGGTAAAGGAACAAAACTTTTTACCTCCTGGAGTGTCTTCACATTAAGAGCATGCGATTCTAAGACACAGAGGCATAGGTATGCCAGTGATTTTAAGACAACAATAAAATAAATGAATAATGTACTGGGATAAGTTGAATAAGAATTATGCCATGGCCTAGTGCTGGAGGTATCTCAGACCCATAAGTTAGAATTCCCAAGGGAAAGTAAAGGTAAATTTTCATGCTGGTACAGTTACTAATAGAACCCATGTTTTATAGTAGACATATTTTATAAAGCATATTAGGTTTTTCCACTATATTTATATAACAACAAAACCAGTGAAAATAACAAACATGTTTTATTAGGGTAAGGGAGAAGCTAAAAAAAAACCAACTCCTTAGTATGTCTGGATCATTTCCACAGTACTGTCATATGGCAGATTCAGCTAGTGTGCAACACAGCTGCAGTAATTTGTGATTGTTTTAGGCAGATCTGGAAACCGTTTACTAAAGATAACAGCTACTAACCCTTCAGTGAACCCAGTACTGTACTCTCAGCATGCACCATCTTCAAATGGTGCCAAGTGTCACAAGGGTGGAGAGTAGGTCAAGTGGATTGCAATGATCATAGTTACTTTTTTCCAAATGGTCATGGCCAAAGAATGACTGGAGCTTCCTTTCTGCTTCCTTTTATACCAAGAAAGGGAGGTAAATGCTGTGTAAGTGTAACCCTGCATACACAACAGAGGAAAGAAGAGGTCTCTACATTGCCAAATGTGATGAAATCACCAAAATGGCTGCAGGGTCTATAAATGTGCAATTGTACCTTAAGAAATGCTAGTATAAGCATAAATAAACAGCTATAAGTCATCAATGGTTTTGCATAATGAAGCAACTCTGAAGTACTTAGGACTACTCATATAAAAGATTCATCCTGACACATGCTACCTAATTGTTTTATCAGACTGTAGTTCTGCCACAGGTCAAGCCTAAATCTACACTGTCCTGGTGCTAGAACTAACACTCAGCTGACCCAGCAAGTGAGGTAATTTATAGAAGCAAAATGCTAAGAAAACTGATCCAGGACAAAAAAAGAGTGAAACACTTTCTGAAAATGGTGATAGTGTTAGTGCAAGGAAAGTAAGCAAAATCGTGATATGAACCTATAATTAGGAATTGCTTGTTTTCTGGGGATTATAAATACCAAAATCCTTCTAGTGCATTTCTGCGTCAATCTTCCTAAAATGGTGTAAGACAAACAAGGTTCTAGATGTGAAGGGGTAGCAGGGGCCAGTTGCAAAAAAAATGATATTTTTTCCATATTCAAACTTTCATGTCGGACACAGAAAAAGCAACATTTTAGATAATTTTTATGTTTTGTTTACCCTCATAACCTTCATGTGAATAAAAACTTCTAATTTTCAACGTTATGTTTCATCATCATATAACGCTGTTAAGAAGACTGCTCCTACTATTAGTTTAGTGCCTATCAGCACAATATTAAGGGATAGAGTTAGGATGCCTAGTAAGTGGGCTTCCAGTCTGAAAATGTTATAGTATACATTAGCTACAACTCAGTGTAGTTCAGCATCCCATATGTAAGAAGTCTGATGCATACGGCGTAAAGCTGTCCTGCACACAGTCTGTTCACGCACTGCTTCCCAGTCTTGCAGACTATGAATCAAAGTCATTGAACAGAATACCATTTTGCTAGATCAATGGTTTTCAACCTTTTCCTATTTGCAGACTCATAAAATATTTCCACTAGAGAAGCTGACCTCTGAATAGCAAATTTTAAGTCAGTTAACAATAAGCTTATTTTTCTTAGTTGCCTTTCACATTTCTCTTGGCTTTAGCTGATTAACGCTCAGTCCAGAAAGTAAATACTTAAAACCACTGTGGTTGATGTTGTAAAGAAGCTGAAGAAAAATCTATACCTAAAAAAGATATTGTAAACTCTGCATTACATTGAGCAAGATGATGAAGACATGTGGAGAGCAGAGAATCAGAAAGTCACAAGGCAATAACAGAGCTCTGCCTATGGATCAGTGCATTTAGCTTCAGGACAGTAGCAGTTCTAAAGATCCTGTTTTCTTGTCAAAGAATGACTTTCAAAAGGGATTTCAAGCAGATCAATGGTATGGTTTTGCAGATATTTATGGGAAATCCTCGCAGCCAGAGGAAGTAACGGGAATATGTTACAATTTCTTTACTTTGTGTTTCCAATATAAATGCACTGTATTAAAACGTATTTGCTTCAGCAGTGTATCTTCTAGTAACAGTAATGGTTCTAGCACTTTTTATTGAATGTTTGGCATTTAAACACTAATTCAATTGCCTTTGCAAATATTTGCTTTTAGCTGTTACCGAGAAGCTCAGTACAGTATACCTTTTGAATTGAATCAGGCAATCCCCATCATTTCACTCTGTGCTTTCCACAGGATTACTTAAATTATCTGATAGAAGTCTATAAATTCTATGCACATTTAAGTAGTTTTAACAAACAATAGAGGCCATGAAAAATTTTGTTTTGTGCTCTGGGATTTGTCAAACTAAGAAACTAACAAATATCTTCTCTGGTATGTCTGAAGATTCATATTATCTTCAGTATTTGCTTGTCATCATAGGAAGAAAAGCCTTGGATTTTTATTTTCTTGTGAACTTGCTAGAAAGTATTCAGACAAGTCAGGCAAGCCCATGAATACATTTACAAGAGTTAACTGGCACAGTGGAGAAAATCACCTAGTTTAATTCAGAATTCAGTGCTAATTCATGATGCCTTCATTGCTCTGTGTTTGGGACAATTAATCAAACTCAGCTTAAGTTGTTGGAATGAACTTCCTAAATAGGATTTACACTGATTATAAATTTTACAATAGAACCTCATTACCTGCGTGGATCTTGCCAGAATGTTTATGTATGTGTTTAAATTGCTAATATATAATTAAAGAAAAGAAATAATACAAAGCATTAGAACATTATGTGCTCTGAGTATTATTTATTACTACTTGAGTAGCCTTGCTGATATAGTTAATGTAATGATTATTTTCCATTAATAATGGAAGAAAAATCAGAATCTCAGTATCACATTTACATCATCTCTGTTCATGAATCTACAGCACATATCAAGCTACTTTGAAGAAAATTAGTAATGCATTGGTAAGATGGAAAAGACATGGAAAGAATACAAATAGCAAAGAAATTTCATCCATTATGCTATAAGGCCTACGTTTTTTTGGTAATGCATTTGGAAATAATAATTGCACAAGCATATGTCTGATAAGGGTCTCTCAGAATTATATGACTTTTTAACTACGCACACATACCCCCCAACAGAAACAGACACAGAGAGATTGTGAAAGTTGGGATGGGAATATCACCCTCTTGTGTCATGTGAAGCGGTGGATCTAATCAAATCCAGTTTGGTAAGTGTAGGTTTTTAAGCTGTGACGTGCATAGAGAATGTGGCAGAATCCTGAACTAAAATAGTTTCAGATGAAGCTAATTTGGAAGACTTATCCCATCAGCACAAATAGCTGCCGCTCAGTCCATGGTGCAAGAACAGCAGTTCATGGAGAAAATTCAAAAGAAGGCCCTTCCTGAAACATCTGGATGCCAAGGTCATTAGCTGTCTTGCTTTACAGATGGACAGTCCTTGCCAATATAGACACAACCATTCTTGTTCTGGTCAGCCAACAGACTTCACCCACACACAAACATGCAACTTGCTTTTATGCCAGCAGCCAGGTTTTGCAGTGCATAGAGAGAACAACTGATGGCCATGACTGTATTGGTAAAGCAGAACACAATTTTTTCTATATTAATAAATTGTAAGAAGAATTCCTGGTATAGTTCCCTTTCAGGCCAAAGGATACTTCCCAAGAGTTTGTGGTCATGTTTCAGGATTTAGCTCAGAAACTCCTAATACATAGTTTGGAGATGGCAGGCTGGTTTAGAGGGCAAAGGCAAAGAGACAAGTGCATTCAATAATACAACACATTTACATTTCAAAAACAAAAAACCTCCCCCCTCAAAGGTTAAATAAAGACCAAGTGCTAGGAGAACTAGTGTTCTTTCTCATGTTTTAAAGGCATTAACGTTGTACATTTAAATTATGCACTCCATCAACCAGTTTAAACTAGAGTTCTTCCTTGTGGAAAAAATTTAAATGTTTTATTGCTGTTGGATGCTCTACTAAAAAGACAGCCCATAATATTATCTTGGGAAGCCTGACTCTGATGATAAATTTGATATAAACTCCTAAATAGAAACACAATGATGGCAATATCTGATATAGTCGACCAGTCCCGCACCACAAAAAAATACTATATTTATACATTGAGCTAAATCCACCTTCACTTGGAACTTACTTAATTAAAATAATCCTCTTGCACCCCAAGATTTTAATATCTAAATCACTTATGGTTTATCTATTGAGAGGATGAAGGGATTAACTTATTGGTTAATACTTCTGCTCATTCGCATTTTGCCATGCTGCTTCTTTTTGGTTTTGTTTTCCCCCTCCTCCACAAGTTAAACTATAGAAACATTCAATAAATATCTGTATGTGAACTGGTGTTTACATTTCAGTTTTGCAGAGAAAGACTTCATATAGTTATATTCTTTTGTCTTTGGCAAATAACACCAACAAGATAGAAAACTCTATAGATAATGTACATTCTAAATATACTTGGCCTATGCATATAGAACAGTGCCCTCAAAAAGATTTTTTGTGCCTGAACACTGCTTTTAATTTCAATCTAAAATCTCTATTAGAAAATTTAACCTTATAGAATCATAGATCATTGTGACTGTGATTTTAGAAACTTATTTCCAATTAATAATTATAAGTCAATATGTAAATGCTAATACTAAGGAATGTATTGCCGGCAGATTACATGGAAGCAATAGAAGTCCAAAGGTCTCCAAACAAAAAGGAAAAAGAATTAAAGTCAGTAAGCTTTTTTTGTTTTGTTTGTACTTCTTTTTTAATAATAATCATAATCATAAATTAAAATTATGTTCATTTATTCAAGGGTTCCTGTGTTTCACCCATTCTTAATTTGCTCTGAGATACAATGACGAAGTGATCTGATTATGCAAGAAGCATTTTAGGTCTGTAATAGTACTGGTTTTCTATTTCAAGTAAACTTTTCATTTCTAATGAATTCTTGCTTTTCCTTATCAATTTACATGACACAGAAGGATAATTTGCTGATGTTACATTGACAACAAATAATATATTTGGGCATCATTATTTTCATCAGTACTACAGTAAAACATGAATGACACAGTGATGAAAGCAAGTAAAACTAAGAAATAATGACCAGGGGAAAAAAAAAAAAAAAAGAAAAGAAAACAGATTCTCAAGTACACAGTGTTAAATAACTTTCTTCTAGTATTTAATGAGAACTGTCATTGACCTTATTCAAGTCACTTCTCACATTTAAGCATTTAAGGTACTTTCTCTTTTAACAAGTAAGGTCAATTCACAAGATTTAATATTGACTAAGAAGTCTGTTCTTATTGGCAAATGAAAGAGCTCTTCACTGCTAAAGCTGACAATAGAACTGTTTTTATTCCTCCAATTTCAGCTTTAGGACCCTTCAGTTACCATTTTCCACTACATTTATTAGACTGAATTGTTGTGCCTTCATATGATCAATATATCTTCTTTTTTTTTTCCTAGTGTGACAAAAATCCAAAGCAGGTTAGCACTGAGGCACTATTTCCTGACTTGAATTCTGGAAAGATGAATTAAAAACTTATATAAGAATAAAAATTTATATCCCTTTCCTACATTTTCCAGTCATCTACCACAACCATTGGTCAAACAAGGAGAAATCTATTTGGAGACAAAGGCAAATGCATAGATGTCCACCCTGTCTGTAGTCCCAAAGTCTTGCAGTCCAATGTTTTTAACATTTGCATAGTAGTATCCAGGATGAATAAACTTATCAGTTGAGTAATACAGCATTGTGTGGATTGTTTTCTTTAAAAAAAAAAACAACACAAAAACCAAAAGATTGTTCAAAAGATAGAGTAAGAGATACTCTCAGTGCAATCCAGTATTTTCCAGAAAGCATCACTGAATAATTTTTCTGTGCTTTATGAAAAGTTATAATTGTTGTGAATCTTTCTTAGTGTGGATGTTAATGCCATAGTGAGTGAGAATGGGAAAATGGGTCAAATTTTATGCCTGACTATAAACATAAATGTTAAGCACATCTTGACAGAAAATTCAGGGTGTAAGTTGTTCACCTACTGGCTGCTCTTAGCATCTAACTTAAAAGAAATTCTGAGCTGAAGTTAGAAGCTAATGTTCCTCATGTGGTCAATAGAAAAAAAAAATGTGTCTAGACAATGAACGTAAAAATAAAGGCAGGTGCTTAAACGTAGATGGTAAAGTCTCCCTGCCATTTTGCAACATTTTTTATTTTATTTTTTTCTGTCTAGTCATCTGTATAGCTAGAAAACCAAACTGCTGGCAGTTTAACAAACCATACATAATCTGAAGTATATCTTCAAAATATCTTATTCTTAAGGGAGAAAGGTTATTTCAGAAACCTTTGGCTTAACTCTTCTGTCACTAGTTTTGTTAACCTGTTTTGCACAATTACTGTAATGTTATTTGTTCTAGTACTTCAGAACATATATGTTTTGTGTTAACAATTACATGGTAATATAATCCACCTTCAGCTGCAGTAATAAGAAATGCAAGACCAGATGCATGTTCTGTTTATTTGTTACACCAACTATCGTTACTGCTCCCTTATTTTCATAGGTATTTTGCTGTTTCAGCATAGACACTACGAATATTTTCTATCACACAGAACATGGTGTCATTTCCTTTTAGAACAACTGAGGAAGGAAATATGCCAGAGACTAGAAGGTCTGAAGTAATTAGATCTTTACTTTAGGAATCTGGTATGTTGGACAGTACTATGTAGTAAAATGGCCTGATGCTATTAAATCTGAAGTTCCATTGGGCTGAGATTATAATATTGTATACTTACAAATGAGAAAAAGCTGAAGTATCTTCAATGAACAAAAAAAAAATCTCTGGAAGTTTGTAATATTTGAACCAAAATTTCCTTTACAGATTATTATGAAAATGTATTGAAAAGGAAATTGGTGTGCTGAGCATTTTAGGATCTGCTTTTATTTTAATTCCAGTGTTAAGGGAAACAGACATTTGAGAAAAAATGTGCTATTATTGCATAACTTGTTTAGAAACATAATGAAAACTTTTTTATTAGACTGAAGTTAATACTGATTCACTGCTACTATTTCTGTGGGTATAAATATTTTATATAAATAAGTTTGAAAGACTAATCTGATTCTCGATATAGAGATATATAATGTAAAGTTAGTGTATTACTGTTTTACAACTATCGGATGATAGTTTTTTGTAAGCAGTTTATCCAGCTGGAGCATAAACCAATGGCTGAGATATACCCTTAAACTGCACCTGTATGGTGAAGCACTTCACTGTCCTGCTCAGCCTCCTGGCAGCCTGTCTAAGTTGGGCTTTAGTATTCACCACTCCACCATGTAATCTTGTGGGTGGTTTTTGATTCAAACTACAGGTACAGAGTCTAGGATAGGAAATGGGGGCTCCTCTCTTATTCTAGATGAATGGGAGACAAGGAGTGGAGAGGGCACCTGCCTCATAAAGTTGCTGTAAACCAGCTCTCTTTCAAGAAGATTATTCTGAGCATCATTAAACAAATTACAGTTTACTTTTATGTAGAAACAGGACAGATGTTGTGACTTGGAGGTTGGTTCTCTGCTCTTTTTGTAGCCCAGTGAATACGGTTTTGTCATTACTACTGGAAGGCCACAGGCTTTCCATCAGCCTAACAACGCAGGACTTGGCTCAGAACTTGCCTGAAGAGGTCTTGGCCTGAACTGATTTTAGGTTGTTTTAGCCCTGACACTAATTTGGTCAGGTGACAACAGTCTAAACTTGTTTTAGCTTTAGTTCAGCTTTGCGCTACTTCATGGTTGTACTTCCCTGTTCTAAGTAATAGATCACAAAAAAGACACAATTATTCTGCGCGGAGTTTATGATCTATGACACTTGAATAGAAGTGTGGTGTAAAGAGTACAGACACATGACAATAGCAGAGGACCCAAGCTGTAGACCATGACTCAGAAAGATCAAGTACTGATTTTAAAGATAATAGAACTGAAAACTTATTATAATGTGGAATTTGGAATCAGTGAAGAAAGCACATCCAATCAGGGCATTAGAATAACCCAAGCAACCCTAAGATCAAGGAGGAAGAAACTCCCACCATCAACCTCATATGCCTCCGGGCAAAGAGCACAGGATGCCAGTGACCAGGGGCAAGCTGTCAGCCACCCCATGCACTGCTTGAGGAGAACTGTTCCCACCCAGCTTGCTACCCAGATGGGCACTGGGAGTGTGAGGTTAACACCAGAGAAAAAGGCAGGCACTAGAGAACTTGTAACAATTTTAGTGGTATTACTACTGAGACTTTTCAGTTTCAATTAGGCAAGTTGGAGTATGAGAGTTAGTATCTTTGTAATTTGATAGATAATACTAACAGCCTATTGTGTTTTTGTAGAAACATATTCTTATCTTTTTGCTTAGAACACATTCATATTTTGACCATTGAAAGACTTTGAATGTAACGTTATGTTGCACCCATACAGCCTCATTCTGTGTTTAAAAAAACCTGTACGTGACTGTGCAGGCTCATAAAAGTCAAACCAGCTCTGAGTCTCTCTGGATCTGCCTAGGATCACTCTACCTAGCTCTCTTAAAGATAAACTTACTGTAAAAACAACTTTTCCTAAGCAATGTGGACACGAACTAATCAGTGCAACAGAACTGAAATCAGTGCAACACATACATATAGTATGTGTGCATCTCAAGACATTTGCTACAAGCCTGTTACCTCTGCCTTTCCTATAGACCTTTAAAAGTTAAGTCAGTTTTATCTAGCCATTTTCACTATTTTGAGAAGCCTAAGATAAAGATTTAGATTCTAGCTAGCACCACTAGGTAAGTTAGAATTATATAAACATGCAAACTGGCAGACAAAAAATCCCAACCAAATTAATTTGTGGTGTATTTTGCTTTGGTAACAATAAAAACAATCATGATTGTTGAAGATTTTGTGGGTTTTGCTTTCTGAGAATACTACTGGCTGAAAAAAATCCCTTTTTAATTGCTTTAGCAAACTGGAGATTGCCATATGGTAACAAGCTTGTGAGATCAAATTGTTAATCAAGTACCTTACTTGGAAGTCTGATCTCTGTGCAAGAATGTAGAAATTTAAGTATAACTTTTTCAGAAAATTAAAAATGTATTTGAGCTGTCTTTTGTTCAACCCATTATTGTTTGGACAAAATAATAGGAGGAATTCTACCTAATACCTCATTGAAGATGACAGAAATGGAAAGTTCAGAAGAGTAAACACAAAAACTGTAGCCTTTTCCCCTCATCTCTTTTTTTCAAAAGATAATGCTGAATAGAAGAGGAGAAAAACCAAATGGATAATATAAAATACAAAAACCAAAATGTGGTTTTATTAATTTTGAATAATATAAATAAGCTTTATGGAGTTTTTCCTGTTTAAGAAGCTTATTTAGGTTAATGTCTTACCTTCACCTTCTAGGGAGTAGCAACTTTCGGTAGTGTCAGTTTTCCCTGATGCTAATAGCACATTTCTAAGGAATCACTCTTAGTTTTTACTGAGTTTGTAGCCATGACTTTTTTTCAGTATAATCTTACTTGGTCTGCTACTAGAGAGGAAGGGGAAAAACAAGAAAGGATTCTGTTGTGCTCTGATGACTGGGCTGTACTTTTAGGAGGTTAGAAATAGTAATTGCATACTTGTTTCTTTTTCTTGCAATTATAACTGCTACATTATGGAATAATAATTCCCCCCATCCACCCCCACGTTCCACAAAAACCAAAACCAACACCCAAATAAAAATAAAAAAAAAAGTAAAAATCAAAAACAACAACAACCAAACAAAAAAGGAAAAGAAAAAATAAAGGCTAAAGGTTGTTAATTTCTTTATGCAGAGTAACATTTGCACAGTCATGATATCCAGCTGTCCACATGGAACTTTCAACAGAGACAGCATTTGACAAATCTGCTAGCTCTGATCCACTTCAGACTACTGTATTTATGTCTTTATCTGAAATCTTGATGCAAGGAAAAAGAAGGAAAACAACAGAAGTTGTTCCAGACATCTCTGATTTTGTTATCACTTACTAGATTTTTTCTTTTCTATTTCTGAACTTAAATTTATTTTGCTTTTTAAGAATTCTTCTTAAGACACCAATTAAATTTAAAATTATGAACTTCCAGGGCACTAAGCTTCCATTTAAAACGATCCATATACAGATCTCTTGCAGCATAAGTAGGCTTAAAATCTGAATTCTTTGGAGAAAAGAAGAGTGAATAATAAACAGATTTCCAGTATTGCTCAGTTTGCTTTAGTTCAGTATTGATTTCAGCCTATTAAACTGTTCCTCAGCACTAAGCCTACTTTATTTATAAAGCATGCTGGTAATGATAGACAAGTTTATCCTGCATTAGTGTTTTACCTTACAGATATTAACATCTTCTGAGGTGTTTTTGTTGCCTGCTTCATCAAGCAGAACTAGAACGGATATGGAACTCCAGAAGAACCAGAAGAAATGATGTAGAAGTTGCAACCTGATGCACCACATTTAGAATCTCAGGATATAGTAGCTCATTTCCATCATTAACTAAAATTCCATCTAAAGTCTTGCAAATACTTCAGCTAAACTAAGAGATGGAAGTCTTCGCACCATCTCCTTGGCTAGTGAGTATTTCACAGTGTAGGGATACAAAATGCTATCAAACACATAACATTTTTCTCTTAATCAATGCTTTTTGTGATTTTTGCTTATTATGACAGAAAATTTGCAACATTTTTCCATTGATATTCCCTACTTACAGCATGAATGGATCAAAAAAAAGTCAAAAATGTTTCTCGCAAATAGGAAAAAAGAGTGATCAAGCATCTGAGAAATTTCTGGTAAGATATACTTAGCATACAAACTACAGTTTGGGGGTTTTTTCCTGCTATCAATGATGCGAACTATGCGGGGGTTAGGGGGTGGGAGAGTGTTCTTTTTTTTTCTACCTTCATTTCCTCTAGATGTGAATCACTCAGAAGGAAAAGCAAAAAAGCCTTTGACAGTCTTAGGGAGATACATGCATAAGGAAAAGAGTCATATGCTTCCCGATTCATTTGGTCAAACATCCTTTGGTTAATTCAAAACAACTCTTTAAATAATGTTAAATTTTGTAGTTCAAGTTGTCCATTTTGTATCACATTATTTAAATGTTTTTTTTGTTTCTGTGATGAGTTGACCTTGGCTGGATGCCAGGTGCCCATCATGCCACTCTATCACTCCCCTCCTCAGCAGAACACAGGGGGAGAAAATAAGATGAAAAAAACATTTGCGGATCAAGATAAAAGCAGTTTAATGAAGGGAGAGTCACATGCATGGAAGTGAAGGAAAACAAAAGATGTTATTTTCTACATCCCATCAGCAGTCGATGTCCAGCCACTTCCTGGGAAGCAAGGCTTCATTATGTGTAGTGATGGCTCTGGAAGACAAATATCGTAAATAACGAACGCCTCACACTCCTCCCTCCACCCACCCCCCCACCCCCTTCCTCCTCCTTTCTTTTAGCTTTTTCTATCTGAGCAGGTATCATATGGTATGGAATATCCTGTTGGTCAGTTTGGGTCAGCTGTCCTGGATATGTCCCCTCCCAAGGTCTTGCTCACCCCCAGCCTACTGGTGAGACAGCCTTGATGCTGTGCGAGCGCTGCTCAGCAGTAGTCAAAACACTGGTGTGGTACCACCACCTTTCTAGCTACCAATGCAAAGCACAGCACTGTAAGGGCTGCTATGGGGACTAGCCAGATCCAATACAATTTATTTGAATGAAAATCTTAAATTTTTCTTAAGATTTTCTTCATCAGTAAGAGAGAATTAATACTCAGTTTATTATTTAAAAGTTCAATCTGATTTTTATCTCAGTAATTTTTTTCTGAGTCAGAGATCTAGGCAAGGGGTTCTGACAATGCTAATTCCTTCCTTTGTTAATCATGCCACAGTTCTTTTTTATATAAAATAGGAAAAATACAAAATTACAGCTACCTGTTAGAAATATTCCATTAAGAACTCCATTGGAAGGGGATGGGTGGGTGGGGTTGGGGGGTAAAAGAGGTGTGGTTTGATCCTATGAGTAAAATTTAGACTTACCTGACCTATTTATGTCTCTGTGAAACAGGATTTTGAAGAACCTAGAGGATACTCACATGATTCTTTAGAAACTGAAATACTGATATTCTTCTTCCTGGTATCTTGAAAGTGGAGAGAAGAAGAAAACAATAACCAGAATAGAAAATTAAAATTCAAAATGGTGATTTTGGATAACAGATAATGATTTCAGAAAGAGAGATGTTGTTCAGTTTCCTTTAGAATCATAGTCATGCACTTCAACATAATGAAAGCACAGATACTTGGTGAAGATGTGTTAGTTGTAAATACTGGTAAACGGCTAATTTAAATGTGAAATAAGGATCATATACAAATAAAACTTATTGAATATCATTTTGATAGCAAGACTTTTTCCAGTAAAAAGGGGGTGGTGAAAAAGTTAGAAGAAATTATAAAAAAAAAAAACCACAACGGGGAAGGGAAAATCGAAAAAAAAACAAAGGAGAGAAGGAGGAGATGGGAGAGGGAAAGAGGGGAAAAGACATGAGGGGAGGAAAAAAATATCTTTATAAGTCATGTCAGAAAAAAACAGATACATTCAAATCTGGTGAAGACATAGCTAAACACCATGAATGTTCCTGCACTGAATAATTATTGTGAACTTGATATCTTTTTTGCAGCTTCTATGAATGGTTCCCGTGAACAGATTCAGAAAAAGCAGTATTACATTTTTCCTCCTGCTGCTGTAGACCCTTACAGCCTGGCTGTACAGTGCCAGCTGCCTGAGGAGAGTGGTGGGCAGTGCTCCCTGCTGGGCCAACAAGTGCTCCACAGAAAATAATTGTGTGCCTCCCTGCACTAGTCTTCACTACATGATGAAAAATTATGGCAACAATAATAGAGTTCTGAAAAATATTTTCTTTAAAAAGACATGTATAAGCTCCAGACAGAGGCAAACAACCTTTCCCAACATTAATATCAGGATGACACTATCATTGTCAATTGTCACTGCTTGGTAATGGTAAGCTATTGCAGGTAAATATCAATCTGGTTTATGCAGGAAAAGGAATCAGGGATTTGCTTTGATTACCTAGGCCCCATTTGACAAATTCAAAAGGAAACCAGCAGTTCCCAACTGCATGCCTTCCTGACATAGTCAAATTGATGAATCATTCAAGGGTAGTGCTGAAAAAGTCACTATCTTTACTGACATACATGATTTTGATATAAATTAGGATATTCTCAACAAACTATTCAGCACTTACAGAAGGTGCTCAGGAAGCTGTATGAGATAAAGGCAGTGTACTGTAAATGAAACAATCCCTACAATTGTGTACTCCTAGTAGAGCTTGCCTGTGTCATAAGCACTGTTTCTATCTCATGGCTTGTTACTTGAGTAAATGGGACAATAACCATGGAAAGCTATGGAATTACTATTACATGCTAGTGAAGATCCAGACCAGCACCATGTATTTAATAGTAACATCCAAGGAGTGGCATGAAGCATTAATTATTAACAATAATTTAGAAATATATATTTTTTCAATTACATGTAATAAGTAACTTGTAGAAATCTTGTAGTCTTTTGCTCACTCCTCAGTTAAGATCATTGTGTCTGACAAGGTAGGAACAGCTGATAACACTTGCATGTACTGCTGAGTAAGGCCAATATTGTCAGGATACCATAGAAGAAACAAAACTGCACAGGAATTTAAGTGGCAACTGCATCTTAACCATTAAAATATCATGCTGCTTGAGTAAAAGGGAAGGTAAAATTACCTTTTTTATTGCTTTTAAGAAAGCCTCCACAGTCCAGAGATATAATCGACCTTATTTGAAAGACAGTGTCTGCTTCAGTAGATTTTCCCCTTTTAACTGGCTGTAGTCCTGTTTTGGTCTCCCTTGTTAATACAAATGAAAGACCTGAAAGTCTTAATCATTGAAGGTAACATTGATAATTCCAGATGTACAGAATATTGGTCCATTAAATTACATTCTTTATAGTTAATGAAGCTAGTGGATAAGAGGATGTTAATAAAGACGCCTATCTTATTAGATGTCTATTCCTCAAATCACAGTATTGTTGGATCTAATATTCAAAAAGACAGGAGATCTTGTATCTTGAAGAGAAAAAAAAGCTACAAAAAACCTTGCTGATTTTCAGCCTTCCTTTTTTCCCAGATTACCAAGAAAAACAAAACCATGAGTGTTGTTCAAACTGATGTTCATATTGCCAACTGTTCATAGTAAAGTAGTCACAACTATCAGAAAAAACCAAACAAAAATAATAATAAACCCAAACCAAAAAGGAAATGGCAAAAGAACAAAGATGAGAAGATGAAAGAAACATCAATGTAACTGCTTTGGTGCTGTGTAGAGATCATACTGTAACGCCTGATCCCATAATTTGCTGACAACTTGCTAGGACCCAGGCTGTGACCAGCTGTCATGAAACCGAAGCATATCAATAGATTAACAAGAGGGAAAATCCAGCACTAGTCTAGGCATAGGATCAATGTCTGTGAAACCTGGCAGAAAAATACAACATAGAATTCAGGTTAATTTCATGCTGAATGACTGTGTCGGTGTGCTCCTCCACCCCCTCTACCTTCCCCCGGCCCCATCCCCCCCCGACCCCACCCCCACCCCCACCCCCATCCTGACTTTTGTTTCTATGACAAAGTGATAGCCATCTGTGGTGGTGGTGATGATGGCTGTATCAAGAAGTGATGGCTACTTTATCGATTCAAAGTGAATTCGAAGAGAGATAATGACAGATAATAGCCCTTGGCTATTGTGAACAATTTGCTCACCTAACAGTGCTGGTAAAGTCTGACTCAAGGTAAGTGTGAAAGAAACTAACTTCTGTAGTCGGTATGCAAATATGACTATGAGTCAATTATCTTACTCCATAAATAGTGGACAGCCCAGGGCCCATTGAGCTCTCTTCCACAACAGTGGGCTGCATGCCAGCATCTCCCCTTGAGTAGGGACATCTCTCACAAGTTTCTCCTCCAGGCTGAGAGATTCCTTGCCACAAGAGTTTCTTGTAAGTGATTAATAGCATGCTAAACTGAAGTCTTAACTAAGTGGTATAAAGGATTGCTTGTGCATATATAACCTTTAGATATAAGCTGTTAACCAAGTCTGAGACTAAGTCTGCATCCAGCTGCACCCAAACTCCCCTCTGAAAAGGAGTTTAGAAGGCAAGGGTGTCCTTTCTGAATCTCATGACTCAATGGGAGAGTGTCCCTGACAGTTTTGCCTGACCCAGTCCTCTGTGCCATAAACAATCAAATGTACCTTGCCATCTAATCTTGTTAAATGCATTTATTATCAAACTTTTCTAATTCCCTCTTTTGTACCAACAAGCATACTGTTATGTCTCTCACGACTGAAGTGTGTCACTCCATCTATAACAATGATTTGGTCTGAGGTTGTGATATGGAGAAATAGTGTGAAACGGGGACAATGGACATCGGTTGTGATTGTATATGTCTGCTCAAGGAATGTGGGTATGGTGACTGGTCATGGGTGTGGTGTCTGGTCACATAGGCACACAGCTTTGAGGAGAGGCCTACCCTTCTTCCTCTAACAAAGGGGCTATTTATAAAAAGGATTGGAAAAGGATGAGAGACATTCCAATGTTATCTAGAGGGAGGGAGTGCTAAGTCTTCTTGCTGGAGAAGATCAGATGGTCACAAGGACATGAATCACCTACAAACCTGCAAGACCACCACATTCCAGGCAAAGGACTGATAAGCTAATTAACATACGAAGCTGGTTTAGGTAACGAATATATATAGGCATTAATTGAATATTCATTTGTTTTATTGTATAAATGTGAGATGGATCATCACTTCGGGTATGCACGTTAGGCGGAAGGATCCCCCGTGCATCCAGAGCTGCCAATAAAGGATACTTAGTCACTAAGAAAGTTTGACTTTGTTCTTTAAATCAGGTTGTAGTAACAGAAAAGACAATATACATCTTACAATTCGGTAGAACAAGGTATTTTTTTAAAACGCCTTTGAATTACACAAACATCACACCACTTCTTAGAATTTCTGGGCCAGCAAGAGGATTCTGAATTCACCTCTTCGGTTCTAACAGCAAATTTATACTTTTGGTGAAAATTGGCAACAGCTAAAAAGTTTTCTTGCCCTTCAATGCACCTGTTATAGGTGAATTTAAAGAAATAGAGTCCAAAATGGATTCACTAAATATTTATTAAGGTAGGAATGCAAAAGCAGCGCTGGGCGGCCAGGGAGTCGCAACTCCACCAAGGGCTCACCAATTCAAGCAAGCTGAGCAGCTCTTTTTTATCTTCACTGCAGTCGCTTCTGACATCTTCGGTACACCCCTCTGCTTCTTCCATTATCGTGGTTTCTTGTCAAGCAGGACGTTCCCATGTTTGGTGTAGCAAGATAACATTTTGGACATGTCTCAGTAAGTTCTCAAGACCTCCACAATGGGTTCGTTCCTCTTGCTTAACTTGTTTGATCAGCAAATTACCCTTAGTTACTTATTACACCCTCCAAACCCCTTCTGAAATCCTCTGGATTGTAATGTACTGCTCAGCCTTGTCAAAACAATTGCATATTAATTTTACTTTATAGAATCTGATTTGAAGAATCAGTCACCAATATTCGAGTGAGCGGAGGTTATCTTTATTCGGCAGTGCTGGGTGCATGGGGGATCACTCCACCAAAGTCATGCACACCTTTCAGGGAACCTTTCAGCCCCCTCTTTATACAAGTCACTCATGTCTATTCATTAACTTTCTGGGAACTCATTAAAATATCTTACACCTGGACAATTACCACATTCCATTCAAGGACCTAGTATATCTTCAAGTTAACAACATTAACATATCTTGTGCCTGGACAATGTCCTTGAGGAGTTGTCTCTATGCAGACTTTATTCCTTAGTGGTCATGTTTAAAGCCTCCATCTTCGCCACATTGCGTGTACAACAGGAATCTAAGACAAAATGTCCCTTTTAAAGATAACCAACCCAAGGACTTAGCAGTCTGTGCATCCCTCACGTTGCAATACAGGTCCTTGGACATCTCCTGACTTTAAACATAGGTGCGTCATCCTTTAGATAAGTGGTACAGCATTCACTATTCAAATCATAGAAATGTTTGAGGTAGAAAAAGACCTTTAAGATCATCAAGTCCCACTGCTAACCTAATATTGCCACCATGAAACTATGTCCTTAAGCACCACATCTACATGTCTTTTTAAAACACCCTGAGGGATGGTGATTCCCCGACATGCCTGGGCAGCCTGTTCCAATGCTTGTGAAGACTCCCAATTTCAGTGAAGCAATTTTTTCCTAATATCCAATCTAAACCTCCCCCAGTACAACTTGAGGCCCTTTCCTCTTGCCCTACTGCTGGTTAGTTGGGAGAAGAGACCAACACCCACCTCAATGCAGTCTCCTTTCAGGTAGTTGCAGAGAGCAATAAGGTCTCCCCTGAGCCTCCTTTTCTCCAGGCTAAACAACCCCAATTCCCTCAGCTGCTCCTCATAACACTCGTGCTTTAAAGCCTACACCAGCTTTGTTGCCCTTCTCTGGACACACTCTAGCACCTCAATGTCTTTCTTGCAGTGAGGGGCCCAACACTGAACACAGCATTTGAGGTGCAGCCTCACCAGTGCCGAGTACATGGGAACAATCACTTCCCTAGTCCTGCTGGCCACATTGTTTTGGGTACAAGCCAGGATGCTATTGGCATTCTTGGCCACCTGGGCATACTGCTGGCTCATGTTCAGCTAGCTGTCAACCAACACCTCCAGGTCCTTTTCTGCCAGGCAGCTTTCCAGCTGCTCTACCCCGACCCTGCAGTGATGCATGGGGTTGTGACAAGATGCAGGACCCAGCACTTCTCCTTGTTGAACCTCGTACAATTGGCCTTGGCCCATCAGTTCAGCCTGTCCAGATCCCTCTGCAAAGCCTCCCTACCCCCAAGCAGATCAACACTCCCACCCAAGTTGGTGTCATCTGCAAACTTACTGAGGGTGCACTTGATCCCCTCATCCAGATCATTGATAAAGATATTAAACAGAGCTGGCCCCAGTACTGAGCCCTGGGCAACACCACTTGTGACTAGCTGCCAGCTGGGTGTAAGTCACCACTCTTTGGGCTTGGACATCCAGCCAGCTTTTTATCCAGTGAAGAGTATGCTCTTCCAAGCCCTGAGCATCCAGCTTCTCTAGGGGAATGCTGTGGGAAATAGTGTCAAAGGCTTTACTAAAGTGCAGGCAGACAACATCTATGCATTTCCATCATCCACTAAGCAGGTCACCTTGTCATAGAAAGGGATCAGGTTCATCAAGCAAGACCTGCATTTCATAAACTCACGCTGACCGTGTCTGATCCCCTGGTTGTCCTCCATGTCCCACATGATGGCACTCAGGATGATCTGCTCCATAACCTTTCTTGACACTGAAGTCAGGCTGACAGGCCTGTGGTTCCCCAAATCCTCCTTCTGGCCCTTATTGTAGATGAGTGCAATGTTTGCTAACCTGCAGTCAACTGGCCATTCCCAGTGAGCCAGGACCCCTGATAAATGATTGAAAGTGGCTTACTGAGCACTTCCACCATCTCCCTCAGTATCCTCGGGTGAATCCTATCCAGCCCCATAGACTTGTGTGGTCTAAGTGGTGCAGCAGGTCACTGACCATTTCCCCTTGGATTATGGAGGCTTCATTCTCCTCCCCATCCCTGTCTTCCAGCTCAGGGGGCTGGGCACCCAGAGAACAACTGGTCTTACAATTAAAGACTGAGGCAAAGAAGGCATGAAATACCTCAGCCTTTTCCTCAGTCTTTGTCACTATTTTTCTCTGATATGGAGAAATAATGTGAAATGGGGATAATGGACATGGATTGTGATTGTATGTGTCTGCTTAAGGAATGTGGGTATGGTGACTAGTCATGGGTGCAACCACAGTTTCGAGGAGACGCCTGCCCCTCTTCCTCTAACAAAGGGGAGACGGGGAGACGCCTGCCCCTCTTCCTCTAACAAAGGGGAGACGCCTGCCCTTCTTCCTCTAACAAAGGGGCTATTTAAAAGAGAATAAGAAAAGATGAGAGACATTCAAATGCTATCTAGAGGGAGGGAGTGCTAAGTCTCCTTGCTGGAAAAGATTGGGTGGTCACAATCACCTGAAGAAGATCGGATGGTCACAAGAACATGAATCACCTGAAGAAGATCGGATGGTCACAAGAACATGAATCACCTACAAACCTGCAGGACCACCACATTCCAGGAAATGGACTGATAAGCTAATTAACATACGAAGCGGGGTTTAGGTAACAAATATGTATAGGCGTTAATTGAATATTCATTTGTTCATTGTATAAATGTGAGATGGTTCGTCACTTCGGGTATGCACGCTTGTGGAGGAGCGATCCCCCGTGCATCTGCGCGCAATAAACATACCTACTTTATAACTTTCGAGTTATAGAGTCTAATTCCGCACGTCAGTTTGGCGAGCCAGGCAGGAGGATTTCTGCTCGGCTGAGGGACCAGCTGCGGAGCGGACGCTCCTAGGCGCGCCCCGGGAGATTTCCTCGGAGGAGCCTCCTCTTCTCAGCTGTTCACCCGGGAGCAGAAGAGAAACCCCTGGATCCACGGATAAAACGGTATGTTTAGTAACGGGGCGGCTGGTGAGACGCACGGAGACGTCCGGCGCGCAGCGTAGTCCCCAGGAGGAAAGGTACCTTGGGAGGGGGTTTGCTGACCAAGGGGTGGCCGCTAGCGATCTTGAGGGCAGATCGAGCAAACCCGAGGTTACTGCCATTCCTAAAAGCCCGGAGGCCTCGTGACGGAAAGCGGGGGGCGGGACGGAATAAGGCGGAATCTCACAGGAACAAGAGGGACCTCACAGCAAAAGTAAAAGGGAAACTTTTGCGTAGGAAAAAGAGGAAGCTAAAAACTTCCTTTAGGTTGTCTTAAGAATTGGGGAATTCCTGGAATGTAACAACTGAAATAGCGCTCTGTGTCTCGTTTGTTCTATGTGTTGTCTTGTTATATGTTCAAAACTCGGAGTTATGAAATGTATGTTGAAAAAATATTAACATTCTGGTAAATTGTGGCAAATAGCGGAAAACTTAACACTCTGCTTAAGACCAGGAAAAATTGGTTTTTGTTTGTTGTTTGTTTTTTGGCAATTGTTCATTGAAATGCATACTTTGTGAACTGTTAGTGCTCCTAAAAGTTGTACATAAGTGCACGATACCGTATAACATACTGCTTGTGTGACTGCGGGCTGCCCGGAGAGTGTGAATGGTGTGATTGAGATGCGCATTTTGATTTTTCGTGTATAGCTTAATTATTTTGACTAAGTGTGAGTGCAAGAGTGCTTGAGACAGGCGTTTGAGTGCAAAACGAGTAAAAAGCTATCCGCATTTCCAACCTTGGGTGGCTAAGGCGGCCGGAGAAAAACAAAGTAATTAAAATTGCAGAATGGGAAATGGAAGGAGTAAGCCCTGTGAAAAATCGCCTTTGGGTTGTATATTAAAACATTGGAGTGATATTGTAGGACAGGGTGGTACCGAAAATAGAAGGAAATTGGTTAAATATTGTAATCAGTGGTGGCCTTTGTATAAATTGGAGAGCGATGCGAAATGGCCTCAGGAGGGAGGAACGTTAGATTATAACACTCTCCTGCAATTAATGTTGTTTCTGAGGAGAGAGGGAAAATGGGATGAAGTATCATATGCAGACATGTTCTTTGTCCTCCGGGACAAACCTGAGTGGCAAAAGGACTGCGGCTTAGTACCCCCTCGGGATCCTATGGTACTAGCACTAGAAAGAGAGGACAGGACGGAGCGTAAAGGAAAGTTAAAAAGATGTTGCTCAGCATGTAGTATTGGACAAAGGTGTATCAAATTAAACGGAGAACAAGAGCCCGAATTAAATGATTTATTTAATCCACCTTATAGAGTGGAGAGACAAGGTTCGGCCGGGGCTCCCAGTCCACCCCCAGGCGAACAAGAGGAAGAAATTCCACAAGTTATTTATAAAGAAAACCAAACACCCGGTGCCACACAAGGAAACACAAAAACTGCCATTACGACTCCAAATAGTCCGGTGTCTTCACGCACCAGACAGAAGTCTATTTTACAGGCACCCCTCCGAGAAGCTGTAAATCCGGACGGAGGAACAATGAAAATAAAAGTTCCGTTCACGGGCGCTGATCTGAGAGAATGGAAAGAGGCTGCCCGTGAATACCGTAATGATCCGATAAAGACGGCACAGAATTTTAAATTTCTAATAAAACAGCACAATCCTGACTGGAGTGATATACAATTATTATTAGATTGTTTGACTGAAACTGAAAAACAATTAGTCATAAAAACAGCGGGGGATCTCGCAAAGGAACATTATAATATAAAGGGAGATAATTATAGAGAATGGTTTCCTTTGTTGGACCCGGAATGGGACCCAAACCGAGCCGCTGAAATGGGAAGATTACAAGCATACCAGGAATGGATATTCAGAGGAATGGAGAAAGCAATTCCTAGAACAATAAATTGGGCAGCGTTATATGAGGTCAGACAGGGTCCTTCTGAAACACCTTCAGAATTCTTAGACAGAATAAGAGATGCAATGCGCCGGCACACGTCTCTGGACCCAAATTCGGAGGTAGGCGCACAGCAACTAATATCCCTCTTTTTAGGACAATCACAGGGGGATATTAGGCGCAAGTTGCAAAAATTGAGACCTCCTGAAAATAGAGACTTGGAAAAATTAGTAGAGGAAGCATGGAGAATATTTAGTAATCGAGAAGAAGGATACAAGCAGGACCAAAAGAAAATATTAGCAGTAGTAAGAGAAAATGAGAATCAAAAATCTAAAGTTAAATCAAGGCGTGGGCTGACACCCCTGGGTAGGAATCAGTGTGCAATATGCAAAAGGACAGGACACTGGAAAAATGAATGCCCTGAACGCAGACATCAAGAAAACACTAAATGGCGCAATAATCAAGGGAAAACAATAGCTCACATGGAAGAAGAAAATTGACTAGCCGACCCATTAATAAAATTAAAATTAGGAGAAGAACAGGAGGAGGTGGAATTTTTAATAGACACAGGAGCCACCTATTCGGTTTTGAACCAGGCTTTAATGCCTTTGGGAAATGATTATGTTTCAGTAAAAGGTGCAACTGGCCAAACTGAAAAGGCTTATTTTTGTAAACCTTTAAAATATAAGTTGGGAAAACAGATGGGGATCCATAAATTCCTATTTATGCCAAATTCCCCAAAGGCCCTTCTTGGTAGAGACTTATTAGAACAATTGGAGGCAACAATCAAATTTAAAAAAGGGGAAGTTACTCTGGAGGTAAATAATCATCAATACATACAGGTTATGAGCCTATCTCTGGCCAATACTCCTATAAAAAGGGAAATTGATACCAGGATTATTGATCAGGTATATCCCGGAGTATGGGCAATTGACATACCGGGACGTGCCAAGAATGCATCACCTGTAATAGTAAAATTGAAGGACGGACAGAGTGCGGTAAGAATTAAACAATACCCACTGAAAAGGGAAGATAGGGAAGGAATTCGTCCAAACATAGAGCGATTCATAGAACTAAAACTACTAAAAGAATGTGAGTCAGAATTTAACACACCTATCCTCCCAGTTAAAAAACCTGATGGGTCTTATAGGATAGTTCAAGATTTAAGGGCCATTAACAAAATAACAGAGGATCTGTATCCTGTAGTAGCTAACCCCTATACCTTACTTACCACCCTGACACCTGACCTAGCTTGGTTCACAGTTTTAGACTTAAAAGATGCCTTCTTTTGCCTCCCTCTCCATGAAGCCAGCCAAAGAATTTTTGCTTTTGAATGGGAAAATCCCAGAAGCGGTCGAAAGACCCAGCTCACATGGACGGTGTTGCCACAGGGGTTTAAAAATAGCCCCACAATTTTTGGAAACCAATTAGCAAAGGATTTGGAGTTATGGGAACCACCGTCAGAAGAAGGGAAAGTGTTACAATATGTAGACGATCTCCTTATTGCAACCAGAACCAAAGAATCTTGTATTATTTGGACTGTGAGTCTGCTGAACTTTCTGGGACTACAGGGATATCGAGTTTCTAAGAAGAAGGCACAGGTGGTGTTACAACAGGTCACATACCTGGGGTACGAGATCAGTGCCGGACAACGGGTCCTGGGGAAGGCCCGAAAAGAAGCCATATGCCAAGCCCCCCGACCACGAACTGTAAAGGAACTGCAGACATTTCTGGGAATGACAGGATGGTGCCGGCTTTGGATATGCAATTATGGCTTGCTTGTTAAACCATTATATTCCCTGATAGCAGCTAACCAGAAGGATCTTCAGTGGGATGCTGAATCAGACAGAGCTTTCCATGAACTGAAGAAAGCCTTGATGTCGGCACCAGCACTAGGACTTCCTGATGTGAGTAAGCCATTTTTCCTATTTTCCCATGAGAAACAGGGAATGGCATTAGGAATACTGGCACAAGATTTGGGACCATACAGACGGGCAGTGGCATACTTCTCTAAACAGCTGGATGCCACTGCAAAAGGGTGGCCTGGTTGCCTGAGAGCAGTAGCAGCCGTCATCCTAAACATCCAAGAGGCCCGGAAGTTTACCCTGGGCCAGAAAATGACTGTCTTAGTATCCCACACAGTGTCTGCAGTCCTTGAAACAAAAGGGGGGCATTGGCTCTCCCCACAGAGATTCCTAAAATACCAGGCCATAATGGTGGAACAAGATGATGTTGAGATCGTGACTACAAACATCGTCAATCCAGCCTCATTTCTTAATGGGAATATTGGAGAATCAGTCGATCATGACTGTCTAGAAACAATCGAAGCCACTTATTCTAGTCGGACAGATCTCAAGGATGTTCCTATTAATGGAGCTGAACATTGGTTCACGGATGGAAGCAGCTATATGCTGAATGGAAAGCGACATTCCGGATATGCTGTTACAACCTCTGAAGAAGTGATAGAATCGGGGCCGCTACCAGCTGACACTTCGGCACAGAAGGCTGAAATCATAGCCCTTACTCGAGCTCTGGAAAGAGCTCGGGGAAAACCTATAAATATTTGGACTGATTCTAAATATGCCTTTGGAGTGGTACATGCTCATGGAGCAATATGGAAAGAAAGGGGACTGTTAAACTCCCAAGGAAAAATCATCAAACATGCGGAAGAAATTTTGAAACTCCTAAATGCGGTCCAGCTTCCTGAAAGGGTGGCAATTATGCACATTAAGGCACACCAGAAAGTGAGCACAGAATTGGAAAGAGGAAATGAACTGGCAGACAGGGAAGCAAAACAGGCAGCCAGAAAAGCAATCAAGGTAGAGGGTGCGCTAATACCCGATGGACAAATATCTCTAGAAGGTAAACCAGACTATACGAAAGAAGATCGCAAACTAATTTCTGACCTAAAGGGATCATATAATGAGGAAGGGTGGGCTATAATCTCACATGGGAGAATAGTGATTCCTTCCTACATGGTATGGTCAGTAGTCAGGGAAGAACATAGAAAAAGGCACTGGGGGGCAGAAGCTCTATATAAGGATCTCACTAAAAACATAATAGCACGAAATTTGTATACTACTATTAGACAAGTAACCCAACAATGTGATCTTTGCCTCCAGACTAATCCTAAGATTACCAAGGGGCCAAAGTTGGGAAAAATTGGGAGAGGAAATGTTCCTGGGCAACACTGGCAGATCGATTTCTCGGAACTTCCTAGAAAAGGGGGGTATCGATATTTATTGGTACTAACAGATACCTTTTCAGGTTGGCCAGAAGCCTTCCCGTGCAGAACTGCTAAAGCCCGGGAAGTGACCAAAATACTACTCCAAGAGATAATACCTAGATTTGGAGTCCCAGCGGTAATGTCCTCGGATAGAGGACCACATTTTGTGTCCAGAATAGTGCAACAGATTAGCCACCATCTAGGAATAGATTGGCAATTACATACCCCATACCGACCACAATCGAGTGGCCAGGTGGAAAAGATGAATCATCTAATCAAACAACAGATTGTCAAGTTAGGCCAAGAAACAAATCTAACTTGGCCCCAGTCTTTGCCATTAGCTCTTACACGAATTCGAACTAGACCGAGAGCAAAAGAGGGGCTTAGCCCATTCGAAATTTTATATGGACGACCCTATGGGGTACAAAAGGGGATGTCTTCACAGATTGGTGAAGAAACAATGACTTCCTATATGGTGGCACTAAACAAACAATTAATAAGAATTGAGAAGCATGTGATGGGAACACGCAGTAGGGGTCTGGATGGACCTGTTCACGATATACAACCAGGAGACTATGTATACGTTAAGTGTTTTGCAGATAAAACCCTGGAACCACAGTGGACCGGACCTTTTCAAGTCCTACTCACCACCTACACTGCAATCAAGGTTGAGGGACAGAATTCTTGGATTCACCATACCCGGATTAAGAAAGCCCCTGCAACTTCTTGGAAAGTAACCCCAGACAAAAAAGAACTGAAACTCAAATTTACTCGGACAAATGGGAACAATGTGGGTGGCAAGTAAGTGAACCTGAGCGGTTGCGGATCCACCATATGGGAAGGGCACTACAACAAACAATATAGAACAAGAGTCGGGGACTGAGCCAGTGGCCAGGCTCGCCCAACTTGTTATTAGTAAGCCCCAACTCAAACAAAGATATTTTTGATCAAAACAGATTTTAACGTTTAGATTCTTAAAATGATCAATAGTGGGTTTAAACCATTTGTGTTTTTTTGTACCCTCTCTCTTGCCTACAACCAAGAGCCTGATAATTGGCCTTGGAATCATGCTCAGAAAAAACACACTGGAATAATGGGAAAGGTGGACTCAAAGACGAAACTAGCTATGGTGGTTTTTTCTGAAAATGAGGTGTACCAAAGGAATCAATGGGATCGAGAGGATGTACACAAAGTCGACCGATTATGGGGAAAATTAGGAGATAAGATAAAAGTAGGATGTCAAACATATAATGAAAAGGATAACACCAAGATTTCGGGAGACACCCAGATTAATGTCAGAAAGGTAGATAAGGAATTTACCCTTCTAAATACAACCGTGTGCTTTAATTCACGGGAATGTTGGCACAATTTTACCTTAACCGAGCCCATCTTTATAATATGCCTAGGAAAGGAATCCCCAAGAACAGCTCTGACTTATAAGATCAAAATAACAATCATGCTAACCACTGTTCCTACCACCACCACAGTTACAACAACCCCATTAACACTTGATCTTAAATTAACTAAACCAGATCCAAAGATTTATACAATTGGACCATATGTAATCAGAAATACAGGTCAGCAACAAATGTTGTTTAACCCAGAATGGTCTCTCAAAAGAATAGAGTTAAAAATACAAGTCAATGTTTCTGATGTTAAGCCATCCTGTTCCCCCTTCTTACGAACCTCTTATGAGGGATGGACAACTTGGTTAAGAAAAAGGGGAAGTATTTATCGAAACAGAATAGTGAGAGATGTAACTGGAATGTTGGGAACAGGACTCGGAGTATTAAATTCCATAGACTCAGAGGTGATAATGAATAAACTAGCCGCCACCACGGCCGATCTATCAAAACTACAACAACCACTAAAATCTTCATTATTGGCATTAGGGGCACATCAATGGTTGATATCGAAGGTACTCCCCAGGTGGGAACAAATAAACATGGAAGATCATCAACTCATCACTAAGGCATTAGGTGGTTTACAGGATGACGTCGCCCTGGCTCTAAGTTGCATCCAAGCCCAAATGTGGATGCAATCAATAGCTGCATCCATAATAAGAGAAGGAGAGGAAGGCATATTTCCTACAGAAATTCGAAAGATGGTTTGGGACAGTGCTACGGAGGTAGAAAAAAAACTCCAGTCATGGTGGAATATGGTGAACTTTACCTATGACCCCAACACACACACCATCACAGCTTTTGTGTTGACCATACATAATGCAGTAATAATTACCATACACCCCATTGTAGCCCTTGGAATTAACCATAATGGGGTGCTCCTATACCCTTTTGAACATAGAACATGGGCCAGAAAGATAGGCGACAAGTGGCAAACAGTAGATTTAGAATCTTGTATTATGCGAGAACAGCAGGGCTTCCTCTGTGAAAGCAATACTATAATGGCTCAGGATACTTGTTTAGATACAGATCAGAAAATATGTCATTTCGAGGCCCGACCAAATGCAAACTTGAAAACAGTAATTATATATGCAGGGAAGGGATGTGCGTGTTTGAGAACTAAGTGTAACACAATAACCATAGATGGGGAGGTAAAAGAGACTGCACAGTATTCAAATTATTGTATTTGTAATTTTACTACTATCACAGGATGCGATTTTAGTTACTCAGCCCCAGTAGTGTCTCATCAATTCTTAAAATCCAATTTTACCCTATCACAGATAATAATTCCTACCCCCATAGGACTAAATATAAGCAGTATAAAAGAACTATTAAAACATGCAGATTTACAACGTATACTGGAAGAAACCAAAGAAAAGGGACATCAAACTCTTCTTATGATCCATCATGATGTAGAGGGGATCAAGAAAGTTTTAAAAAAGGTAGAACAGGATGGAAACCATAATTGGTGGGATACTCTCTTTGGCTGGTCACCCTCTGCAACAGGAATTCTTAACACTATGGTACACCCCATTGTGATCTTATTGATCAGTTTAGGAATTTCCTTAATACTAACCATTATGTTATATTTGTGGGTTTGGAGAATGTTTAAAAGAGTAACACTTATGTATGATGCTTTATATCATTCGGGAAGGCTGCTTAAGTAAAAGAATTTACTTAATTTAATAGAAAAGGGGGGATTGATATGGAGAAATAATGTGAAATGGGGATAATGGACATGGATTGTGATTGTATGTGTCTGCTTAAGGAATGTGGGTATGGTGACTAGTCATGGGTGCAACCACAGTTTCGAGGAGACGCCTGCCCCTCTTCCTCTAACAAAGGGGAGACGGGGAGACGCCTGCCCCTCTTCCTCTAACAAAGGGGAGACGCCTGCCCTTCTTCCTCTAACAAAGGGGCTATTTAAAAGAGAATAAGAAAAGATGAGAGACATTCAAATGCTATCTAGAGGGAGGGAGTGCTAAGTCTCCTTGCTGGAAAAGATTGGGTGGTCACAATCACCTGAAGAAGATCGGATGGTCACAAGAACATGAATCACCTGAAGAAGATCGGATGGTCACAAGAACATGAATCACCTACAAACCTGCAGGACCACCACATTCCAGGAAATGGACTGATAAGCTAATTAACATACGAAGCGGGGTTTAGGTAACAAATATGTATAGGCGTTAATTGAATATTCATTTGTTCATTGTATAAATGTGAGATGGTTCGTCACTTCGGGTATGCACGCTTGTGGAGGAGCGATCCCCCGTGCATCTGCGCGCAATAAACATACCTACTTTATAACTTTCGAGTTATAGAGTCTAATTCCGCACGTCATCTCCCCCCACCATCCAATAAAGGAAGAGTCTCCCTAGCCCTCCTTATTTTTGCTAATGTATTTATAGAAACATTTTTTGTTCTTTTACGGCAGTAGCCAGATTAAGTTCCAGTTGGGCTTTCACCCTTCTAATGTTCTCCCTGCATAACCTGACGATATCTTTGTAGTCCTCCTGAATGGTCTGCCTCTTCTTCCTAAGGTATTAAACTTTTTTTCCCTGAATCACAGCCAAAGCTCTCTGTTCAGTCAGGTTGGTCTTATTCCCTGCCAGCTCATCTCTCAGCACATGGGGACAGCCTGCTCCTGTGCCTTTAATATTTCCTTCCTGAAGAATGTCCAGTCTTCCTGGACCTCTTTGCCCTTCAGGACTGCCTCCCAAGGGACTCTGTCAACCAGGCTCCTAAACAGGCTAAAGTCAGCCCTCCAGAAGTCCAAGGTGGCAGCTCTGCTGACCCCCCTCCTTACTTCTCTGAGAATCAAAAACTATCATTTTGTGATCACTATGCCCAAGACAGAGTCCAACCATCACATCAATCACGAGTCCTTTTCTGTTCACAAGCAACAGGTCCAGCGGGCACCTTCCCTAGTTTGCTCACTGACCAGCTGTGTCAGGGAATTATCTGCCACACACTCCAGGAACCTCTGAGGCTGTTCCCTCTCTGCTGTGTTGTATTTCCAGCAGGCATCTGTTAAGTTGAAGTCCCCCACAAGAACAAGAACTAGTCATTCTGAGACTTTTCCCAGCTGCTTATAGAATATTTTATCTGCCTCATCATCCTGGTTGGGTGGTCTATAACAGACTCCCACCATGATATCTGCTTTGTTGGCCTTCCCCTGATTCTTACCCATAAACAACCAACCCTATCATCACAATCATTAAGTTCTAGACAATCAAAACACTCCCCAACATACAGGGCTACCCCACCACCACTTCCTTGTCTATTTCTTCTGAAGTGTTTATAGTCACCCATTGCAGCAATTCAGCTGTGCAAGTCATCCACTGTGTTTCCATGATGGCAACTATGTCATAGTTTTCCTGCTGCACAACAGCTTCCAGCTCCTCCTGTTTGTTGCCTCTGCTGCCTGCATTGTCGTAGACACATTTCAGTTGGGCTGTTGATCTTGCCACCTTTTTGTGGGGAGAAGCCCAAAGTTCTATGTGACCATTCTCAGGTGCTTCTGTGGTTTCTGAAACATCAATAACTCTTGCATCTTTGCTGCCACATAGATCTCCATCCCCTACTTCCACCGAGACAGCAGACCAAAGGACCTCACTAGCACAAAATGGATGAACAACCAAGAAGTGGGAGATCCCCATGTAGTAACACCTTGAACCACAATGTTGGTTTTATTTTTTTTTCTTTGTTTGCATGGTATTTTAGAGCGGTAGACGAGTGGAAATCATGTTCATTGTTTAAGCATGCTTGAATTCCTTTGAATGTTTCTTTTAAATTCTCCTGGTTTGACTGATTTGCCAATTATGCAGTAGTTCTGTTGGCCATAAATACCTGCTAGTGAAAAGGCCAAGTTTTACACCCCACCCGACGTCCTTATTTTTATTTACCCAGAAATTTAGCTGAAAAAGATCTGCACACAAGTTCAGTTAAACATACTCTGGTGTGAAAAGTCCTCTATTTTCATAAACAAAACACCTAGTAAACCAAATAAGGAAAAAAGCTTTTTTATTTTTTTTTTTCCATTTCAGAGGGTGATTTTAGATTATATCCTTTTTCTTTTGTTTACTGAAAGTACAACTGAAAACAAAAGCTTCAAGCAAGCACAGTAACAGTTTGCTTTTTTATGGAATATCTTGTATGTGTTAGATTTGCTAACAGATATTTTTTTTCTCCCTCTTTAGTTCAGTGCTCGCACAAGAGAGAAAATAAAGTTAGGGAAGTGCCATGTTGAAATGCCGTGATCCACAGTCTCTAAGTTACTAATATGTGTAGCTTTATTAAGTAGCAGCACAAGTACCTCAAAAACCAGCAAACTGAAATGCTTACTGACACTATCAAAATTTTTGTACATTAATCTTTGGATGGAACACAAAACTTTTCCTTAATGGCAAAGATAACAACAGAGAAATAAGAGAGAGACTGAAGAAATCAACACACACACACATTTACATATATATATATATGTTCATCCAGTGGAATAGTTTTCTGCTGTGTAGTGAATACTATTTCTGATTGCCAATGGATTAAGTCAGTCTGGGTGCGTTCATGTGTAAACTAGTTTCTCATTTGGTTTTCAGTGTTTAAAAATCACTTTTCCCAGCCAATGAAGTATTCCTAACAACATACACATGTCAACAAGTTGTTATGATTGGTCTAATGATTTCATTTAGAATTGATCTTTATTTGATACACTCAATGGTTCAAGTCACTGATATTTACATACAGCACTGACTTTCTTCAATGGATCATACAAGTATATATAAACATAAATTTAATTTACTTCACTTCTTTTATTGCTTTAAATCTAAAACTATAAAAGAAAATAAACTTTGTCTTTTATAGAAATGACTGGATTTATAAATAACTCGCTACTTTCTTTAGAGTTATAACAGACCAAATTACCTGTGAGTGGGAGTAGGCATTTTAACTTAGTATTTGCTCTAAGTTTTTAGGAAGTCGAATAGAAACTTTTCTGAAAAACACAATGTTATTAACCCACATGTGAAATCCACTTGTGTCTTTCAGTACATCACAGTCTGGTTGTGTTGCAACACATGGGTAGATGGAAAAATATTGTTTGAAAGAGAGAAGCTCACTAGGTACTATTTAAATACCTAGAGTACATGAGTACAGGTGGAGAATTAATTTCAACAGACTCTTTTCCACAGCAGACAATTAAAACATTGATATTAATTGGTTTTTTCTTTATTAAAACTACCCTCAGTTATGAATTTCTGTTCTTCATGGCCTGCCTTTTTTCATTTCATTTACTTCCAGTTCAGGCTTTGAGGTATCAATGGGGAGTAATTTGGAAACTACAAGAACTGGACAAAGCAAACATGGACATGTTGTGGGGATGAATAGACATGTAATGTGACTATATCTACTACAGCCGACACAGCTTCTTCCATAGTTCCCTCCTGCTCCACCTATGAACAGCTCTTTTGTAGTACTTGAGTGCTTATGAAAGCTAAGAATTAAGTGTTGTGTCTCAGGAAGTGAAACGGCAAGATAACAACAGTTCAGTAGCCTGCCATCCAAACTATCTCCCAATATTATTTCTGTGATTTCATTCTTTATTTTTGCCAATGAAAGTTCTATAAGCACAATGAAACTGAAGGCATTACAGGTGTTAATTAAATTAATACTCATATCACTGCTGGCTGAATCTTACCACATATTCTTCAAATTCAGAGGGGCCCAGATGTTCACCTGTATTAAAACAATCATCAGTAAATGCTAAACTCATGGTTAAAGAAATTTTCTCTTTGGCTACTAACATAAGAATGCTACATTTTTTTCCTTTTATTTGTCATGAGGGGTAGAGTGAGCTGACTTTCCCTGTCAAGGAAAATAAAAAGGAATTTAAAAAAATGAAAGAAAAAAATGCTCCTCTTAGCTTCCTTTAGGGGGTACCCCAGCCTTATTTTTACTAACATCTGAAGGCCTTCAGCAATTTTTCCCCAAAGGCTTTTTTTTTAAAAAATAGTAAAAGGTAGTCTTGGCTGGTTCTGTCACATTTATGACTTCACTTGTTATTTGATTTCTTCTTTAACCTTTTGAATTATGGCTTTTGTTTCAACTTGTGACAAGGGAGAAAGAAAGGAGATAAGAGTAAGAGGTTGGTTTGCAAGCCTTCTGAGTACTGGAAAGCTTGAATTCATTGCATGAGGGTGTATTTAAGAGTATAACTGGGTTGATTAATGTTTTTCTGTCTGTCATATACTGAAAGAACTCAGCACGAAATTAATTAAAAGTGGTAGTTTTTCACTCAGAGTTTTCAGGTGGGAGCTAAAACACAAGATAAAATTAGAAATGTTAATTCACCTGACCCTAACAAAACCCACAGAAATCTAAATATGGATTACAAATGGAAACCAGAAATTTTCACTACATACATACATACATACACATATATATACATATATATATATAATTAGGTGATAACATGAAAGAATACTGAAATGTGATTTCAGTTTCTCTTTTCTAGCACTTTGATAGCAAAATTATTAGTTACGTTCTTCATACAGATATTAATTTACCAAATAATTTATATACATTAAAATTTACTTTCTTATGGAGAAGACTGAGGCTTACATTTGACCTCCCTCCCACCTCCCTTTTCAATCCGGAACACAAAGGTAAATTTAAATTCTGATGAAAATACTTGCAGATATTCTTGGAAGTAATAAAAACTTTATACTATAATTTTTTCCAACATGCTGCTACTATATGTTTATGTAGGATGTCAAGAGTTTTTTATGATAAAATTAATTGTCCCTAAGTTTATCAACTTAAAAATTAAGTTATTCAACTCTAGTCATTGCAGAGGTGGTCAGTCCATCCTAAAATATGAGTTTGACTCCTGTGCCCATATGTGGACATATAGAAACACCTAAGATGCTGCTGAGTGTGAGATGTCAGTGAGCGGCTGGCTGTCACACAGAACCTCTGGGCACCTTCTCAAATAAAATCTGGAGGTCAGGCCAGATACTTGAAGGCATAATTGTGAACCAGATGCCTATTTGTAGACAGCTGAACTACAGCTTACCTACCTCAAAGAGTTTGCAATAACTGCCTTCAGGGAGTCTGTATATCTTTGTATTGTCTGTAGCAGAATGATAGATTATTCAGTTACCGTGAATATCGTACGATGTTACTAAAATTAGGTGAAATAAATCCTTGTGAGTTCTAAATCTAATTATTGAACTGGATTTTCAAGTACTGTTTATGTCTAATGTGAATAAACTAATTGTATTCAACAAGGTAGAATGAGACTTAGTTCTCTTTCTATCTAGATTCTGAATCAGACTAAAGAGAACAATACCTTATATCAAAGATTTGAACCTTCAGATAGTCTTCAAAGCACAGTTTCAACACATTTTAAGTGAATGACTTTAAACAATCACAGACACTGAAAGAGTTGTTTTGACTAGTCTCCAAATCCAGCTAAATATCAAGCACATATAAAACTACTGTTTACCTCCTCACAATGTAGCAAACAACAGACGTCAAATGCAATTCTAACATTATATGCTATATCTGTTATTTCTTTCCAAAATAAAGGAAATTAATTATATTGTTCTAAATTGTAAAGCTCTAGGCAAACAGAAATTCTCACAAACCTTTCTTTCATCATTGTGTTCAATGGAATTTTTTGATAACATCAGCTTTTTCCTCAGAGTATAAAATATGGGACTTCCCAACAGACAGGTTTAGAATACACTTTAAAGGGCAAAACTATCAAGATATAGACATAGAATCACACATGCATAAATTTCATTCCGAACAGAAACTTTCCTTAAATGTTCCCCATATGTAAGAAATGAAATAAAAATATTTTTTATATATATATAGCGTACAACAAAAAGATAAAATTCAGGAGACTTAAAACTGTTATACAATAGAAAATATTTAATTTTACAACCCAAGAATTGTAAGTATTGGAAATAATTACTTTTTGTAAATCAAATACAAATCCTCAAATCCCTATGGTGCTATTCAGTCATAAAAAGTAAAAATTATTGTAGTGAAATAGGAGGTAATTGTACAAT
Organism: Falco biarmicus; assembly: GCF_023638135.1. Taxonomy (NCBI): domain Eukaryota; kingdom Metazoa; phylum Chordata; class Aves; order Falconiformes; family Falconidae; genus Falco; species Falco biarmicus. Next base: position 99,610,062 of record NC_079289.1, on the reverse strand, counting down.
TATGTACAAAAATGTACAATTGTACAATGCAAATTAATTACAGCATAATGCTAAGTGTAGAACAGCTGCATAAAAACTGCAAGCAGTAGAACTATAGAAAAATTAAATCTAGAATCACACATTTTTAGCAGTTAACAGGATACTCTTGCAAAAAGCAGCATTTGCTTACAGTGTAAAAACTAGGTGAGTAATATAAAATTATCAATGGAAATTATTCTATTTTACTTGTCATTAAATATAATATACAGTTTAATGCAGAACATAAAAGACAGGAAAAATCATAAATATGCACATGCATATACATAAGTACAGGGAGAGTTGAGCAGAAAGATAAAAATGATATTAGAAAACACAACCTATCAGGAAATATTAAAGGAATTGCATTTGGGTCATTAAAGAAAGGGAAGAGTGGGAAAGTTATGAAGAAAAAACAAACTAATTGTTCTCTTCACCCCTGAAAGACAGATAAAGAAATGCCAGAGGTAAGTGTCCCATAGCACAGACCTGCGTTTCTGATAGTGGGAAACTTGCAGTCATATCTATAGTCAGGAAGATGATAACTAGAAAGCCAAATTGCAAAAATGACTACAGATGAAGAAAAACTAGATCTTGTGATAAAAAGTTGTCTTCAGATGCTGTACATTAATCAATATGAATTTAGGAATATTGTGTATTAGACAATTATTTCAATTCAGTGATAAAAGCAGGACATGAGGAGGGGGACGTGAAAATTTTAGGAGTAATCAGACATTTTCAAGGCCCTGAAGTCTTTGCTAGAGGTGCTGAAATCCCTGTGAATGTATTTCTTTCACATGCTGTGCACAGAGTTGGGCCAGAGCAAAGGGCTGGGATTCGGTGCTGTAATTCCAGGCATCATACTCTTCCAGATACTCGAGATGATATGGAAGAAGCAAAGAAAGTTGAATATTTCTGTAGAATCTCTTGTACCTTGGAGGCACACTTACGATATTTGAAGGGATGGTCTCTTACATTCCCCATTAGTCAATCATCTTGTGAGAAATTTTCTCTCTTTTCACCTTAGAAACTAGGCAGTTAATGATGCTTGGAGGGTTTCATCAACTGTGATGTAGAATCATAGAATTGTTTAGGTTTGGAAAGACCTTTTAGATCATCAAGACCTTATGTCAGCCCTAGAGCTTACACTAGCTTTGTTACCCTCTTTGGACACACTCCAGCACCTCAATATCTTTCTTGCAGTGAGGGGCCCAACACTGAACACATATTCAAGGTGTAGCCTCACCAGTGCAAGTACAGGGGGGGCGATCACTTCCCTAGTCCTGCTGGCCACGCTATTTCTAAAATAAGCCAGGATGTTGTTGGCCTTCTTGGCCACCTGGGCACACTGCTGGGTTACATGTACTCTTCCTCCCAAAAGTTGTTCTTGTGGTCTCTTTCAGGACTGAATCTGTTAACCAAGGGTTGAAATTACTACCCATGTTCAGAGTCTGCCCTACCTTAGTAGACTATGAGGACATAAATCTGGCTAGTTTCTGTGAGAAAGAATTTCAAGAATGAAAAAGCCAGAAGGAAGGATTGAAGAAGGACTGTTAATAAAACAATCTACTAGTTAATGTTCTAAGATAGCCATAATGTGTACCATAACCTAGCCTTTTTTTCTAGGACTGGTACACACTATCTTACATAGTCTTCAGCATGTCAAAGAAACAAATGAAAAACAAAATAGACCAATTAAATAAAAAAAGAAAATAAACAAACAGAAAGTAGCTTAGGAAGCAGGAATTGCATTTCAGAAGTCCTTGTTTGTAGGTGAGTACATTACTCAAAAACCAAAAAACCTCAACAACTTACAAATATGCATTCTCCTTCTGGATCCATGATGTTTCTATAGCTTCAGCAGAGCAACCCATAAGTTGCCTTAATTTCTCTCTATACAAATTAAAGCATGATATATTCTGATTGCCAACTGATATAGAGAGCACAAACAGCCTTTTGCTTTCTGCTAGATTTACAATTATTATAATACCCTATGAAAAGTAAAAGCTTAGTTAAAACACATTCATAGCAAGGCTTTGAGTCTATTTCCAATCCTTAGTAAAGTCCTTCTGCTACTCACTTTTAGAAGTACCTGTATTTTCAGTCTTCTTTCTTGGTAATGCTATGCTATGGGTCTCCTCTGCTCAACATGCAGAAATGATGGTTCGTTGTATTCTGTCAAAGCTTCAGCAACCTGTTCACCTGAGACAAGTCTTGAGGGATCAATAGCTAAGAAAAGTTGGAGCAATGTATTTTATTTACAGGACCTTGTTCTGAAACACTGATGTAGCAAACAAAATGAGTAATGACATGCAGATTGAACCTTTGGGGTTTAGATTTTGTAATTTTTTAGAAGCTTTTCTCAGAATGAAATTCCTCATTTTCACACATTGCAAATTACTGGCACGTGCCATGGCATGTTGAGCAAATAAAAACAGAGAAATCTCTTTCACCAGTGATGAGGAAAACAGCTGCAATATGCTACTTTGGGTTTGAATTTGGGGTTTGGTTTGTTTTTGTTGTGTGTTGTTTCCCTCTCCCTGCGCCCCCCCCCCCCCCCCCCCCCCCCCCCAGCATTATCTTAAACTTCATGTTAGTAGGTAGCAAAAAGAGTAAAGACTCTGAGTTATACAGGTGAGTTAATTAGGAGTTGTTAGCCAGTAGGCTGAAACAGATGTTGCTTATGCAATTTGCTCTGGTAGGTACAGCCATGAAAAGAGTAGTTGCAAAGTTCAGGTATTCATTTGCTGTAACTACATGAGGTATACACTGTGTTCTACTTCTGCCTTACCCTGTCATTTTACTTCGGTAATTCACATTCCTGACTCCATTCTGTGCTAAAAATAACAAGTCCCAGGACAGACAAAGCCTTTAGAGAGACTTGACAATTGGTTAGATCTGATTATTATATTAAAATGTTAAAATTCACCTCATTACCCAGCGCACTTGCCTCAATTATTTATCCCATTAACCTGGGGCTAAAGATGCTGCATATGATACCAGTTCCTCTAGAGGTTAATCTCAATGGATCTTTGTCAAGGTTAAAGGCTTGTTACAGGATAGACTGCAGAAATACCACTTTTAGTAACAGCCTGTCACATTTTTTCCCTTTTTTTTTTTTGTTTTGTTTTGTTTTTATTTAAGATTCAGAATATACTATTAAACAACAATATCTCCATAATGTGTTCTGTTATAATTTTAAGTATTGTCAAATGGTAAATAGTACGAAGTCACAGAAAGGAAAATTTAATCAGCGAAGCTGAAAAACTAGTGAGAATGTTTTGAGGCTTTGTTGTGATGTGCTGATGTTACCCTATTGCTATTTTGTCAAGATTTTGTTTGCCTGCTCACATAAGAACTTTGGCTTATCAAAATTCCAATGTTTTCTTTCCAAGCATTCCCAGCATTAGCTAGCATAACTTATCTTTCATAAATTAGACATTGTTACTAAAAGAAGTACTCGTTGCTATTTGATACATGCTACTTGAAGTGCTAATGTAGCAGCCAACCCTAATGTTAGAAAAAAAAATGGAGGAGCTGACCTAGAAGAAAAATAAAGTAGGTCTGTAGTCAAAAGTCTGTACATTTAAGAAATGTGAGCTATGTTAGAAGCTCTGGGTGTTTGCAGAGTTCCATCTAGTCAGGAGTGAACACCTGAACAGTGATAACAGGATGCTCAATCTGTCTGTCCAGGGGCATTTTGTGTCTGGGGAAAGCAACGTCCCCCACTATACTCCAGACCACAAAAGTATTACAGTTAAAACAAGTTTTGCTGTCCTGATTTAGGGTGCGCTGGCCAAGTGCAGGGTCGCTCAACAGGTGCTCCCTGATAACACCAAGCACATGATTCACATATCTCCTTATGCCTTTTTTCCATTTCTCAACCCTACTTTCACCATCCTAGTGCCTTCCTTTCCTTGCACCTGGCTTCTCCCAGATCAACATCCCACCCCGATGACTTTCTCCTCACTGGTCCCAGTTTTGCTACATTTGCACCCAGATTTGGTATTTCTGATATTGTTACATTGTGAATGTCAGCCTTATATTTTATTACTGACAAGGTTACCATGGAATCTTGGCCTTGCAAGGCTCTGCTCCCCAGATCTCCTCTCCAGTTATCTGTGAATTTTGACTATTTGTGACCTAAATCCTCCCCTCTACCCACCTCTGCAATCTATTCTTAAAGGTGCTGTCTGTGATTTTTGTCAGCTTCTCACACCATGCTTGTCGCTTCCAGTAGTTTTCCATGCCTTATTTACTTAACCTTAACCCCAAGCCAGGACCTAGTTGATTGATTAGTCATTTGCCTGCAGCACTAGTAAATGCTAAATTAAAATTCCATTGAATAAAAGAAGCATAGAGAGTATCTTTTGTGACAAAAAGTCACTTCAGTCTTTAGACAGCAATATAAAATCAATAAATACTTTTACCTATTGGTTTAGATGGGAGGAGACATTGGACAATTTTTCTACAGACAGTTAGAATCATATAGTTTCATTTCAAAATAGCAGAGAAATCACAGAAATTGAAGAGGAAGAAGTAGAAGAAAGCAGAAAGACAAAGAGAAGATGTAAGAAAGCTAAGAAGACTTAGAAAGGACAGGAATGAGAATGTTTCTGCTCAGGAGTCAGGGAAGACACTGCCTGGTTTGTCTCTGGTTGTATAATAAATCATATTATTCCACTTTTCTGCCTATTTGCTGTGCCTGCAAGTAATAAATCAAGGCTCTTATAACTAGCTGTGCAGTTACGAATTTCTATCATGGCTCTCTTGTCTTGCTAAATAATTCAAGTCCCTTTATTTAACAAGGCTTTTCTTGTAGTAAAGTATAGGAATTGTTCCAACAAGTAATGGCCTGATTAAATTATCCTCTGCTAATGTGTTTATAAGAGGGACAAAAAGAGTGGTTGTTAGGTTGTGGTGACAAAAGGCTGATGGCCCTATACCCTGACAAGGGCAGGGGAGCCCCAGCAGCCCCGTGAGGGCAGTGGCAGCCCCTGGCCCAGCCACTCTTGTGCCACCGGTGCCCCTGGGGCAGGGCCAGACGCACCAGCGGGAGAGGGCCCATGGGTCGGGGTGCCCCCTGGGAATGGGGACAGAAGGGGCTGGTGGGGTGTGAGCAGGGGCCTGTCCGTCCACGTGGCTGGCTGTGCCTGCACCA